>NC_067161.1:26744751-27114751 GCF_903995435.1 Acomys russatus
AAAGGAGAATAAATAATAGTCCTTGAAATTAAATCCCTGTGAAATCTGGCTTGGGTATTGTCACTTCTGAAGTGACAATAATGGGAACAGATTGTTTTCTTTTTTGGGAAAAAAGTATATTCAACATAAAGTGCACACAGATATCCTATTAGCTCAGCACTTGCTTGTCCTTAATGTGCAGCATGACATGCCCACCCGCTGGTTCTGAGCTCTGTAACATTAAGTCTCCTGTTCCTGGCCTCTAGATCTGCTTCCAGTAATTTAATTGGCTACTGTACCTTTCTGCAGAAACAAACGTGTTAGACTCTAAAGCAGAGCAATGCTCCCATCCTCTTCCACTTGGTAACGTACAAGGTTCTGGAGACCTGGACGGTTGGCTTTAAATATCCACCCCTGTCCTGTCCCATGCTGCCTCTGAGCAGAGTGCAAGAGCGATTGTTTTCCTGTTCTCTTTTGATGTGGTCTGCTATTGTTCTGTTGGGTCAAAGGACTTACCTGGGGGATGACAGATGCAGGCAAGTTGCCACCAGTTTTTCTTAGAAGTGCACAATAGCTACTAAAGCCAACCACTGGGAATACACTGGGTAGAAAGTTGCTTTTGGGGTGGGGTGGGGTGGGGTGGGGAGAATTCCAGGAATGGGAAGATTAGGACCAAAGTGGCTACAGAATGTCAAGGACAGATGGGGAGAAGGTATGAATCAATATATGTCAACTGCACAGATGGTATAGCCACACAGTGTCCACATCCCGGTTTTCTATCCCCTGAAACCAAAATTAATAATGCCTTCATTATAGGCAGGAGCTGCCAAGCAGCTGAGAGGGCCCAGCACAGTTCTGAGAGCAGCATTGGGGGGTTTGGGCAGGCCCTCGCCCTCCTCCCTCCCCGCTTTGGAATGGTGTGGATCTTAAAGGGAGGAGGAACCACCTTAGGATGGTGAGTTGTACAGATTAAACACAAACAGCTTACTACCTCTCTTGCAATGTTACCTCTGTGACTCCAGTGACTGGGGTCCTGGGTACTGAAGATCTAAAAGCAGGATTGTAAGTAGAATGGAAAGTTAAAAAAAAAAAAAAAAAAAAGGCAACCACAAACCACCAAAACAAGTATTGGCACAACTCTACAAGTCCCGGCTAGTAATGATGGATTCTGTATTCATCCCGTGGACTAATTAATGTGCTCTAACACATCCCAGTGCAATTTGCAAGTCACAGATTGCATTAGGTGATACAAATGACTCATTTGTGAACCTGAAGGGTGACCTTTGGCAGGACTATCTGCTGACCTCAAAAATATTAAAGAAAGGTTCTTTCACCTTGCCATTGTCTCCAAATGCCAAAATAGCCCAATTAAAAACCCTGACTTGGAACCACGGGAGCAGATGCGAGTCCTAAAGGGCATTAATTATTTTCAGTGTCAGCTGGTTGTGTAACTGGGGCCAAATGAGAGTTTGGAAAGCTATTAAGGCACGGTGGTACATGCACTGGGGCCCGAGATTTTAATTCAGAATAAGATGTTGGGTTTCATTTATTTAGGCTAAGCTGTATGGATTTGTGCTCACCCTCTCGGTAAGAATCAAGGGCTAACACGGGTGAAATGAAGCTGGCCATCCTCATTGGGCCTCCTCCCTTATGCAATCATCCACCCAGTTTCCAGATTCTATTTACAGACTCTTTTCGTCATCATTAGCCATATTGGGAGGTCAAAGCATAAACACATGTTCAGTGTTAGTTTGTTTCCAAGCGCCCCCTCTCCTTCTCCTAGTCCACACACTGCAAAGATACTGTGAGGGTTTGTTTCTTCCCAAATGGGGTGACAGATGAAGGTATGTACCCAAGCTATGTTCCCATATGGCTAATTTCTACATTTGTTTTTAACAACACACAGGGTTTTAGGCAAATTAACACAGAAGGACCGTGGTATCTGTGGTGTTCTGTCTAGTTCAGTCTTGGCTTCCTCTACATGAATTCATGGAGGCAAACTGATGGCCAGGTCGCATTAAGAGGCAAAGGAGTGTGTCTGCTAAATGTAACTGACCCACTGCAACCCCGGGTGTTAGGAAAGGCTTGGTATGTTGTTCTTGAATTTTATGTCACTGTGTTCTTCGTGGACACCAACTGTTAAGGCTGCACTTGTGACTACATGGCGTAAAATGTCGATGTTGAAGGATGGTTCGTGGCATGTTCTTAGCCTCTTTAAAAGCCAAATGTTAGGACGGTGGTTTACATTCATTTCCAGGTGAAAGCAATGGCTCTTCTCAAAAGAACTTTCTATGCCTAGGTACAAAAAGCAGAGTGTGTTGGGATGCACAGGGCACAGGGCATTGGGCAGGTGGGGTTACTCACCACTTTGGCTGCTTAGCTGCGGTGTAAACTCAAACTTGTCAGTTAATTCTTCTCAGCCTCAGTGTTTTCCTCTGTGATGTAAGAATAGTGTTGACAAGATCAAATGACATTGTACACAACATATAATGTATTATGTATGTAATACACTGCATATTATATGCCGCAAGAGATATCAATTTCAATATGGGGAACTTAGAGACTATTTAAAAGACTTGAATTTAAAAAATTTCTGTCCGATTCTTCTACATGGCCTCAAACTCTCTATGTATCCTGTAATGATCTTGTCCCCGTATTCCTGTCTCATCCTCCAGTGTTGTGAATACGGGCTTGTTTTACCATGCCAGGTTCATGCAGTGCTTGGGATCGAACCCAGAGCTCTGTGCACACTATGTGAACGCTCACCAACCGAGCTACACCTGCAGACCTAGAGTCCCGTCTGGAGATCATTCTTGAGTTGGGGATTTCTTACTCTCCGTCCACATCACATCCCTCATGTGGAAACAGGCCATGGCTTTGCAGAGACTAAAGGAGAAGGGAAGTGTATGTGGCACTAAACACCGACTGGGTGTTAAGTAAATGAGTGAAGCCCGATTGTTCTTGCTCCCAGAGAACTAGCCATCATCCCCATAAATGCTGCTCAGGAGCCTAAGGGGAAGAGAAGACATGTTTCCATTTCAGGGCTTCCCAAGCTAGTGAACTCTTGGTTTATTCTTTGTGCGTGTGCGTGCATGAACGTGTGTGTGCATGGGCATGTGAGAAAAGCATTGTTGCTGGAATACTACACCCCTAAATATGGATGACTTTAATGTTGTGGGAAGATGTGTGCCCCCTTTGAGGTCTTTGGGTTTCTCTGCTATTTTCTAACATATTATTTGGTCCCATCCATGTTAAGTTGAAACCATTGCTCTTTGCATCAGCCTCTCATATTCCAGTGATCTTGCCTCTGAGATAACAGCCTTCTGCAGGGTTTATCCCTCTGGCTACTAAGACCACATGCTACCCAAGCCAGTTGAAGTGCTCCTCCCCTCCTCCACAAGGTTGTTATTATTCTAAAATGCTGTTTAAAATTTTTTTTTTCCTAATTTCATTATGAGATCTTCATAAATGCCAGCAACTAATGAAATCGGGCTTAGTTCTTGCTCTTTGGGAGGTGACCACCCATGTCAGGCTCGGAGGGTGTCTGTGCATCCTTGCAGGCCCAACAAGTGGTAAACAGATGGAGTCTGAATCCAGAGCAGAATTTACCAGGAAAGAAAATTCTGTTCTTTTACCAGATGAGAATGTTAATAGCCACTTGCAAAGAATTTTAGGCCAAGGCATGTTGGCTGAGCTGGCTTCATGGGGGAGGAATGTGTTTGCTGACAGGCCAGATGAAGCTTATCAGAGGCAGGTTTTTATGTAGAAGCCCACTGTTAACTTGAATTTCCAAGAAAGTGGTTGATGTTGGGGCCCATAGAATCTTCATTACCCTCCTCAACCACAGGGCAGGCTATTGGACATGGTCCTTGAGCCATGTTTGGGGAGAAGCTGGACCAGGCTGAGGGCGCACACCCTCGCTTTTCTGTGAGAAAGATTGAATGGCCACATTAGGCCCAAACTAGGAACTTCTCACAGTTTAAAGACTTATTATTATTATTATTATTATTATTATTATTATTATTATTATTACAGTGGAAGCCTTCCAAAAAATCTCATCTGAAACCTTCAGATGAATTCAACCGGAGAAGCCCCCACCTACCTCAGGTGGAACATTTCTGGCTGGAGAAGAAGGAACCAAATCTGCTTTCTGGCCCTTCATGTCTTGTGCTTTGTACAACAATTTCAGGGCTCATGCCTCTCTTTCTTTGCAAAGTGGACCAGGGGACCAGGCTTAAGTTCTGGGTTCTTTGTGGGACAAAGAGCATCCCACCTAATGATGGCAGAGCTAGCCTCAGCCTTACCACATGACCTTAGGAACCTTCATTAACTCCCATTTCCAAGCTTTAGGAACCCCATAAAGGCTATATCCAATTTTTCCCCCTGGAATTTCTATTATTCACAGGCTATCCCTGTGATATTTATTGACTGAAAACCATCTCTAGCATATCATTTATTATCCCTATAATAGAATAAATTCATTTGCCACTATTTTCCTAATTCATTTGCCACTATTTTCCTAAATATGTACCTAGAGTTGGAGCTCCACAATATCATCTTTAAAATCATAAGTTTGCTTCTGAACTAATACACAGGAAAGTGTGTATTAGATTCAAAAGTGAAACTGAAAACAGTGGCGTGTCTATAACCCTTGGGAGACGAGCTCCATGGTTTATGCAAGCTCTTCCTGCTCCAGTATTTATTGAGGTTAGTGTTCAGGTAGGTCTCTTTTGGCATCACTGGAGGGATTTGTGGATGCAGTTAGAGTCTAGGAAAGAAGAAAAGCATCTTCTGGGTGTTGTGCACATATGGAAGGTAGAGAAAGAAAATAAAATCCTGCAGTGCTGGGAAGACTGAGAGAGCTTGAGGCTCGGAGTGTATATACAAAGGATCTAAATGGCTCAAAGAGAGTTCTTAATATTAATTTTGAGGAGACACAGGGCCACCAGCTGCTTAATTTTATTTGGGTCTAATAGGCAGCTTAATAACCAAGAACATTATTGGTCTCTTGTTTGTTTCTTTTATTGAGTGTCAAAGAGCTAACAGCTTTTATTACCCATCTCCCAGGGCTGAAGTTGGCTAGCTAGGACAGTGGTAGTGCAGGATGCTCATGTGGAGACCAAGGGAAGAGCCTAACCCTGTGCTTGTTATATTTTAAAAACTGAGTTGCAAAGGAACACATGGTGGGAGGCAGAGGATGCTAAAAGATGGCTTGCAGCACACATGACAGAATGAATGGCAATGTTTATGACCTGCTTACTTCATGCATGGGGGCGGGGGCATTTTGAATGTGTGTATGCTGAGCCGGCTTGGAGAATGCAGGACACCTCACAGTCATGGTGGTCCAGAGCAAGGAAATAAAAAATGTAACTGAAAAGTGGGGAAACTATAGCATAATTAAACATGGCCGGCCAGCTCTGAGGAGAGACTTAAAAAAAAAAAATGGAAATCAGCCCAGAGTACAAATTTAGTTTATAGCTTAGGATCCAGAGACAGAAAGAAATAGTTCAAATCCCAACTCTGCCACTCTGATGATTCCTTCGCTCCTGGACACAATCTTACTGGGCTTTGGGTAGTTTTTCTGTCAGATAGTATAATATATACTTCCAAGATTTCCTTAGGTAGTTACTGGTTTAAATAACTTTGTATAATGTCCATACATGGAATTTTTAGTATATATATGTGTGTGTGTGTGTGATTTAAAAATTATCTTTATCACCATTATCGTGTGATGGTATTTGTTGTTTGTTCAGTTCTAATGAATTCAATAAACTAAGATGCACTGGTTGCCAGTAGACATAGAATTGAGATTGCTGAAAGTGACATTTCCCTGTAGTGCCATTGTGCACCTCCATGAGGTCACATAATTAGGAGTCACATTATTTAGGAGAAATGATGATGAGCTCTTGAGATAACTGCGATGGGTAACTTCTTGGACACATGAGTTCCAAGGCTTTGGGAAGGTGGGATCTTTGGACATGGTGTGTCCATCTTTGGCATTAAAGTACTTCTGAGTGTGTGTCAGGGAAGAGGAGATCAGGACTTTGGTTGGTATGAGTAATCCTCCTTCCCAACAAGGTGGTCACCCACTCTTGTTAGATGTCAGAGCCATACAAAGGCAAGGTCCTTCCGAGACAGAATTGGTGCAGCCATATCCTGGTTCCTAGACTCCTCCACGTGGAAGATCCTAATAGACTTCCTCACCTCTCAGGGAAATGTGAGAGCTTTGAATATGGACTCCATCCTAACAGACCTGATATGGCTACAGTGGGCTTTGAGAGCAACATCTTGAAAACACCACCCACGATTATTTTATAAACATTTTCAACTTACCTTTCCTACTCAACTGTCTTCCCATTAGGGAACAACAATGAAAACGAATAGTAGAAGTCTTTCGTAACATTAACCCTTTGCTCAATTTCCTTGCCTTCCTGAATGAGAATATAATACGTGGGTATCTGTTTCTTTAAGGGCCACAAGACTGCCTTACTGTTTGTGTCCTAATGCGTGTGTCTCAAAGGACTCTTTCCCCAATCCGCAGTGCTTCGTGTAAGTGTCCAATTAATGCCAGTTAGAAGTTTTTATTTCTGTTCTATCCAAATGAAGAAACAAAGACAAGAAGAGGGCTAGGTCCTACTGCTGTGGCATGTCCTTCTCCTGTGAGATGTTTCCAGAAACTTCTTCCACATGTTTTCACATTGTCTCTCCTTACATTTGTTCTCTGACTATTGTTTCCTTTTGTTCCAGCAACAGCTGGAAACGGTAAATTTGTGTTTGGGGCCAATGTTTTCCTTTGCCCTGGCATTTCCAAACATTTATTTTCCTGTGAGCCAAAAATACCAGTAAAGCTGCGTTCTGAAAGAGCCTCAACGTGAGGCTGCCCATCGTCCTCCCAGGCTGTCCCTTCAAATGAGGCCCCCAGAGTTCACTTTCTGAAGTTCATTAGCTTGTGTTATCAATAATTTAGGATAATACTCCGGTGCAGCCTGAGTGCCTGGCCCGCCCCATTTTCAGTCAGTTTTCCCATAGCCTAGCAGTCCAGTGAACTTGATAAGTGTCCCATCATCCTGTTAATCAAATTACTTATGAACTAAAATTGACAGTTTTCATTAATTATAAAGGATTATTCTAATTGCAATTCAAATTTATTCATTTAGAACAGACGGCATTCAGTAATATTTCAGGAAATTTGCATATTAAATGGAGAGGGTCGTCCATTAAGTATGGTAATGTATGCATATTTCCTTATTTTTAACTTCTAGGCCATATGCACTATTGCTACTTCAGCAGGTGAAAAACCAGAACGTGCTTAATTTGTTCAACAAACACAAGGGCCAGAGCACATCTTTTGGCGCTGGCTACTGGCACCCTTCTCTGTTTCTTCCCTCTGTTTTTCCATTCCCCACACACATTCCCCACTCCCATGGCCCCACACACGGCCAATGCTACGGTTGATCTTTCGAAGAAACTTTTTTTTTTTTTATAAACCTGGGCATTTTCACACACACACATACACACACACACACACACACCCTTTCTTTTTCTTAAATGTAGGCACAGCTGGTAAGGGTTGATTGAAATGTTTTGCCATAGAAGCTGTGTTCATTAATTTCTTCAAGATGCTGAAGTAGGCATTAAGGTTGCCGGCTGGAGTCCTTCCTTGTGACATGTGGAACAGCAAGGGGCCTAATAGTCAGCCTTGTAACATCAACTGGTTACCCCCCTCGTGCGGCATGAACCTTTCCCCTCCAGTGAAAAATGAACCTGTCTGAGACAAAAGCACAGACCACGCATGCGACGAGACGGTGCCATTATTCACACCCATACAGGCTGTTTTCAGAGATCATTAAAAATCATACACTCCGTGATATTAATAAGCACCTTCCCCGATCCAGATCTCCGGTAACAGTAAGGTATATTTAGAGCTGCCCCCACCACCTACCTAATCTGAGATCATGAATCGGGGAGGGGGAAAAAAAATACTGCTGAGATGAAAGGCTAACAAGCTGGTGTGATTGAGCCATTGGTTACTTAAAACACTGCTATGGTCCAGCCTCATCCACATGAACCCTTTCAGGGAAAGAAAAGGCACGGGCCCCTAGTCGCCTCAAGTTGTTTCTGGTGAGTTTTGTGACCAATCCTTAGAAATTACTGATACGTGGTCTTAATGAGCCAAAGAATGCTTCTGCCAGCTTGCTCATCTCCCCAAACTCATATTGCGTAACGGCTTGCTCATTTTTCTCAGTTTCAAGTAGACTTGAGTTTTCATTTTCTGCAGTTCCAACTCAAAGCTTTGTTGTCTTACATACAGATATTTGGTTTGCTGAGTGTGTTTATTTCAGTCTGTTTGTATAACACTCGCACTCTCGTGGCCATATGTTATTGATTGAAAAGCCTCTACTAACTCAAGATTCTGAATAGGCACTGTGTCCTTGGTAGGTATCCCAGAGGCAGACAGAGGGCCCACTTGCTACCTTGCCAAACCTGGACTGGGGGCCCATCCAGTGCTCCATCCTACCAAGCATATGTAAGACAGAAGTGGTGCAGAGCCTGCTTAACGCTCTGGTGTTTACCCAGCCTCTCCTCAGATCTCAACAGGAGCATACAGGCCTCAGCGTCCTCCTTGTTGGGGTAGAGCTGGTCCTGCTAGGATTGACTAGGAACAAAGCTGGGAGAACAGACCACCAAAGGCTAGTTTAGAAAACACTGATGGAAATTCTCAGAAATCGTTCAAGCCCACTGGTGTGTATTAAGTCAGGGGAAATTTCCCCCTGTGTAACATCTTTCCCTCCACTTAGCTCAGCTTTAGAACCATGAAAGCCTTGGTCTTAATCCTATTTCTGATGAGAGTTAATTTTCAATGCGAGTTTTAAAAAATTTAATTGTCACTGATTACTCTGACATGCAATAGTAAAATAATATAAAAGAACACCACAAATGATTAAAGTAAAACTTAACAACGCATGCACTAAAAAAAAAAAAAAAAAAATCCCATAACTCTACTTTCGTTATGGGGAATATTAAGTTGCCTAATATGACCCAGTGGTACAGGATAATTGCTCTAAGAGCTGTATTGTACAGATATCCTGTATATTACAACCTCATGTGCAGCGTTTCTGCTGATGAATTCCTTAGCAGAGGGAGGCTCTCAAGGAAGGACGATGCTAATGTCAGAATGTGGACCAAAAGCGATGGCAGGAATAGAAATGGGCACCGTGAGCTGGCAAGACGGTTCAGTGGGTAAAGGTACCTGCTGCCGAGCCCAAGGACCTGACTTTGATTCCTAGGATCCATGTGGTATAAAGGAGAAAAGTGATCCCCTCAGATTGTCCTCTGACTTTCACATGTGCATGGTGGCATGAGGGCGTGCATGCACATGCATGCTAATAAATAATACATAAATAAACATGTGCTGGAGAGATGGCTCAGTGGTTAAGGGCACTGTCTGCTCTTCTGGAGGTCCTGAGTTCAATTCCCAGCACCCACATGGTGGCTCACAGCCATCTAGAATGAGATTGGTGACGTCTTCCGGCAGGCAGGTACACATGCAGGCAGAACATTGTATACTAAATAAGTAAATAAAATTGCTTTAAAAAACATGTGCAAGGTATCTTTTAGAAATCTTGAGATTTTTAAAACAGTGTCTCAAGAACTGGTCTTACAGTCATCATCCATGTCATCTCCATGAATAAGCACTGGGTCCTCTATTGCATGCCACATGATATGTGTTTTGTTTTGTTTTTCATTTTAGAAAGGGAGGAATTCAAGTGAGGCATAAAGACACAACGATAAAGACAGCCAAAGGACTCACCCTCCCATGACCTATTTATATATATCTCGGAAGGGAGGCTCACCATTGCTTTGCCTTCTTTTTTGTTCATCAGAATTATCTGAGAGTAGCTAAAAATACATATTTCCAGGCCCTTCCAAAAAGGAATCTGACTACTAGGTCTGGGGTAAGACTTAAACTTCTTAGGTGGTTTTGGTGAGCTAGCACATGTGAAGGTATTGTACTGCTGTGTGGTAGGTGCCTGACCAGATACAGTCTCTTCGGGAGAGAAGGCTTTGCAAGGAAAGTAATTAGGAAGCAGTTAAGAGTAAACCTCCCCCAGCACTTGGGAGGCAGAGGCAGGCAGATCACTGAGTTCGAGGCCAGCCTGGCCTACAAAGTGAGTCCAGGACAGCTGGGGCTACACAGAGAATCCCTGTCTTAAAGAACAAAACAAAACAAAAAAGAGAGTAAAACTCCACTTCTCTTTAAATTTTAAATTGGTAACGCTTTGGATTATAGGCATTGTGAGCACCCACTGCATTGTGGACTCTGAACTCTTAGGCAGGTGAATCAGTAGATGGTAACATTGATTGGCAGTGGAGATGCACTTAACACCGGCTGTGCCTCCAGTTCAATCCCTAGCCTTACAGACAAGAAAATGGGAGAAAAAAGTCACAGTTAGAAGTTGGCTATATTTCAGCGGAATTGAGATTTCTATGTGCCTGTGCTTTAGCTCCATGAGAAAGAGGAAGACACACTTTCCCATTGACTCGACTGGTTAGATGAAGCCCGAGCCAACAGCTGGTACTTTGCCAGATATCTAGATTATTCTGCTAGTGATTGTCATCACTGGAGGTGAAACTGTTTTTATTTTCCCACTAGTGAAATGAAACTGGGGGCCATAATGCAGATACGGGGTTTCTTGCCTGTGGGAGCATATGAAAATAGCTAGACTGAGTAGCCATTATTTCTGTGGTCACTTCCTGCCATGTTGGAATGTGAGATAGTTACAGGTAGAGGAATCACAGCACGGCCTGATGGGATGCATTCACTAATTGTGTCACAGTGGCCACAGAGTGCTTGTGCGACCAGTGCTGAGGTCTTCAGTGAGCTCTATAGTTCCCGTGAGGGTAAGTGTGTGCTGAAGAAGAGGCTGTGCTGGTCTATCCCAGATGCCCCAGCTTGGAGTGAGGTTACAGTAGGGCTTTTGAGGCATAATTGTATGGTGATCTTCTGGCCTAGGGAAATGAGCTTTGCATCCTCGGGTTGAGGCCATCGTGAGTTTTAAAGACATGAGGGGAGGAGTTTGAGCTTTCCCCCTTTACCTCTGTCTCCTGATGATTACAGACAATTTTAAAACCATAAGCCTTCTATCCCCATCAGGCACTTCTTGCAAACCTCCTCTTTGTAGGCAGTGGACTGCTGTACTGTTTAAAGGCACATCGAGTGGTTATGTCTCCCACCCCTGGCAGTGGACAGCTGCTGTTGACTGTATTTAGCTAGGCACAAAACACACCAAGATAAATGAAGAAGCCTTCAATAATGAAAGAGTAAAGAAGGCTCAAGCATTTTGCACTGGGTTCAGGTTACATTTTGTTTTGGCAGTCAGTGGCTTCATGACAAGGTGTGTGGAGGGGTCCTAGCTCTTACGGAGGGTGGTTTTGAGCAGCTTCAAGGTATACTCTGAACCAGTGCTGATTCAAAGGAGCCGTCCACACACACATACACAAGGGAAGCATGGTTTCTCTACTACTGCCCGCCAAATACACAATGCTTCTCTCTTGAGTGTGTCTAGGTCTGTAGGCACTAAGTGGAAGTCTGTGGATGACTTGAGGGCATCAGGGGTTTCTCTTTGAGGTCAAAAACTAGGTTTCACAATTACCCTCGGAATTTCTGCCACAGGCTTTGGCTAAAACTCTTGTTTTGGGACATTCTAGAGTTTCTCAACTATTGTGGTGCGTATCTAGACAGGGTCTCAAATTCCAGGTCTTTGATAACATAAAACACCATTTGTTCTGAGGAATACTTAAAGATTAGGGGGTGGGGGTGGGATTACCAGGGAGTTCTGAGATACCTTTTTAGGACATACATTAATTATTTTTTCATTGAATAGGGTTGGGTGGCTCAGTGGGTAAAAATGCTTGCTGTGCAACCATGGAGATCTGAGTTCAAATCCCTTGGTTATGCTCAAGCACACGCCTATAACTCCAGTGCTGTGTGAGGGGGCAGGGACAGAAAGACCACTGGATGATAGATGGATGATAGCCTACCTCCAGGTTTATGAGAAAATCTGTATCAAGTGAATAAGATAGAGAGAGATAAAAGAGGCACCTGATGTTTTCCTCTGGTTTCCCTGCATACAAATGGATGTAAGCACCTCCCACCCCAGACATACTTGTGTACACACACACACACACACATACACACACACACGCACACACACACACACACACACACACTTTTTTATTGAATAAAGGAAGCAACATCTCAATATGTGCGTGCTTTACAAGTCATCATTGCTATAGACAATAGGCATGGTTTCTGGGGTATAAGATTTCATTCACTGAAACAATGGAAGCACACAGATTACTTTGAAGGGCACAGTATATTTTAATAGTGCTCCACCTCCCACAGCACGTCCTTATGCTGCCTTATCTCCACAAGTTCCTAAGCATTACTAAGAAAATTACTCATACCCCTTTCTAAGAGAAATCTTACCAGGAGACCATGATTTTGTGAGAGGCAGATCAACACATGAAGGATATTTTTTAACCTTCTGGAGTCTTTGCCACCAGGGAGGCCTTGCTTCATGAGGTTGGTTTGTTTCTGAGAGGAACTGTGAAAATTAGTGCCCATTTTACACATTAGGTCACTGAGGACCTGGGTGGAGTGGGGGTGGAAGTGGAGGAGGGTGAAGATGAAGTCAGTAAGGAAATGTCAGGCTTTCTTCAGAGCCCTGCTAACCTGCAGCTGCCTCTGCTTCAAATGTATGCACACAACTGGGAAAATGTGAGAGCATGTCTGATTACATTGCAAGCCTGACACTGGGTCTTCAAGTACGGCTCCAGGCTCTCCTGTGTCTCTGACCTAATCTGTAATCTTAAAAGCTGGTGTGATGTCTCTGTGGGTAAAGGTGCATGCTGTCAAGGCTAATGACCTGAGTTCAATCCCTGGCATCCAAAAGCAAGTTGTTGTCTGACTTGCACCCTGTGGCAAACTGACACACACATGCATGCAAACACACACACACACACACACACACACACACACACACACACACACACACAGGAATATGAAACAAGTAAATGTGTAATTTTAAAAAACTTAAAGAAAACAAAAAATTTATATTGTGGCCAGTACCACTTGTTCTGAAGAGCACCAAGTCAGAGGAAAACAGAGTTCCTCCTGACCTAAGCGCCATCAGTTCATAGCCTGGAGCAAGAGTTTTGATTACCTGTAATTTAGTATGCATAACTTCAAATGGTCTTAATAGTTTCCCAATTATCTGCCCTGCTTTATTATTCAGCCACAGTTCTTGTGCTCTAGTTAGAGTAAGCTACTATTTATTATTATTATTTGTAAGTCCTTGGTGTTTGGCATTTGGTTCTCTTTTCTAAACCAAATTAAAACAAAACACACACACACACAAAAACACACACACACATACACACACACACTCGAGTGGGCACACACACATACAAACACGTACAAGGGGGCACACACACCACACACACACACGCACACACGTGCACACGCACACATGCACACACCACCATTACCACCACCCTATCCTGAATGTGAATCCCGGCTCCATGGGAGAAGGAAACCACACTCCGCGCTGTTTGTAGCATTGTGCATATTTCACATCTCATTCTTTTTGGCTCTTTTCTGAGCTTTGTTTTCCCTTGTGCCATAATAATAATGCGTTTCCCTGCTGGCTTCCCAGCCTAGAGGGCCACGGATCGTGTTGCACAACAGGAGACACCTAACCATAAGTTTTCTCTAAATAATGCAGATGGCAGGAGGGGCGCTATGGAGAGAGCCAGTCAGTCTGAACAAACTGGCACCGCTGCACCACAGAGCACAGCCTGACAAATGAGTGGAGATGCCTTGATTTAGGGGAGGGAGGCTGCCTGCTGCATGGTTCTGAGGAGCCAACCAGTTCTGACTCTCACTGCCTATTGGCTGCCAATCAGTTTCCAGAGACTAACCACACACCTCCTCCCAGCCCTGCCTCAGCTTAGCTCCCTCTAGAACACCCATTGCCATAGCCCGTGTCTGCAGGTCCATATGCTGTGCTTGGTTTTACATCTGCATTTCTCGTGGCCTCTTAGTCATACTTAAAAATGAAGCCTGGAGGCTAAAGTAGTGATGCTGTGCCTCTGGTTGGAGACACCAGGCCTTTCTGGAGGAAGTCGATCCCAAGTCCAGAACCCAGAGAGTGACTAATGTGAAAGGAGTGCAGCAAAGCTAGGTAAAAGGTGAGCCTCTCAGTAGGGCTGAGCCTGGCCTTCTGAGGTGCCTGATAAAATGCAGAATGAAAGAGATGAGGGTTTGCTCAGAAATTTTTTTTTTTTAAGAAAATATTACAACACAGTATTGACACGGAGAAGCCAACATATCTTATTGGGATAATAAGATATCTCTGAGATATCTTTTATGACTGAAGACAATATGTAGACAACACAGTCAAAGATATTTTGTTAATACACACAGGCACTTTGTGTGTATATGTGTGCATGTATCCATATGTATATCCATGGGTGTATATCTGTGTATGTATGTTTGTGTTTGTATGTGTACCTGTTGTGTGTATGTGTGTATAAGTATTTGTATATGTGTCTTTATGTGTGCATGTGTATGTATGTGTATATCAGTGTGTGTGTGTGTGTGTGTGTGTGTGTGTATGTGTGTATGTGTGTATGTGTATGTGTGTGCATGCACCACAATTTCAGTAGTCTGGGAAATGCTCAAAGCTAATGAGTATTAGACAAAAGGTTGGGTTGATGGGTGGAGCCCCAGCTCTCCACACAGTCCGGATTTTACAGGATTTCTGCCTTGCATATCACTTGACAAACTCTAGCGTGTGGTGCTTGGGGGAAGACTAATATCTCATGTTATTAATTTTTTTTGTACTACCTTTTACCCTGTAACTATCAGTTAGAGCTTACAAAGTCAACGTGTTGTCTAATTTCTCAATTACTTAACACATTGCATCGCTGTTGGGAAAGCCTTCTACTAAAGTAATTTCTAGAAGCTACTGAATACAAATGCATAGAGAACAAAAGAGAGACTGCCAACTCCAGGAACCAATATACTGGTCTCAGTTGGTTACACCTTTCAGCATTTTTTTAGTGTTGGCATTAATATAAATATTATTTTTACCCAGTGGTTCTCAATCTTCCTAATGCTGTGACCCTTTAATACAGCTCCTCATGTTGTGGTGACCCCAGTCATAAAATTATGTTTTGTGCTACTTCATAACCATAATTTTGAGACTGTTATGAGTTATAATGTAAATATCTGCCATTTCCAATGGTCTTAGGTGACCCCCCCCCCATGAAAGGGTCATTCAGCTGCCAAGGGGTCATGACCCACAGGTTGAGAACTGCTGCTCTAAAAGAATGTGTGTTCAATTCTTTATGAAAGTTACTTTTTTGTTTCAATTTTTGTGTCCCCCCCCCGTGTGTATGCGTGTGTATGTGTGTGTGTGTATGCGTGTGTATGTGTGTGTGTGTATGCGTGTGTATGTGTGTGTGTGTATGCGTGTGTATGTGTGTGTGTGTATGCGTGTGTATGTGTGTGTGTGTATGCGTGTGTATGTGTGTGTGTGTGTATGCGTGTGTATGTGTGTGTGTGTGTATGCGTGTGTATGTGTGTGGTGTAGGCGGGTGTAAATGTGTGGTTGGATGCGTGTGTTATGTGATGGTGTGTGTGTATGCGTATGTGATGCTAACCTACAGCAGTGCCTTCTGCTACACATTGTGTGTTTCTCCTGTCACCTTTACTCATTCTTTCTGACAGGATCTATATTTCACTGACTTTTGGGATTGAAGGCAGGAAGATGACCATGTCACTATTGTCCCCCACAACTCTGTGTCTCGCACCTTATTTTTAGGGTGACCAAGTACTGCAGTTTGTTTAGGACTTTCTTAGTTAGAGAAGTGAGGGTCCTAACTCGAGAAGTCCCCTAGTTCAGCACATAGGCAGTCACTGATATTCCCTAAACAAATAGCCCTCTTATCCTAAAGACGGTACAGAATGTGTGGTGGAAAAGTGGACTTGGCTTCTGTTTGAAGTTAACATCATAGGTCAATAACTCATTCCCCTGGTCCACACGGAAGGCTGTGATGGTGGGTACCATGTTTCTTCTATTTCTGTGAAGTTTGCACAGCTGCTTCAGGATCAACTCAAGATAGACCTCAACAGTTCAACAGACTATAGCCAGATAGAAGCGTGCTCTGTAGGAGAAACTCTGGAACCCTTCCTCCAGGTTCTGGAAGCTTCTGCTACCAACACAGAGGGGGGAGCAGCCTGTTTTAACACATCCTTTTGCCTCTTCCTTCTCCAAGGTACAGTAGATGCCAAGGGTCTTGATCAGGTGTGTGTGTGTGTGTGTGTGTGTGTGTGTGTGTGTGTGTGTGTGTTTGTTAGCTAGTTGCTTGAAAAGGGATCTGTTTTTGTTTTCTTGTGTTTTCTGCACATGAATAGTTACTAAGGTGTCCCATCCAGTTTACCTCAAGTCTATCTGGGTCCTTTCTGCGTTGCTGGCATGGGAGGCAGGCAGTGTGGCTTAAGTGATCTGTTAGTCATGATGGTGTGTACATTAAGCAGCACCTGATGGGCAAAGAAGAAAGCTCTGAGGGTGGGGAAGCCTCTGTGGCTGGTTCTACCTTCACTTCTCCCTTCCCATGGCATTCTCTTTATTGGGCACAGCAATGAAGCTGTGGCCTCGGCGTGCTGGTGACAAGCTCTCTGTGCTGCTAACCTCAAAGAGATAGAAAACACACTGGAGTCAAAGGAAAAAATAAGGAGCTATTTATTTAAAATATAAAAAATTTAATGAACACATACATTTTGTGGAAATAATTCCATTTAAAAAAAAAGGACTGCTCTATTTTGCTACGTCCTCTATACCCCATTTCCTTCATGCTATCCACTAACTAGGCAAGCTAGCCAGTTTCCCTCTCAGGCTTCTTGTTTTCTCAATTTTTTCTTGGGGCAAGGAGAAGAACACAGCAAAGCATCTCTGCAACACCATCAAACTTCTGGCCCTCCAGTCCTGTGTGCTCCAGTCTCTGTGATGCATATTTCAATAATGAGCAAGAAAAATTGTTTTATGGTAGTTTAATAAAAGCAGGAGACAAATGTCGCCTCTGTGAAAAGGAGCTAAATTACACACTTCATGAGCCAAATTAGTACCACAGCACTTGGCTTTGTTCAAAAGGTGATACGCATTTACAGGCCCATTTTTCAGCAAGATAAATATGACACAGGCCAAGATTTCCCTGAAGTAAATATTGTAAATAATAAGAACCACTGCCAAGGAAAGCTGAGAAATGACATAATCCTTACCGAGTTATATAGCAGTTCTGAAACGCCGGGGTTCAAACTTCCAGCACACTGCCCCTTTAATAAGCTCATCTTGCGATTAAGAGACAGCAAGGCCCTTTACCTTCCCAATAATGCTCTATATCTCTCAATTTCAGATACGCACACACACACACACACACACACACACACACACACACGAGCCAGGGCATTTTATGGCATAAACAAATTTAATTACTGAGAAAGAGAATATATTTTGAGGGCAACTGAGAGTCATACAGCAGCAATGGTTGCAAATGGGTAGCTTTTCCAAAACAGTAAAAGCCACCTCTTTAAGCATGGCTCTGTCACCCTTGTTTTGGCTCAGTTGATTGTATTTCAAGTTTCCTGGTCACAAAATGAGCTAAATGCCACTCTTGCCCTTGGTGCAGACTTGCTGGTCCAACCTCAGGCGGTAAAGAGAAGGCAATAAAATACTGTGGCTGGGATGAGAGCTCACAGGGCTAACAGGGGCCATGTTCAATGTCCTTCAGCTGCCTTCAGAAGCTTTCCTAACAGAGTCCCCGCTGCTACTAACTCCTGCTGACGTAGTATTGGGAAATAGTGTCTTGAGGCCAGCGGTAGGAGCAGTGAGCTGAGGTGAGCTGGAAGAGGCATTAAGGAGTGGTGGGGCCTGAGGTGACCTGCCACAGTGTGCCCTGTATAAAGGGAAGGTGTCCATAGCGTGTCAGCCAATAATTGCTACACTGGAATGTGGACCTCGTATTGCTAGACACTTCAGTTCCAAGAAGTTTGTGAAATGTTTTCGGGTAAGATTCCAATTTTACTATACTGGCCATAAACAGCGCTCTTCCTCTCCCCCTCCCCAACTCTGTTTCCCAAATGAAACAAAGGCTATCATAGGCTCAGAGGGTGTGCTTGAAGTGGGAGAAAACGAATGTGCTCTAACACTTGCCATCCAATCCTATGGCAGAAAGGGCAGGTAGCTTGTGAGGTTGGTGCCCTACTGTGTGTGTGTGTGGCTGGCTCTGCTTGTCCTAGGCTATGAGTGATTTCCCCCTTTCTCAGTCCCTATAAGTAGGGATTATTCCTTCCTTGTTTTACAAAATATGTGAAAACTGAAGCTACTATTCCGTAAGGCGGAGGTGGGATTAGAACCCAGGTCATCAGTTCTTTGGGCATAAGGGCTCATACTACAATTTCTGCTCTACCTGCCCCCCCTCTCTGATGCTGCACCCCCAACCATGATTTGGTGGTATGACACACAGGAAGTACAATCAAGTCACAGTCAGTGATACAGGCTTTGGTGGACCAATCCCATTTCTGGGAAGAGCTTCTTCCTCTTGTTAATCAGCCTACCTCTCGGGTCACAGGGAGAAATTATTTCCAGGCAGGCATAGAAGAACACGGGAAACTTCTGAAGTGGCTCTGTCAACACAAGGAAGGAGTATCACTCATAATTAATCAGAGCACACTGAGAGGTGAGTCTCGGGAGCCACTGATTGTCTCCGAATCAAATACAATTAAATAACAATCCTTTCTTGACTCTTCAACTCAATCAAGTGTCTATTTGTAGAAGTGGCTTAAAACTAAACTCACTTTGAAAATTAATCAGCCACCACTAATGGCTGGAAAGCCAGAAGACCGCATTTATTTTAAGAGAAAAAGAGCAAGCGGTAGAAAGAGATCCATCTCCCAAACAGAAGTTAACAGCCCAAACCCTGCCTGTTGTCTGCCAAGCTTGTGACAGGAGGACAGCGTGTGAGAGCGCCCTGCTGCCAGACCCCCTAATCAAGGGACTCCCCTTATGAGAAGCCAGAGAGAAAGAGCACAGTGGGCTAAGGACTGAGACCTGAGAACTGTTAATTGAAGACTGTGAGTGAGAGAAACCCTTTCTGCCCCAGCCAGGGTGCCTACTGGATGAGGAAAAGAGGGAAATACAGAAAGAGCGAAGGAGGATGCAATGCCCTAAGGATAGTAGAAAAGCTGTTTATTCATGGAGGCAGTGAGTAATCTTCTTATTCATAAAAGAGTGAGTGGAGCCCGGGGAATTTAATCACCATTCAGTGGGACTGCCTTCCCTGGAGAGTTTGCCTGTCACCAACAGATGGAGCCTTGCAGACTGTTTCTCCTTCTTATTGGAGTCTCAACCTAAGACCAGTGCTGGTGTGTCCTCTCAGCCTCCACACACTGATAATCCCAGGTATTTTAATTGACAAGCTTTCCCCTCACTTCAGGACCATCCATCACTTCTGTGCACCCTGGATGCCCTTCTGAAAGGCTGGGTATGTAGCTCAGTGTGCCGACCTACCATGTCCAAGGCTCCAGTTTTGATCCCCAGCACTTCAAAAACAAAAAGCAAAACAAAACACAAAAAACCCCAAACAAACAGAAATAAATATAAGTTTCCAGGCTGGGAAGGTAGCTTAGTCAGAAAAAAGTTCTGTGAACACTCAGGTGGACCTGAACACAGTCCCCAGAGCATCACCATGGAAACGAAGACAGGGAGATGCCTGTAGCTTACTGGCTAGCCACCTAGCTTCCTTGGCAAGCTCCAGGCCAGGGAGAGACCCTGTCTCAAAAAGCAGAATAGGAACTGGGGAGGTGGTTCTATGTTTAATAGAGCGTGTTGCTCTTCCACAGGACCCAGCACCCATAACAGCCAGATCACAGCTTCCTGTAATTCTAGGTCCAATCTGTTGGAGATCCAGTGGCCTCTTCTGGCTCCCGATGACATTTGTACACACGTGACATGGATCCACATAAACATACAAATAAAAATAATAGAAGCAAAACTTAAGAAAAGTAAATAGTACCCAAGGAAAGACACTGGGGGTTGACCTCTGGCTTCGCACATATACACACATCTGTAACTTTTTCTAGAGAGGTATGCTGTATTCTATAAACCAGATGTTACTACAGTCCCTACAGAAACTTATCTCTCCTGTTTTTGAGATAGCCCTACCTGGAATCCTCTGTTGCAGTCTCTGTACCTAGCTGTGTGTTTTTGGGGCAGGCTAACCACGCCCCCTCTGTCCCCATACCTTCCCCCACCCCCATGAGTAGCCTCACCCTACTGAGATAGCTCTGCTGTTGAAACCATGTTAGAATTTGGATAGAGAGTCACACTAGTGTGCTTGCTCTGTGATTTATATGTACTTGTTTAGGGCTAACATTTCCACGGCATTGCGAGCCGTCTTCTGGTTCTGTGGCTAAGGCCTTCTTGTTAGCTTCCTAAGAATTTCCTGTCTTTTTCTACAGCAATAAAAGACTTCATAGAAAAGCACTCCTTCCTCCCCCCAGCCGATGGGTGGCAGTTTGCACTTGAGCCAGTAGACGCACATATATTCACCAGTTTATTGTTGACTACCCACTGAGCGGCAGCTGGAGATGTAGCCACGAGCGAGACAGCCAATCTTCCTGTTCTCATGGGCTTCTGTCCTGGTGGAGCAGGCAGGCAGCTAGCAAGTGAAATAAATAATCAAGGCCATTTTTCAGGCAGTGAAAAGTTTTAGTGGTGCTAACTGAATAACAGGACAGTTATGGGATACAAATGACCGTTGCCCCACAGCTGAGCCGGTGGGAATCCAAGTGTGGGTTCAAGTCTGCCATGAGATGCATGAATGAAAAAGACCTGCACTGTTACACTGTCTGGCTAGAACCCGACCTGCAGAATGAAAAGTTAATATGAATGCTGAACCTGGCTTTGGTGATTTTGGATGTTTTGACTTGGGACTCTATAAATGGCAGTGTTTTTCATGGGGACAGCGAGTTCCTCATTAAAAAAAAAAAAAAAAAAAAAAAAAGGAAGAAAACCAGAATCTGATGGATATTTTAGCCAGATTTTCAGGGGTACTCTATATTGTCTCAAAGATTGTCATGTGTGGAAGTTCTAGGGCTCTAGGCTGTCCTCTTTCACAGATGACATGTCTCTGAGGTGTCACATCTTAGTTCTACTGATGAGTGTTTGTGGCCTCAGTGAGTGTCTTTAACTTTGCTGTGTAAAGAATGGGAAGACCCTGCAGGTCTGGAAGGAGGATGAAACCATCTGCAGCTTATAATGTACCTGTATCATAGTTGCTTCCTACTCAGCTGTTATCATCAAGACCGGGACACATGCTTTAGGAGTTCTTGCCCGCTGAGACTGCCTCTGGGGAGTTAAGACACCGGCTGAGAAGCAGGTGACGACTAGCTGGTAGAAAAATAACGAGGGCTTGTGTACATGCTGCTTGTCCTCAGGCTCTAGGTCCACGACTTCACCAAACCAGGACTCTTCAGGCAGTTCTTCTCAATCCCTCATGGCTGTTTCTGCTTTTTTGTTTTTTCTTTTCTTTTCCCCTCTTTTAAACTATCTTTAGTAGTTATCAAAATTTGATTTCACTAGGAAAGAAAAAGTAGCAGAAGATGGTGGAGGGGTAGATAGCAATGCAGTTTGTTTGGAATCCTGTCCCCACTCCAATCTTCCTGAGACATGGCTTGGGTGATTCTCTCAGATATATAGCTCTTGAATCCAGGCATAAATATAAAATACTACCCAGAGGGGAAGACAAAAGATCTCTGGTGATAAGAACCTGCCAGTTCTTCTGGTCTGAGATGTCTTTGTGTGAACATTTTCCTGCAGAGGTAGGAGGAGGAGGCTCACAAACCGAAGTATGAGAAACATCTGGAGGCAACCCAAGCTGGGAACTGAGGGCCTGACCGGCTGCCAGAGGGCCAGATGCTGATGCTGGAAGCCTCTTGCCTCCCAGCTTGTCATCTGGGTCTGATGATGCCATCCAAAAGGACCACAGAACGGGAGGGCAATGAGCAATTCATCTCCTCCCACCCACGGCTTTTAATTGTGTGGCATGGAAAGAAGGAGGAAAAAGGGTACAAGGTTTGATTCCCTCCAATCACATCCTCCTCATGGAAAACGGCTTTGCTAAGACACATGCTTCGGGCCACACAGAGCCTGTAGAGGATGGTCCCATCCAACCTCTCTTTTCCTGTGGTCTGTGTTTGGAGAGAACAGGTTTTCTGTGGATGTAGAGATGCCCTGAGAGTTTTTCACCAACCGCATCTGCCCTTACCTTATAGGAGTTCCCGGACTGCAAGTGTTCTCCCTATTAACAGCTTTGGTGTCTGCTCTTGGCCAAAGCAGATCATTGGGATTCAGAGGAGCTCCTCTCCTTTTTCCATTGCAGAAGCAATCAAGAGCCTGTGCATACGGTGCTCATAAAAGGAAAATGATCAAAACCACACACACACACACACACACACACACACACACACACAGGATGACTAAATTCCAGTCAAGATTACTGTTTCATGCAATTCCCACCCTTCAGGAATGTTTTTCTGCTTTTTAATTACTCACTGACAGATGAACCTACACAAACAACACGGAAAACAAATAACAACTGCCATGTGCGTCTTATGCTTAACCCTTCAGCATCTAAGGTAGTCTCAGCCACGGCCCGTTGTCAGCGTGAATGCTGCGTAGTGTTCTTATTCTCGTGTAGACGTTTTAACTTACAAATAATTGCAGCGTTTTATGGGCATTTGCAAGGCAGGAACTTTCATTTGAAGGTAGCACCTGTTGGAATAGTTTAACATGTAATTTCCAGTCTCACATAACCATTCAGCTATATTATTATATCGCTCAAGAATCAGGGAAAGACTGTCTATAGTCAACAATACGGTGGAAATTATACTGCAGAAGTCTAAAACCTTGGGCTACAATAGTTCTGCCTTCATTAGGGGGCTGGCTGGGATGTCTTGGGCTGAAACCTCGTTATCGCTGCTCATTGCAGGCTGATTGTGGTGTGACTGTGGAGGGCGGGCCTGCTTTAAGCTTCATATCCAATTTGCTTCCTGCTGTGCTGATGGGACGGTCACCTCAGGCAGCATTTTTGTTGCTCTGTGACATAGGTTCTCCATAAAGTTTCAATGTTAGTTTGTGCTGCTGCTGCTGCTGCTGCTGCTATAGAAAAACCTGGTGCCCTAGAGATGGAAGAAAAGATAATCCTGGCCCTAGGTTGGTGTGACAGCTCACTCACTGATGTGCTACTACTGGCCTGAAGTCTGAGGTTCTGAGAAGTATCAGGAGAGGGGGAGAAATGAAAATGGGATATGAATTTTATAGCTTCGAATTGTTTTATATATATATGTATATACATATATATACACATATATACTTTTTAGGAGAGCAAATATGTTCAGTTAGAAAAACATCCTTTGTTGGATATTTTGGAAGAAAATAAACATTACAGTGTAAAACAACAACAACAACAACAACAACAACAACAACAACCAGATGTATCTTAGAATAAAGTTGGGCCAAAAGTTTTGAGGCTCAGCGAAAGGACTCCTGATTCTGTTGGTGGCTTATCTCAAGCGCTCTCAGGAACTTGGATGCATTTGAGAAAACTTATGAGGGCCAAGAACCCCTGTCACAGCATCAGGGACCTTCAGCATGACAATACATGTTTAGTATGAATACTGGTCAGAGGAGAGCACTGAAAGTGGTAAGACCTAGGGACTCTTCAAGACCAAGATCGAGGTCTCCAACTTAAAAGCAACTAAGGTATACTCTGTCACAATGGTACTGTTTTTGATATACTTTTCAAAAGTGGTTGAAAGATCAAGAGTAAACATAAAAGTTAAGGTTCTGCATAAGTGTACCACCATTCAGTGATGGAGACATTATTTTCCTCCCCCAAGCTAACCAGCTTGTAACAAGAAACTGAAAGTGACTTGGTCAAATGACCATGGGTATACCGGTAGAACTTGAACTCCAAGTTATCTTGTTAACTTCCTGTGGGCTCTGCTACCAAGAATGGTGACGCCTTTGAAACTGTATTGTGTATGGACATCGTTGTGTGCTTGAAGAGCTTATCTCTTATTTTCTTGTGTGTTTTAGCTATTCCTTTCACTTGATGAGAAAATGATTTTTGTTTTCTTTCAGTAACATTGAGTGACTAATGAATCCTTAATAAATACAAGCTGGCTGCTCAAAACAACTTTGTGTGTGTGTGTGTGTGTGTGTGTGTGTGTGTGTACGCATAGGTGAGCATGTTCCTGTGTGTATGGGTACAAGGGCAGGTGAACATATATGTGGAGGTCAGAGGTCAACATCGGATGCCATTCCTCAGGCATTATCTACCATTTCTTTGTGACAGGGACTCTGAGTGGCCTGGACTTGGCTAAATAGGATGGGCTGGTGCCAGGAATAACTCTACCTCCCTAGTGCTGGGATCACAAGTACGTACCACCAAGCCTGGTATTTTATGTGAGTGTTGGGAATTGAACATAGGATATGTTGCTTGTATGCCAGTACTCTCCTGAGTCATCTCTTCAATCTCTCAAAGTAACTCTTGAGTTAAATTGATCTTGGGTGTGGATCAAGGACCTGGATTTTACTCTCATTCATTCCAAGTGGTATAATCTCTACACATCTCTCTAATGGTATACAGACCACTTGGACAACGTGTACAGAGAGAAAAAAAAGAAAAGTTGCTTTTTGCAACTGGAGGTTAAAAAAAAAACCATATTAGCATCATGGAGTACAGAAGCAAGGTTAATGGAGTAATGAAAGAGGGTGGAAAGATCACAGAAAATAAACCACCCATGAGCACCAACCCCCTCCGTGCAAATGGGCACAGCACACGTGCACAACATCAGGAAAGCAAGCACTCGGAAATCCCACAGTTGGCACCATAGCCTCTGTCACTTAGCTGTGTGGTCTTGAGCAAATTACTTAAGCTCCTTAAGCTTTGGTTTCTTCCTCAGGAAACTGTGGGCAGCACCAGCCCCCTAAAACAAGACAAAATGAAATAATTATATATATAAACCCAGCCCACACATGGTACATTCTGACTCTTCAAAAATGGCAGCTGTTATATTTTTGTTGAATAAACTGTTTGTTAAGTGTTCAGTCTTTGCGGGAAGGTATGTTAAAAACTGAAGTCAATGCAAGAAACAGAATTTCTGCTCCCTGGGGGTAAATTTCTTATCCTTAAGAGTAGAAGAGAAATAGCCATACCCTTTATCATTAGAACCAAGGCCCTAAGAGGAGAGAAATCATGGACAGTTCTGTGATCTAGTGTCTACACTGGTGACACCAAGACCTGACAAGCTTGTTTTTCTAAAGTGATTAAGCATAGTCTCTTTTGCTTGAATGTGACTGGAAACTTGATATCTATGAAGGGCTAACAATCCGCATTATTTTCTCTTATTGTCTAAGGATTCTTTCCTTTTTTTCCATCTGCCTTCGCTCTTCATCTTTCTCTCACTTATTTGTTGGCACAGAAGAGATTGAAACCCCCAATTTCTTTCCATCTTTTATAAACTCCTCCTTCTCTTTGCCTCCATATGCTGTGAAGAACACATCCCAGGAGACGAAATGTTTGTGTGTGTCAGTAGTTCCTCCAGTGTGATTTGGCTACGGCGAGGCTCTTATTTTTAGGACTTGGAAGCTGCCATCAGCAGCTGGCTAGGGAGAGCAAGCTTTGGATATGCCTGTAGAGAAGAACAGTTTCCACCTCTATCTCAAGGGATCACAGGTGGAGCTTCAGGCCACTTTCCTCAGAATCTCAATTGGCTGGGTAACTCCCTCCATGAAAACTTCTCACCTCAGGAAGACATTGGCTTAGGCATAGCCCCTAGGAACAGAATTGCTCTGTTTTCAGTCACTGACCCCAGCAGTTGATGTGCATTCATTAATAACTGGACTTTCCTTCTGCAGGTTATGCATGATGCTTGGACATTCAACAAAACAATACATCCACATTTAGAGTCCATAATAACACTCAGTCAATAGTAGTTAATATTAGCCAATGCATATTAATTTCATTGGCATTATCAAGTTGTGGTTTTATGCTTTTGTATTTATTCAAAGTACACGCAGGATGTTCTGCTCAGTGACTTCTCAGTCATTCATGAGAGGACCTGACATCTCACTTATTTTCCTATGTTTCCAGGAGGTTAAGGAAGATTTAGCATTCTCTGAGATCATTGTCCTTTTTAATGTTTAGAGTCATATGATTTACTGATGAGAGATTATACAGTGTAATGTACGTCAAATACATAGCATGTTATCTCTCTGAAACTTAAGGAATTCTTGTTTTTGAAGTATATCTAACCTTGATGGGGCCCAGTGAAGGAATTGTGACCTAGAACTGGAAAGAAATGCATGCACGTGTCCGTATGTGCGCGCGCGCGCGCGCGCGCGCGTGTGTGTGTGTGTATGTGAATGTCCTGCCCATCCAATTGTTGACAAGGTTTATAGAAATGGGGAGGAAAGGTGTGAGCTGCCTTTTGTACATGTCATGATGGTCACGCAGGACAGTTAGATGACCTGCTCGTGTGACGAGTAGCTGAGTTCCCTTGCTCTTCCTGGTCCTTTCCCTGATGTTCATGAGTTGTTGAACAGCTAACCCTGACTGTAAGACCATGGGAGAGGTGATGCTGAGGGCGGGGTTTAGATGATGGGTCAGTCTTCTGATGTGAGAGAGAGAGAGAGAGAGAGAGAGAGAGAGAGAGAGAGAGAAGAGACATCAGTATGATGTACCTTGGGATCTTAGAGTTTGGAGATTAATCTGCTTCTTGCTGTAACTTAACACAGGACAATTTCAAGGCTCTGCATGACAAGGAAAAAAAAAAGTGCTGCCAGGACAAAGATGGGGAAGATACTTTAGGCATTGAGAGAACTCTTTTATTTCTCTGTCTTTATTTTGTAAATTAGAGGGTGGCAAACACTAACAGAAAAGCACAATATTAACTGCCTTTCCCCCTAATTCAGACTTGGAAAAAGTAGAAATGAGATTTGATCCAGACATCATATTCTCCCAGCCTTCTGATTTTGCAGTGCGAATGCACAGATGCCTTCATTATGCCAGCAACACTGAGTGGACTCTGCCACCCTGGCCAGAGAGACACTCAGAGTGGCAATTTAAACAGAATGATGATTTTTAAAAATTTTATTTTAGTGACCATTTTTCCTTTAGTCATTTCTAGGATGTATATTTTTGGCCAAAAATTGCTTAAAGTACATTTTAAATTAAGTTCCTCCTTTCTTAAAAAAAATGAGACAATCTTCCATCATTTAAAATGCTCCAACAGAGCTCTTTGAAGAATAATGAATCTCTGGAAATTTCTCAGATAATATTGCCCTACACCTGGAACACAAGACCCATTTGGAAGCGGTAATTTGGTCCCTGAAGGGCCCTTCAGCCTCTTGCCCTGCCTGCTGGCCCTGTTCAACTGTCCAGGAATAAAGCCCAAGATAAATGGGTCTGGATGTATGCAGAGTTCTTTAGAGCCTCCGCGGACCCTCGTCTTTCTTATGGCAAGTGCAGTGGCAGAAGCAGCTCAAGTGTGAAGCATCCTTTTCACCATCTGATTTTGTGATTTCTGGTCCCCCTCCCCCAACCCTTTTCAGATCCTCTACTGGAAGGCTGATGAACCTTGGCCTCAGCCAAGGATTAAGTGAGCAGGTTCTTCATGTAATAAATCTAAAGACATATTAAAAGCAAGAAGCAGGGATTTCCCATGTGTTTTGGGGGGATTTATAAGTGCCAAAGGCTAAACAACTTACAAGAGAAGTGAGATTGCCCCCCTTTTCCAGCCTGGGCATGTTCTAATATTGTGACAGCCCATAGAATTAAGCTGGCTTACTAAGTAGAGACATGTAATGTAATTGAAAATGCACAGTAGAGACAGGAGTTCTCAGTGCTGCAATGTCCTGTTGTGAAGATTACCCTGATTTACAAGGAATGCCTTCTCTCCTAATCTCAGCTGGGCAAGACCCAGAGTGAGGCTTTTATAGCCAGGGAGTGAGAAGCAAAAGGCTTAATAATATATAGTCCCCAAATTGAATATAAATTTGGGGTTGGTGGCTGATCAAGCCATTCATTTTTCATAAACAATGTAACAATGAAAACATCTTTATTCTGTTTTGACAGGCGGATTTTTTTTCAAAGAAGTTCAGGCATTCTCCATTTCAGAAATGACGGTAGAGGGAGCAGAATTATGGAGGCATGATGACAGTGACTGGGAGGTGGACAGGGTAAATCGCTCCTGACGTCAAGTTGGTTAGCAGGAGACTAGTAGGGAAGTAAGTGGCAGGCTGGTGGACATGAGGCCAAAGAAAGTGCTTTGTATACAAAGGAGAGGGGAGGAAATATGTGGTGAGGGAAAAGGCATGAATGCTGAGGGGAAAAAAGGAAAAAGGACCAAGGCTTGACGGTAGAGGGGAATAAGGCATAAAAATAGAAGCTGAATTTCTTCCCCTCGCCCGCATTCCTCCCTTCTTCTCTCCTTCCTTTCCTTCCTCTATTGTGCTGAAAACATTATTGTGTGTGTGTGTGTGTGTGTGTGTGTGTGTGTGTGTGCGCGCGCGCGCGCACACATAGGCATGTCATGGTGCATATTAAGGAGGTCAGAGGGCAACTTGCAGGAGTGAGTTCTCTCCTATCCTGTGGGTCTTTGGGATCCAACTCTAGGCTCCGTGGCAGGTGCTTTTCCCTCTGAGCCACTTGCCAGCCCTTACTGTGCCATCTTTATACTTGACTTTTCGCTTTTCTCCTTCCCTCTCTCCCTCCCTCATTCCCTCCTCTTTCCTCCTTTCCCTTCCTCCCTTCCAGCATCTTGTCAGGAAAAAAAATTCACATCTGATCAGAAAGGTGCATTTTTGAGAGTTTGTTAATACATTTAAATAAACAGACCCCAAACCTAGCTACTGTGTTCTAAGTGGCGTGTTGGTCTCCCTACTCCCACTTTTACCTTCTGACACGTGGAACGGGACAATAGTACGTATGTGGATGTTGCATTCCATCAGATGCAGCTCAAAGAAGTGAATTCTGGGATATCAAGAGAGCTTGTAAATGTGTATGTTAGAAGTCATAGGGACCACATGGGGATGGAGAGCGATGATCCCCGGGTTGTTATCCAGTCCTGGTAACTGTGGACAGAGTAAGTGAAGGCTACCCTGATGTAGACATGGAACAATGGTAGCCTTTGGATGAACCATAGCCAGTTGGCAGAAACAAATGAATTAATGAATTAATTAAAGTGAAAAAAAGAGCCAGTTTTGATCTCTAACTCCTTTGCTTTTCATTGAGATCAGAGGAATGAAAAAGAAAATCCCTAGGCCATAGGAACTGGAAGGGGAGTTGAATGCTCATACCATTGCCAAGGAGAATTGGCTGAGCCAAGAGGTAGCTAATTACCATGTGTGCATACAGTGCATGCACACTTAAATAAACAAGCCCCACATATGCATATGTAGCATAAACATATATATGTGCATATGCAGAAATATACACACAGAAATACAGTTTTACTGAGAAAAAAAATCAGAGAGAAAAAAATTAGGCTGAAGTTGAAGCCTGGGACTCTGACGGCCTTGACTGGGGGGCTGGAGCGCTGGATTCATTCCCACCCTGAAGGAAGGAATGGGGAGTTGCTAGGGAGAGTAACTTTGTACTTTCAGGGAAGTAATGGGGAGGGGAACATGTGTGTACCATGTCAATAAAAAGGGGCGAGGACTTTCCTACCACAGGACAATGGGCTTCTTTGCACAGGCGCAGGCATCCTGCTCCTCCGAGAAGCGAATGGAGCTGCTCAGAAGCCTCCACATTTAGGTGTCTAACCTCAGATGCCGGCAGAACACAGACACGATGTTCAAGCCCACAACATACAGTGAAATGGTGAGGAGAGAGGCGTGGAGCTGACAGCAGAACAGCACTCACACAAGAACATGCGTGTGTTCAAGCAGAGACATAACATAGCTCTCAATAGCAAGTGTGTACCAGGGTGTGTGTGTGTGTGTGTGTGTGTGTGTGTGTGTTGTGGGCTTTATTGTCCCCCAAATTTTAAAAGATTTGTAGATGCTTTAGGGGGCAGAGAAACTAAGGCAGCCACTTGGTTCCTGCACGCTTCCTGAATAACAGAAATTCTGCCTTGTGTGTCCAAGAGTCAAGGTGTTTTATTTGTTTTTCACCGCTCCCGGCAGCAGTAAGAGAACAAACGTGGGACTTTGAAGGACCAAAAACAAGATAGACACTAGCCGAGGATGCAGGGCAAGAACGATGGTACTGATCTAGGACACTGTGTCATGAGGATTTGGCTAAAAGGGCGCTATAACTGATGCCATCAGAGCTTGCTAAGTTTTATTTAAAATGCTAAACAGAAACCTATACCCCAAAGAGAGATCCAGCTAAAGGGGACAGGGGTGCTCAGCTGCAGTGTTAGAACCCTTACGCATTTGACACCAGGCTCAGCAGCAGGGGAAGGAGGAGGGATGGAAAACAAAGGCTGCAGACAAAATGAAAAGTATCCATAGATGTACGAAATATACAGGAACCCGGGGGAAACTACTGTAATGTAGATCTCAGATCTAACCTCCATTTGTAACAACGAGGGAGAAATGATTAAGGTGTATTAAATAAACTCAGAGAATCCCATGGTTTAGAGAGGAGAAAGAAAGAAAAATGGAAGATGAACAGGCCTGGTGAGAAGGCTGCAAGGCATGGCTCTGAGAGGCGTGTAGGAAGTGGTGAATGGCTGTTGTGTTAACCGTCAGGAAAAGTGTGTGTGTGTGTGTGTGTGTGTGTGTGTGTGTTATGAGTGAGGGAATGTATATCATATTTGGATTTCCTTGTAAGAAGTTATGGTTCCTGAATAAAGGTAATGTGGCAAAATATATCAATGAGATATTTTTTTAAAAAAATTAAAATCTTGGGACTGTGCACAGTGCATAGCACTTACCTAGAATGCATGAGGCTTTGGGTTGGATCCCCAAACAAACAAATTAACATTTAGAGGGGGGGAAAATCAATAATTGCTTGCTCCTTTGTTTATGTCCTTTGACATTTTTGGCTTTGCACATATATTTTTGCTTAAATTCATTGTAGGGTCTAAGGAGAGAAGATACAATTATATTCAGTGACAAGAGAGGAGGAGAGAGGGTGGGGACAGAGGCTCTGGAGCACTTGATTTTGCTGGGTCAGCGGTTCAATCTATCTTCTTACAAGTTCTCTTAGTTGATCTGGGTCTTATTTGTAAAATCTGAAAAATAATTGTTAAAGTCTTTCTTCTGTGGATTCTAGGAATCCTCAGTCAGACAGCTTCACCAATGAGTTAGAAAAGCAAAGGCTGTGAAATCCTGCTTTCTTGGTTCAGAATCTAATTCCCTCAGAAGCATTTATTCTAAAGATTTCTCTTTATATTTTCCACCCATACTTTTAAAAAAAATGTCTCAGGGTACAAAGTTAGCTAGAGAAACTTTTGGATTTATAAAGATATATTTTTAAAATGTTAACCTCAGTGGAACCTAGAGATATGGCTCATCAGTTGAGACCCTGTTCTGCTCTTACTGAGGGACCAGTTTTGGTTTCCAACACATACCATGAATGGACTGCCAAGGCCTGTAACTGCAACTCCATGGGATCTGATGCCCTCTTCTGGGCTCTGAAGGCATCTGTAGTCATATGCACATATCCTCAGCTGCACACACAAACACACACACACACACACACACACACACACACACACACACACACACTTAAAAGTAACGAAAATAAATGTTAAAAAAAAATTTAACCTCAAGAATGACAATACGGATCTCCTCATTAAAGGCCCAGTTAAAATCTGTTCTTAGCAGAATTTTAGAGGACTCTTTCTATCAAGGCACACCCTGTTGGATGCTTATGCTGTCCAGTGTATCAAGTGTTGTAACTGACATTTCTAAATGCTGGTGGTGTTTGGGTTATGGGAAATAGGGTTAGTGTGGGTAGCAGTGTGAGCAGGTATTTCTCAGTAGGGTACATACTTGGAGAAGGACATTTGTGCTGTCCCAGAAAATTTGATGACAAGAGGTATGGGTGAGATGGAGGTAGGAGCTGCGAGATGTATTCAGCGAGCCTGTGGAGAGTAAGAGGGACAAGCTCTTACCAGGTTAGTCTGGTGAGGCTACATTTATCGCAAACAGTAAGGGGGTAACCCAATCGGGATGGAGGAGGAGACCCACAGGTGGACGGGATGGTGTGTATTCCTGGGGTAGTGGAGGCCTGGGGAGGATTTTATTACGGGAGGGATGAAGTAGGATTGGCAGGAGCCCACAATTCATCTAGAGACACGTATCAGACCCTCTTGGGTATTTATTTTCCAACTGCAGACTTTTCTCTTCTATTGAAAATATATCAGAACCAGCTCTCTGGTCTTTAATATAATTTGTCAATTTTACTGGGGTCTGGTGGAAGTATATGTTTTACATAGAAGAGATACAGTTTTAGGAAATATTTTCTTGCCAACTCACTGAACAAATTTTAGCCTATTGAGTGTGAAAGCTTTCTACAGCTCTGTAGATTTATTACCGAGAGCACGATATGATACGCCGTGCTCACATTCTCGCCTCTTAGGAATGCAGCAGACCTTCTCTGAGAACAATCTGGCCTAGTTACATTTTATTATCCATCAAACACACTGGCCATAGTCAATACTCTGATATTTTTTATTTTAACTCAGGCATCGGTTCCATACTCTGTACACATACACACACACACACACACGCACACGCACACGCACACGCACACGCACACACACACAGAGTGAAGAGTAGATTTTAAGAGCCTTCTTAATTTCTTCTCCAAGTGGGAATAATGGAAGAACTCGGCCAGGGTACCTGTCAACGTGTGTTGTGCTTTGCAGCTGTCTTTCCCTATCAAATAAATAATTTGTAAGAGTTGGATGACAAAAGGATGTGACTTCTGCAGAGCCCTCACCTGCCAGCACTCCTCCATGTGGTCTGATCCACAGACATACGCAGAGAAAACGACCTTTCTTCTGTTTCCCTTGGAAACAGAGAGCCAGGCCTTGAGGTTAATCATTGGAATTTTGCAATTCAGATGGAGGCAAAACAGAAATCAGGCCTCACCTGGGCTGCTGGAAATTCGTTGGCAAACTTTTTAGAGCTCAGGTTAGAGTTTCTTGTCTGAATCAGGAACGGGAAACACTTTTTAATACATTGTTTCAAAACCAGGTTCCACACTGAAGTGAATCCTACTAGGTGCTACAAAAAGCAGTAGAGATCACTTCAGGAGGCTGAGGTGGAGGGAAGATAAATAGAGGTATGTAACAGGAGTCTCTGTGTGTGGAGAGCAGTTCACTGGGCAGACATGGAGAATCTGCCAGAAATGCAACCATTTGAAACTATCCATTAACCACATGCTTCTAGAAAAACTGATAAGGGCAACAAACTAAGGTAATGCATATGAAAAATAGTTAATAATCACATTTGATAAACAGAGGAGCTTTTAGCATAAAGTTTATTAGTTCTAGTCTGGGGACAGTGCAGCAAGCATTGCAGACATGGAGACCTTAGGTCCAAGGAGTGAGTGACAGAAATATTGGAACCTGTTTTTAGACTCTGAGGTAATTAAGCTGTGTAAATCAGGGTGTGGGTGTTTCTAGGGTCAGAGATTGTGTATATTATTAGTGAATTGAATATGGCAAATGTCCTCAGAGATATAATGAAAGTTTATGAGAACAACAGCACATTCATTTGCTTATTCACTGAAAAAGAGCTCATTAAGAACCCACTTGATTTTTGAGGTCCTAGTGCCAGGAAGAAATGGAAACTAGGATCTCTGAAAGATCTAGGGTTCTGCATCTATAATGTGCACTTGCCCTCGACCGTTCTCTCCCTCTCTGTCTTCTTTGTGTTGTTACCAAGTTTGCCTTTGTCAAGAGGTTTGTTTCTTGACTGTGGTTTGTAGTCCCCTTTTCTTGGGGCTGGGGAGAAGGCTCAGTGGGCAAGAGTGCATTCCTGTAAGCTCAGGGCTGTCAGTGGCTGAGGCATGAGGAACACTGGTGCTTACCTGCCCCCATCCCTGCTCCAGGTGCACAGAGACACCCCGACTCAAAGGAATAATGTGGAGCATGATAAAATAGGACACTCACAGTCTACCTGTGGCCTCTGCAAAAAATATGTGTGCACACATTACCTCCCTCCAACACGTTCATTTTCACCAAATTGTTATAATTGTCCTGAATTCTAGTCTTCCAACAGTGAAGCAATGATATCTTAAGTGGATCTTGGGTAAAGAGAAAATCCTTTTTATTTTGAAAGAGAAACTCCTCTTTCCTGTGAATTGACTGAAGACAGACAAAACAAACAAACAAACAAAACAAAACAAAACAAAACAAACAAAAAACCAACCAACCAACCAAAAAAAAAACAACTCTGGGATTGAGTTTCCCAGGACAAAAACCTTACCACCCCCCCCCCCCCCGCAAGTCGGTAGAGAGATGCTTCCATGGAAGGCACATAACTGTGAATTTTTTTTGGAACCAAATAGAGCAATGCAAAGCAAATGCTCACCTATCCATCTTGGAGTGTTAGACTTCAGACGTAGCATGGAATTTGTCAGTTATTGATGGAGAGTTCTGGAAGACACTGAGCACTTGGCTTCGGACCAGCCCTTGATTTGCCAATGCAGCCAACGTCTGTCAGCTTTCTAAGCCTTGTAGTATAGCCGGTGGTCCACACTACTTTTCCAGTGGGCCATGTGGACGACAGAAAGACTTCAAGTTATAGCTTTTCTTCTAGTTAGGGAGCCTCGGGGGCAGCTGTTCCCTTGCCAGTGATCTAGGGGCATCAGGGTTTGCTGGGCCTCTTTTAAGGATCAGGAGAGAAGAATTGGGCAAGGCAGCCATTGCCTTCACATCCACAGGGAGGGAAGCAGTGCCAGCAAGGCCAGGCTCCTTCCTTTTCCCTGCCTGAGGAAGTGGCTCCTTCCAACAGGGCTTGGAGCAGGATTGGAGGAGTCATGGGGAGGGTACAGGTGGAGAAGAAGCTTCCGTCAACACGCTGTCTAGGAGACCCACTGTAGTCAACGGCATGCTACTTGCCATTTTGCTATGCTCCGAAAGGAACGATCAAAATATTGTTCAACACCACGGCAGAGAATAAAGGCGGAGACCTTGGGTGTACAGGCATGGCAGACTGGGGTCGGTTGCTACTTCTGCCTTGCAGGTGAGCAACGTTCACATGACTTACTTGGGATTGCATGCCTGCTTCTGCTTCTGCAAAGAGGCCAGAATCCTCCCACTGAGCAGGTACAAAGATTTGGTGGGCGAAGAGTGAGTTGAGAGCCCCTAGCAGAGGTTCGGTAAACCTGAGTTAACGTGGTGTTTGCCCGTACCATTTTGGTTCGCCACTGTCAGATTCAGCTCTTTCTCTGGGAGGCTCTATTTTATTCATCCCCACTAATGGTGCCTATTAACTCAATAGTCCCCACTTGCTTTTCTGGGGCCCTGGCTTTAATCTGTCTCCACAGAGCAGCCACAAGTGTGTCCTTCCTCTCACTTACACACTTCTATTACCTTGCAGTTGAGCTTAGACGCACGAGTTTTTTTGTGATGAGTTCTGACTCACCTCTCCTTAGTGTGCCCCCCAAAAATCACAGAGCGGGCCCTCCAGTCACCCCAGCAAGCCTTATCTAGTATGCCCCTACACTCCTTCTTTCCTCACCCAAACAGCCATTATTTTATGAGAGAGACAAACACCATGGCTGTGAAGGTGATGAACAAGGGCCAGGCTACTGTGTCTGGATCCCCAATCTCCTACTCAGTAGTTGGGACTCATTTTCTTGTATTTTTAATGTGTGTGTGTGTGTGTGTGTGTGTGTGTGTGTGTGTGTGTGTGTGTGTAGATACCTACCAAAGCATTAGATCTTCTGAAATTGGAGGTAGAGGTAATTCATTGCTGCCTAACTTGGGTATTAGGAACCAAACTAAGGTTCTCTGTAAGAGCAGTATACTTTTTAAATCTCTGAGCCCAGTTTCTAAACTTTATGGATAATCTGGCTAATAGTGTTCTTTTTAAAATACAGTAAATTAATAGATAGTTATAAACTGTTAACTTTTTCTATATGTAATAAACAATAAATATAATAGTAATATTTGTCATTGCTAGGACTGCCACCATCAATTTGTAGAATTTGGTTCAGGATTAACACACACACTCTCTCTCTCTCTCTGCGGCGCGCACGCACGTGTGTGTGTGTGTGTGTGTATGTGTGTGTGTGTGTGTGTGTGTGTGTGTATTGATGATCAAGCCCCAGGCCTTGAATACTTGGATATGTCAGACAAGTGCTCCACCACATCTCTAGCTCAAATTGAACTCTTTTCCTATGATTTCTCTGATGATCTCTCTTCCCCTGAGGTTGGCTGGATGTGCGTCTGGCACACTCCCTTTCTGCTCTGCCTTCTCTGCATGACCATTCTCCCTCAACACTCTAGCTGTCGTCTGTCTGTCTGTCTTTCCTCCACTCTGAGGGGGTCACCTTCGCTTCCTTAGCACACAAACATATATATACACACACATATATGTATATATGCACATACACATGCAGGCATTCACATCCAGAGCACCTGGAAGTTGGAAGCTAGCATGAGTTTAAGGCTAGCTTTGGCTGTCTTATATTCCACCCCACCTCCGGGCCCCACCAAATTCCCATCTCCCGCAGCAAGCATAGCGCTTGGCGAGTAGTTTGTACTAACTGTGCTTGTTGAATGGCTTAGCTTCATTAGGAAGATAAGAGAAGTGAGATAAAAATAATTTGAGAAGTTTATTAAAAGTCTTTAAAGAGCTCACTAGACTCATATTTCTCATTTGCCAAAGAAGTAGAGTGAGATACACGGGGGAAGGGGAATAACCTGTTATCTTGCGGGCTTTTCACTCCTTACTGATTCTGCTACCACACACTTTCCTGGAACAGTTCTTAGCAAACAGTATGGATGGCACTGCCCATATCTTTGCATTGGAACTAGTAGTCTCTTCTCTGAACCAGAGTCAACGTCTGGAAATATAACAGTGGCGATTGAGGCTTTTGGAGAAGAAAATGTTAGCAAGTAACAGTGTCATGTCACTTAAAGATGCACAGGGGGCTTGCTTACTTCTGAACAGGTGAATGCTAGAGAAAAAGATGGGATGTGTACAAGAGAGAGTAAAGACAGCAAGAAGATGCCAAGTTCCAAAGTTACCTGTAAGACTGCCACATGCTCCCTAGCTTTATTTATTTTATTTTATTTTTATTTTTATTTTTGGTGAGATGATGTATTTATGTCCTTCCAGTTGTGTGAGCATCTGTGAACACTTGCACCGAAGGGCAAGATCTTCCTTTTTCTGTCCTGGGTCCTTGAATGGTGTTTGAGAGCAGTGCCCTTCACAGTAGCAATGGATGAACATACAGGTTTTGGAATACAGAGGAACCTCAAGCTCCTTGGCTTATCAGCTGCCCTACTTGAGAAAGTCGCACACCATGCCACAGCCTTGCCTTTTTCAGGCATAAAATGGTGTTCAAAATGGTTCTAGGCTTGTCAAGAGGATTACAGTCTGTGGTGTTTGTGGGAAAGCCTGTTCCGCTCCTGGGAGTGGTTGAAGGGAGCTGTCTAAGGGATGCTGCTGACTCCATGAGCACAGCCTGGGCCTTTTAGGTTGGGAATGCTCAGCAGGACAAGTTTTGTCAGATAAATGTGCATAAAACTGAGAAGGTACAAGAAAAAACAGAAATTTAGCACTTTAGATAGATCTTGTACATACATATGCAGTGTGTGTTAAAACTGAATGTCCCATTCTCTTGGGTACCCATCTCTTCCCCTTTCTACATAGATATGAGTATATACACATGTGCACACAACACACACACACACACACACTACAGACAAGACTGTCCATTTATCTTCCTCTTTTAGTTTTTGTCTTTTCCAACATCACTCATATACTTTGAAAAGGAGCAAGGACTGATAAAAATCCATGGTAGTCACTGCAGACATGGGACATCATGGCGGACTCTCTTTCCTTCCACAAATAAACAACAACAATATCAATGAAGGAATGAAGAGGAAAATGAAAACAGACAGAGTTGGCTTCTCTTTTCTTAAAGGTCTGTGTCATGGCCCTTAAGATAAGTATGTTTCTAACAGTCATGGAGAGCCACACACAGGCACTGGGGATCTGTGACGTGGCAGAGGGTACTTACATGCACTGATAGCCACTTGAGAGTGTGTAACACAACAGACTGCATTACCCTGTGCCTGGCAACACCTCTTAGTGGAGAAGCTATGTCAAAGAACCATTATCCTCATAGTCCAAAATCAACTGTTTCTCTCTGAATTATTGAGTCATTAGCATTACTTTCCTGTTCTTTTTTATTAGAAGGGCACACGGCTGCAATCAAAGTGGATAGATTTTTTTTTTTCTTTCTCCTTTACAAAACTTCATGTGTTTTTCATCTTGTATTGTCACAAAATAATGAAATGGGCCCACTTTCCTCCACATATCTCTTTTCCAGCTTAGGTATTGATATGTTCAGATATTTGGAGTGAGTCTTTTGTGGACTTTGAGTCCTGAGCTTAGCTCACTGCAGTCTAGACTATGTGGCAGGCTCTAGGCACTCCAACTTATTTTAAGAAGAAAAACGCTCACTTTTCCTGTGACAATGAGCATGACATTTGCATGCCTGCATCCAGTATTGTCTCGTGGCTCTTACTCCAAGTGATGAGACATCACTAAATGAACATTTCTTGCTCCTGTGTAAATAGATAGATTAATGGCGTCAAGAGACAACCAAGCCTGCCTGAAATGTTAACTTCCTTATAGGGTTTTGAGTTTCTCTTATTTTTGATAAATGGACCAATCTGGCAATAAAATCCTTGCACAGTAGGTTAATAATGTCATAGCTGAACTGTGAAATAGTAATGTGTGTACCATCCTTCAGCAAACAATAATCCTTGAAGCCTGATAAATCTATTCCCAGCCCAATTGTGCGCTCATTGTTACCCAGGACTCTGTCTTTGCAAACACAAAGCAGTTCTGTGGGCATGCATTTTTAAGCAGAAGCGACCAAGGGAGTCAGGGAGACACAGGCATGTGGGGCTCTTCCAGACAGGTGGAGGGGACTGCTTTCTTTCCAGCTCTGAGCTTTTGCTACCTTGGGTGTCCAAAGCCTATCCTTTTGTGTCGCAGGTACCAGAGAATGCTGGAGCCACCTCTTGTGTCCTTTGGGAGCCTAGATCACTTATGTTCGGGTACTTGAAAGATTAGGATGGAGGAAGCAAAAAAATTTCCCCACCCAGGGCTTCCAGTTTTCATTGATCGCTTACTAGCAAGCCAGGTTTGGTCTATTTATCCCAAATCCCTAATGACAAGAGGAGAGATGGGAGACTCCTCCTGATGCCGACTTCCTGTAGAGCTGGGAATACAGAACCTAGCAGACACCTGCAGGCTTCAGACAGCCAGCAGCACAGGCAGAATGCCTGCTGAACATTTCAGCACCCGGGCGGGTAAACAAAAGACAGCCAAATTCCCTCCTTGCATTAAAAATGAGGAGGAGAGAGGCCCTGCCATCCCCATCTGGGACCAGCTCAGGGTAAAATTGATACCGTGTTAGTAAGAAGGAGAACAGAAGCTGGAATCAGGGCTGATTTTGAGGGGTTATTTAAGCTTCAAATTCGAGGTAGCTTGGGGCAGTGGGCGTAAACTTGACAAACAGGCTACTTTAGACCTGTCTGACTGTATCAGCATAATAGGGCAATGAAGCTTTTATTCATTCAAAGAAAGGTTGAGTTTGATTGGCAGGGCAGCCCGCTTGAACGTGAGTGGCTCTTTCCCTCCCCAACACACCACTGCTATCAATTACCGTTTTGAATACGAAGTGTTTCTAATGTAAAATAATGCCAACCTCTGCCTCTGCCCTCAGGCCAGAAAGCGTCTTTGTGTTATTTATTCCCAGTCTGGTCTGAACCTTCCTCTCTTCTCTGGGTATTTTTTTCCAACCCCCTTTTCTTTCCTTTCAGTATCTAAATGATGTAACATTGCAGACAGAAGTGAGGCTCATGCAGAAAAACCTTCCTGCTCTTTATTTTAATCAATAACCTCCTGGGTGAGTGACATTTCCACCTTAGTAATTTAAAATCAGAAGACCTGGGGATGTCCATGCTTGTGAATCACCCCAGGTTCTAGGAACAAAGGAGGCATTTTTTGTGTTTTTTGTAATTTCCCCTTCGCTGTACAAACAACTGGGCTCTGAAGCTGACTTCGTTTAGCAGTCAACTTCTGTCTAGAAAAACGTGCACAACTGAGCCAACTGCCGGCCTTATTTACATCAGCAAGCGATTTGTCTGAGCTGCCATCTGTTGGCCAGTGAGCTATTTTAATTTGATGCTGGGGACATTACCTGACTTTGTATATTCCATTTTGATCTGCGTCGTGTTTGAGGAATATTTTCAAAATGACTCTAAAGGAGAAGACTTTGAAGGCTCCCACTGAACAAATATGTACATATGTTAAAGGCATGCTGGGCAGGAGTGTGGGGACAGGCAAGTGCGTATGTATACAGAGCGGGCTAATCATCTCTGTGGGCAAACTGACAGTACATCCTCCAGAATTTCCTTTCCTTCCCATTGCCAGCAGATCCCCTCATTTCCCCATCATTCTGATGCTTTCCCACAGTTCCAAAGCGGCGGTTTCTAGGTGATCATGTGTGTAAGTAAGTGCTGGATGATGAAGGCAGGACAGCAAAACACCTATCCGCAAGGGCTTGGAGTCCCAGTGCGCGTCCAACTTGTTCTTCTACCTTTCTGTCCCTTCTCTCTCTCCAAGCACCCAAGTAAGTTGACAGTGAATACTTCCACAGAACCCTCTAAAACAGGCTGCAGAGAAGTTTGAAATGTTCTTCACGGTCCTCCAGGTTTTCTCCCGTATATGATTTCTTTCTATATATAACTTCTTCCTGTGGGCTCTTGTGGTATGGTTCCACGCACACACACTTCTCTAATATTTATCAGGGATAAGAGCATTTCCACTTAAACTTTGCCTTATTGCCAGCTAGCCTCTTTGCTGCACTCATCTGACAGCCGCATTCTTCTCCTTGACCAAATGCGCTTGTACACACTGTGCACAGCTGAGGCAAGTCTGTCCACACTGGAGACAACGTAGGCACCTCCAGCTTGCACACTCCCTGTTGTGATTGCTGGTGGCACATAAGTGTCAAGTCACAGAGCCAAGCACCCTACTCCAGACACTCATGAACAGAACATCCAGACAGCCAATAGATGAGGACAGATGTGGTGCTAAAGGATGCAGAGTGGACAGTGGGTGGGCACCAGGGAAAGTCAATAGTGAGATGTGGATGGGCGGAAGAAACCCAGGAGCTGTGTTTTCAGTTGCCACGAGATGGAGATTTTTCTCTTCTATCTATGTGACTCTTCTCCAATTAGTGAAGAGTGGAAATGTAAGATCTTGGGGGAAATGGCTTCACTTTTCTGAACGTTATTTCTCTCCCTGAAAAAGTGCAGGTGGGCATAGGACCCACAAGGCCCACATCCATAGGAAAGTGTTAGGACAAAGCGAGACAACGAGATAAAATGAGACAAAGTGTTCATTCAGGGTTCAGGGACCTGAAAGGAGATCAAAGCCAGAAGGTTTTTTTGCTGTTACTTGAAGTCAACACCAGAAGCCAGGGTCTTGGTTGGAGATAGCTCTCAGACAAGTGGACACTGAGTTTGGAGGGCTAGAACTGTGCAGCCAATGCAGCATCCCTTGGTCAATCCTTGGGGTCCGTTGTCTTTACAGTTCTTTCATCACCCCAAAGAGGCTCAAAGTTCTTGCCACTGTTAGTTGAAAGGAACTTTAAAAAAAAAAAAAAAACTTCTATATTTGCATACTCAATTTGCTAGTGTTTTCTGGGTCATCTGCTTGCAAATCAGCTTAAACTTCTCCTGTGAGCCATGGCTAGCTTCCTGTGTGAGAGAGGCTGGCAGGTTGTACTCAGTTTGGGTCACATAAGCTCAATCACTTTGTGGTTATATGCCCTTTTCCCGTGAGGCTCAGGAGATGCTGTTAGCATTCTATTTTATGTGGCCCTTATAGATGTCTTTGGAAACCATTATTTCCAAAGCAAGGTTTGGCAGACAGAAACAACTGCTTTCCTATTTATTCTAATGAAGCTTCCTGAGCATTAGTGGAAAAGGACTCCATGGCGGTGTGTGCCATCCCCAAACTTAGTGCTTACAGCCTAGCATAGGTCCAAAGAGGTTATCCAACCCTAATAACCATTTTGAAAGGTGCTCCTGAGCTCTGCCCCCCCCCCCCCCCATTCTCTCTCTCTGGTATTTATAAACTACTATCATAAGTCAGAGTCTCCAAATGTCTCTTTAAGGAGAGAACAGCTTAACAGTAATGAAATAATTTAGTCTATTTTTTTTATGAAGTAATAATATTTTTGAACAGTCCACTGAATGCCTTCTAAGTTGCCTGGGTGCCTAAAGGGTTTACAATGTTCTTCCGTGGAGATAAATAAGCTGTCAGTTCATGATGAGGAAAATCAAACCCACAGTGTTGATCTTGGCTGGGATGCCTGTTCAAGTATGAGAGAAATTTTTGCCGAGATGTTGCTGAGCCCATGTGTTAGCAGTTAGCACTCCAGGGCCGCACTGAGCCTCTGCTAGTCTTTTCAAAAGATAAACATGGCTGTCAAAATAAGGAAAGAGAAAGATTAACCCATTCAGGTGCCCGTAAATAATAAATGACATTCCAGTTCCCTGGAGTCCTCAACGAAGAAAAGAGCCAAGGTCCAGAGAGTGGCTTTTATTGGCTTACCTGAGTTTCTTTTTTCTCAATGCCTTCTGGAGCCAGGGACAGCAGGAGGAGGTCCTGAAGTGAACATCAGTGTAGGAGCAAAAGGCTCCAGTGGAGGTTGAGACTTCAAGAAGGTGCATACCCGAAGCCCCTTGCTTTACTGGGTCCCTTACACTTCTCCAATACAGCCGTGTGTCTCTCTGACCCTATGCTCTAAGGCATGCATGCTTTGGAGTACTAAAGTAAAAAATTAGCCAAGGGGATAACTTAGTGCAGGTTAGACTGGGGCACTATCATAAGAAGACTTGCATGTGCCTTTCTCCACTCAGGGAAATGCAGTTCTGCGTATGAGCAGAGAAAGGGAGAATGTGGCATTTTATACTGACCTCCAGCCACAGTGGTAGGGGCCTTTTCATCTGGTTGCCTTGGGAATTTGGAGTCCAGAAGGTACCTTCGGTGGCTCGGAACTTTTGAAATGGAATCAGAAGCTAATGCCAAGCATTTGCCACATTATTTCCTGAAATGTTCATGGTATAGGTTGGAGGAGCCCTCCCTTTTCAAACTTGTTCTCAGCCGTCTCCAGAGGGGCAGGCGCAAAGACAGAAAATTCAGCTGTGTTCCACAGCTTCCATAAAACTCAGCGGGTTTATAGCCATTGAAAGGACCCAATGTTCATGCCCATGAAATGGGTCCAATAGCTAAGACCAAAGTAGAGAATTCTGATGTAGATTTTGGTGTCCACTCCAAGGGAGTTATACCAACCTATCTATGCCTCTCTTTCCTCATTTTTAAATGAGAACAGTCACAGCCCCTACCTATTAGAGGCACTGGGGACAGAAGGAGGCAATGATTGCAAAATTCCACCCCTGTATTATCTGAAGCCTACCGTGTGTAGTTGGAGTCATTCCTTTTTTTTTTCTCACTCTGTTTTGGCAATACATTTTATATTATTACTGGGCCTGCTATTTTACTTGCTTTGGTGAGCCTGACTATGTCATGTGATATTATTATTGTCTTTGCTGTTGTTATTTATTTATTTATTTGAAGAAAATCTTCTAATCTGCAAAATGAGGTAATTGGCCTGGGATGGTCCCTAAGGTTCCTTTCTCTGCTAGGAATCAGAATTCCTTAAGTGTCATTCTTTTGTAACTGGGTGACACAAAATCCTACCAAGAGGATCGTGAGCTCGTTGAGTCCTCCGAATAAAGAACTTGAAGGCAAAAGCTTTCAAGTCTCAGGTTGTCATGAGGGAAGTGGATTGTCCTAAAATGGACTCAACGTGAAGGTGTCTTGTCTCGGTGCATGGGTATGATCCAGGGCTTTGAGACAGAGGCCAAGGGGAAAGATGGTTACACGTCTCGGTAAAATTCAAATGAGTATAGCAGAAGCACACCACACACAGAAATCAGGACATGAATTTGCATGTTTTCATATCTCCCTCCCCGAGCTGTGCAAAGTTTTGGTTACTGAGGTGCCCGGGACTCTCAGGATTGCTAGTTCTTAGTAGAATTATGACGTCTGGGCTGTGCCTTTAAATATGGTAGCTTATTTGCTCAGGCTTGAGGCTCAGAGGTATTTGTTTTGCCTTATACATGCAGTAAAAGCTGGGATCACAGGTGCTTCTCTAGTGGCCATTAGAAGGAAATGCAGATTTGTACCAAGGAAGTTTGCAAGTAGAATGTGTTCTTGCTTAAGAGACATTGGTTTCTGTTTCAGCTGGTGCCTTAGAACTCTACTTCTTTGCAGAGTCCATTTGGAGAGGCTAAAATAATTGACGTGGAATTCTGTACAAGTAAGGCCTCAGACCTTATCGGCAAAGTAGCTTCTTAATTCTTCTGTTTTGGAGTTTTAGAAATAAATCTGAAAGGAAAATATGTAACTGTCAGCATTATCTGTATGTGTGTGTGTGTGTGTGTGAAATAAAGATGTCCAACGGATCAAAGAGAAGCCATGCCTAAGAATATAGTTTGGCCAGAGCTCCCTGGTGTGTGTGTGTGTGTGCGTGTGTGTGCGCGTGTGCGTGTGTGTGTGTGCGTGTGTGTGGTGTTCATCTCTCCATGATTCATTCTGAGGGCTGTTTTAGCCTTCATAAAATATTCATGCTAGTTGTGCATGGTTCTATAATTGCCGTCTCAGGCCTTGAATTATTTATACGTTGTACTGTTCACATAGTCTCATTTACTGATAGAGGAGACATCTCCATACAAGGGGATCCCAAACACTCCGAAGGCCTGTTACTTTGCATTAAGTAGTGGAATTATATTACTGTAGGTGTAAAATGCTGGCCTTTTTTCCTCTTCCCCCTTTAATATATCATTTTTGTATTTATAATATGCTAATTGTCAGGCGGGCTGTTAAGTCTCATAATTCCTGCCCGAGTTTTTTGCAAAAATCAAGATGTAGTTGAGATGATTTAGTTTCTGATCTGAGAATGATTGTTCTAGTTTTAAAAAAAAAATGTCTTTACACACAGCACAATTTATTGAAAAGATGTATGACTGTACATGCATACCTGAGCCCTTTTGTTTTGTATTATCGATCAGTTCGTGCACCTCAGTGTTAACCAACACGCGGCTGGCATCTGTAGACACTGCGAGGAGCCTTGCACACTTATTGTCCCTGATTAAGCACTGTCTCCATTCAGTTGCACAGCAGTTTCTCTGTAGCTGTTCATTCTATCTTCTTCATCTTTTTTTTTTTCCAGCTCCTCTTCCTGTATCTTTATTTCACATACACAGAACTATCTTAACATTTATCTGAGGGTTAGGACTATATTGCAGTTGTACCATGCATTTCTCTCTTTCTTCTCTCAAAAGTCTGTGTTAATGTTGAACAGTAGGAAAAGCCTGATGTACTCCAGGGTAGGCTTCTCTGCCACTTCCCTGCCATTATCCACATATGACAAGGGGAAACAGAACAACAGAAGCTGCTCAGAACCTCCTGATGACACGTTTTAGTTTCCTGCTCCAAAAATGGAAACCCATGCATTTTGTAAGGGCCTAGGACCTCTCAGCTCCTTCCAAGTCAAAGCTCTTCTCCACCTCCCCTCCCCAGAATAGACAGGAATTTTTCCTCTAGCTGCCTTCCTATCGCCCTGGCTGGCTTCCCCTCTGTAGAAGGTGCGCACTTCCTGAACCCTGAAGTAGCCAGCAGGCTTCTGTCAGGGTGTGGTGTGTTGTTAAGCTGGAGGCTGCTTAGTTTTCAGTTGTGACTGTCGGTGAGTTCATACATGTTCGAAATGGGAAATGATGAGAAAAAAAAGAATCAAAGGTTTTTTTTTTTCTTTCTCTTTAGACCAAAGTCACAGTTTAGTGTTAAGCTGTTTTTGTAAATTTAAAGATGTTTTTAAAATTGTGTGTGTGTGTGTGTGTGTGTGTGTGTGTGTGTGTGTGTGTGTGTGTGTGCTATTAAGTGAATGTGGAGGTCAGAGGACAGCTTTCCAAAGTAGATTTTCTCTTTCACTATTTGGGTCCAGAGATGAAACTCAGTTTGTCAGGTTTAGTGGCAGGTGCCTTTACTCACCGAGCCATCTTGCTGGACCTCGGATACCTTTAATACTGCTGTGACACTTGCCCAGCTTCCTTTTCTTTTTATATTCTCACTGCATTTAAGTAACTAACTAACCTATGTGTTTACTGTGTATGTGGGTGTTCATATCCCACAGTGTGAGGGTGGAGGTCAGAGGTCAACTTTAGGAAGTCAGTTCTCTCTTCTCACTGTGTGGGGTCCAGAGATTGAATGCAGGTCTTCAGCCTTGCTGGAAAGGGTTTTTATCTCTTGAGCCACCTTGTTGGTCCTCACATCCCTTTCCAATTCCCTGTGGCAGGAACTATATCTAGTTAAAATTTAGTAAATTTTTTTGGGTTTGAGTCAGGGATTTTATTATACTCTTTTCCTGGTATCTCAAGCTAGTAATATAAGGTTTTCACTAATAGTAGGAATAAAGGAAATCCTTTATTTTTTTATTTTAATTTTATTAATTTATTTTAGATTACAGCTCAATTGTTATCCCACCACTTGTATCTTCCCATTCCTCCCTCCCTCCCGCTTTCACCCTATTCTCCTCCCCTAGGTTTGTGACCCAAGAGGACCTCCTCTCTCACTATATGGTCAAAGGCTATCAAGTCTCATCTTGGTAGCCTGCTTATTCTTTCAAGCCATCTTATTTGGGACTAAAAAGAAAGGAACACACACACAGAGCAAACAATCTATGTATCTATCTATCTATCCATCCATCTATCTAACTATCTATTTAGAGACAGGCTCTCATCTATTCCAGGCAGGCTTTGAACTTGCTATGGAGCCTGGATGACCTTGAATTCTGATATTCCTCCCTTCATTTCCTGCATGCTGGGATTATAGGCATCAACTGCCATGCCTGGTTTCTTGTGGGACTGGTGATCTAACCCCAGGCTGCATGCATGCTGGGAAAATATTCTATAAACTCCAGGCCCTAAAGCTAAAAGAGAAGTGTTTCTGGAGGCTTCTTGTCTCCCAGGGTGCATGCTGCATGTTGTAGGAGGTCAATACATACCTATTACATTGATTGCAACCATGATAGGCACAAAGCTGTGATTAGTGTATCCTAACACATATATCCATAAAAACTAAAGTGTGATTCAGGATGAAATAAGACCAGTATTTCTTGCAACGTTAATGTCATATCTATTTTATTTTAAATAAGTTATGTAGTTCTTAGGGGTTAATGACAATTTACTTGACTTGAGTGTTCAAAGCAGGCTTACAAATGCATAACCATGTGACTTTTTTGTGTTCTTATTTCTATCTTCTTACTGGAGTCAGAAAAGACTAAAACCTTTCTACTAGAATAGACAATAAGCTCCGTCTAAAGTCAGACGCAAGCTCAAGGCCACCTTGGGGCTGGGTTGACTACATCTCCACCTGGCCTGGCTACTTGTTACTGTCTGTTTTGGCAACACTATTGGGTTGTGAGGCATTTTGTTTTTAATTCTCTCAGCCAGTGCTCTGCAATTCCAGCAACTCCACACCTGCTCGGATAACCATGTGTCTGCCTCCAGGCTCTCACCCATCCTCTCCAAGAGTGCCAAGCCAGTGTCCGTGTTTTCTTAAAGTTGAGTTTCAGAGAGGTGAACTGGGTTCACCATCATGGGAGGAGTCCTACCCCAAGAGGATAGATAGAGCTGAAGAATGGCAGCAGCCCAGCCCTGCCACTGTTAGCTGTATCATCAAGCAAATCCCCCCAGCAGCTTCAACGCCTTCCTCCTCGGCTACAGAAAGGCATGAAAGTGGAGGCTCTATGCTCTAATGTTTTGTGAGGTTATTTCATCCAGTCGAGACTTGTGAAGAGGGTCTCAGAGCCTTAAGCAGGGACCCGGTGAAGCTCACATATGATCTGTGCTCATTTAACAAGGCAACTTGTTAAGACTGTTTTACTCTTCTTCTCTAGATTTTGAGCATCTACCAAAGCTACTCCTTGGCTGTTTTAGATGATTCTAGCTGTTGTTCATGTTATTATTATGTAATTATCTTGCTATAACAGCAGAAGTTCTAATGCAAGTATATGACATTAGACATAAGGGAGGTCCAAATATAAAATCTGACCAGAATGGTATTCAGCAATAAAAGTGTGGGATGGTTAGGAGGAACCTATGCAGAGGTTTATTTTTATTTTTTTAAGTATCTGGCATTTGATTTTGATGTATTAATTTTCTGCAGCCATGTACATCTTCAAAGCTGAACCTCTGGATGCTGTGTCAAACTTTCTCATGTATAGGGTCTATGGGGATAGGTGATTAAAAAAAAAATCCTGCCACTTCCAACACTCTGTGCAAGTTTAGCTTAAAAGTGATTTGTTCCTGGGCTGGAGAAATGATTCAGTGATTAAAGTGCGTGATGTACAACCCTTGAGGACTTGGGGGCAAGTGTCCAGAACTGGCATAAAAAGTCTGACCTGGTAACATAGTACTGGGATGGTAAGCACAGGAGGGTCATCCCAAGGGCTTGCCTGGCCAGCCAAGGGGAGCTTAGTGTTTAATGAGAGACCGTCTCCCAAAAAGATAAGGTATAGACAAATTAGAGGAAGACACTATTCAACTTATGTCTCTCATGTGTGCACACACTGGTGGGCCCACCTGCACGCACACACACACACACACACACACACACACACACACACACACACACATACACACACACAATTTTTAAAAAGAGTCCTCTTTCCTGCTTCATGCTCTTCTGTCCTATAGGTACCTGTTTACTTGATGAATCTTTCACCTGTTGGTCCGAGTTCTGCCCTTTGAACTTTCTCAAATTAGCTCTGAAATTTTGTCCCAAGAGGAAATGGTCCAAAGATTTGGGAGCCGATAAGGATATGTTATGTCATGGAGTTTCCTCTCCTTATATGCCGTATTCCTCTAGCTGTCTCCTTCTGATGCTGTTCCATGGTCTCTGAGCCCTTGAGTCCTCTGTGCGTCCTCTGTAGGACAAAGTGCAAGGGTACTGGATCAAGCAGGTGTTGGCTTGAACTCCAGATGCACTTTTCCATGTACATCTGTGAAGCTATGGACTTGAGGTTGAGCCTCAGGCTTCTTGTCCTTAAAATGGTGACACTATCTGAAAATACCCAACAGCATCCCTCAGCTACAGTACAGGCTAAGTGACAATTTTTTTCTTTAAGTAACATTTATTACATCCTATCACTAGTACTTTGTGTGTCTGTCCTGAGCTGTGGTGTCCAGGAAGTGACAAGAATCCAGTCTGCTGGGGAGTAGGGCAAAGCCTTCATGTCATCACCTCAGTGCTGAACACTGCATTCCTAATGCTGGAGCCTTTGGTGGGAGTCAGGGACATATGGATTTCTATCCAAAGCTTTTAGTCTAGACCTTGCTGATGTGCTTTGGCAAGACGAAAGAAAATGACAAATAGAAACCCCTGTGTTGGCATCAGGTCCACTGCTTTTGGAACAGAGCTTGTTCTTGCGTAGACAAAACAAAACAATAAAAGAGCATTGTTTTATTCTCTCTCTCTCTCTCTCTCTCTCTCTCTCTCTCTCTCTCTCTCTCTCTCTCTCTCCCTCCCCTGCCCGCCCCCGTGTGTGTGTGTGTGTGTGTGTGTGTGTGTGTGTGTGTGTGTGTGTGTGTGTGTTTGCTTAGAATACAAGTGCACATGCATATAAGAGTGTTGGGACCTGTGCCAAAGTTAGGAGTGGAGAGAACTCAACCAATACAGACAGCTAACTCAAGTACTTTAGAGAAGAGAAAATAGCATCGTCTCATTGGTTTTGTGGACTGAAATGATTAGAAAGTGGGGGGACCCTTTCTTTCCCCCCTCCCAACATCTACACAGCAATGCTTTCTCGCCTCTTCTGGCAGGGCCAGGCTGCAAGCCTGCTCTCTCTGAGTATCAGACTCCTTTGGGTCTGTGGGTAAGCAACCCCACATTGTTATGCAAATTGTTCCTATTCCCTGCAGGGAAACCCTGCTCCTGGTGAAGCTGCTCTGCTGGGAAAAGCTTCGCAGCTGTCTCCTCCCGGCTTGATATCTTTATAGAGCAGAGTTCTGCATTTTCTTTCCACAAGGTGCCCAACTTTCTACTGTTTCTTTTTCTCCTTTTTCTTTTCTTTTCCTTCACTTTAGCACAATGTACACACAGCCCAAGCCAGTGTCTTCCTCTCTGCTCCCCTTCTGAAGATGCTAGCCCTGAGAGGATGTGTAGTTGAGTTCCACACTCTATCGTTCCAGAGGGAAAGTGTCCAGCATCTTTCTTTGCTTCCTTTTTCTAGGGACCTCCATCAGCCCTCCTTCAGTCCTTAGTGGGTTTCAAGAAGGCAGTTTGCATCTTTTCAAGAGGAGTGGGTTACGAGCTACAGATTTCCACATCAGCCATGTTGTAACCCATTCCCCTACTTTTGTTTTTCCTGTAATCCCACTCCCATCCCCCATCCTCCACCCCACAGTCTCATAGATTTTGATCGTTGTCTGGTGTTTTCAGATTCTCCACTTTCTCAACATCGTGCAAGCAAGCATTCAGATCCTGGGGCACCGAGTCATCACATAACGAATGAGACCCTTTAGTTCTTCCTGTGCCTCCAGTGTGTGGCCTGGTAGCACAGATCTCCAGACTCTGCTTCGAAACCGTTTGATCGAGCAACCCACACATCGCCCATTTTTCAAATAAGAAGAAAGGTCACTACTTTTGCATCACTGAGCACTTCTCTCTGATCTGTTAACGGGAGTGAGGGTAGTAGGGTTAGCACTAGAGTTTCACAGACCCCAGAAACACAAATTGGGCAATAGGTCTCTTAGCTGAACCAGCACAAGGCAAAAACTTTCCTCAAAGCTCTGTAATAGAAGCATGACCACTGCCTTCATTTCTTTTAATGATCTGATGATATAAAAATTTATTCTTATGTCGATTGGTGTGGGGTGGGGCGTGCATATGCCATGGCACATATGTAGAGGTCAGTGGACAATGTGCAAGACTCATTTCTTTCCTTGTACTATATGGCATCAAATTGGCATTAAACTCAAGTACTCAGCCTTGTCAGCAAGTGCATCTACCCACTGGGCCATCTCATTGATTTCTTCTTTAATAGGAAGAAAGTATTTGTCTTTGTTTCTTGCATATACACTGGGAGCACCAAGCATTCAGCTGTGCATGCACAAAAATAAACAATGAGCCTTGGGTTTATAAAGCACAAGTATATATCCATCCTTATGTCTCAAGGACATTATCAATTTTAATTGAGTTTGAGAGATATAGCTGAAGTTTTGTATGAATCATTTTGTTGTTTGCTTATTGAACAACTCTAATTTGAGTCCTACCTGCTATATCTGAGCTATATCCTTGTGACAAAAATACAAAAGGAATTTCCAAGTATATATGTGCACTTTTCAGAGAGTAAAATGTAATACACACACACACACACACACATCACAAACATGGATTTGTGTGTATGTATTTCTGTGTATGTGTATATATGTGGTGTGTGTGTGTGTATGTGTGTGTGTGTGTCTTGCATTTGTGGGGGCACTTGCTCACTTGCTTCTTTTGGTTTGTGTGAAGGTCAGAATTTGATTAACGAAGGTCTTCCTTAAACATCTTTCCACCTTATTGTTGAGACAGGGACTCTCACTGAACCTGAAGTTCTCTTGGCTAGACTGTCTGTCTGTCCAGGCCTCCAGAAGCTCCCTGTCTTCATCCCTTATTGCTGGAGTGGTAGGTGTATGCCACTGTGTCTGGATTTTTAATGTAGTTGCTGGAGATTCAAATTCAGTACAACAAGTCTTTTACCAACTGAGCCATCTCTCCAGCCCTAGGAAAATGTACTGTTTCTATAAGGACCTGTATTGTCATGTAGTGGTGATGGTGTGAAGGTACAGTTACTCACCACAGCTGCCTTACATATAGACAAAGAAAGAGAAACAGGGCACAGTTAAGACAGTGCCATCGCCTGCCGCCCTTCTTGAACACAGAGTTCCAGGAAATGATGGAGGCTGAGTGGTCCCCAGTTGCACACTGATAATTATGTAAACGTTGTCAACATGGCTTAGAAAGAGATTTAAACTACTCAGGCCTGTTTAGAATCAATATGGACCATCTCCCATCCAGCACCCAACAACCCATCATTTTTACCATAAAAACACAGGCTCTTTCTCTAACTGCTGGTGTTTCAGGTAGCCACGTGTGCCCTCTGATTTCCATCCACACCACTGTGCCTTCATTATTAGTTGGGCTGTTGGGCTGTCCTGAAACCTAGCCAGAAGCAACAGACTAGAACTTAGAGAAAATTTGAACTTGGCAGTGACCACATTTGGGGGATTTTCACAGCTCCTGTTTTAATGTTTTGGTTTAATATTTTACATTTACTTATTATATATATGTATGTGTGTGTGTGTGTGTGTGTGTGTGTGTGTGTGTATGGGTGTGTGGGTGCACACATGGCACTACACACACATGGAGGTCAGAGGACAACTTGCAGGAATGTTTTTTCTTCTTGTGCCAAGTGGGTCTTGGGGATCAAACTCAGGCTGTCAGGCTAAGTACAGGTACCTTTATCTGTTCAACTATCTCTCCAGCCCTGTGTAATATTTTAGAGACAGTGGTGCAGGAACTATTGTACAGTTTTTCTCCATAAGTATCCTATTTATTTCCTATTTGTGCCTGCATATGTATTGGCATGCTTTGTTATTTGCCAGTGTGCCTGTGCATGCTCAGATGTATGTAATATGGAGTTGTATATATATATATACATATTACTAGAGTCCCCAGTGTATAGTTTATACTTTGGAAAGAAATCATCTTCTACAATTCGTCACTGCCTAGCTGCTGTAGACTGGGCCAGAACATCATTTGTTAACAGCGACAAAGCCACACTCATAAACGCCGACATGTTACATTAATTTATAGGCACTGAGTGACTTATTAAAAGTGACGTGTGAAATATAACAGGGCTCGGCATGGATGATTAGGTTTCGGGCTTTGAATTGTTGACAAGGCAGGGGTAATGAATTGTGGGACACTGGCTACCGCGTTTCCCCTCATTAGTCAGTATTAGCGGCATTAATAGTAATAATTGGATATATTCATCATTTAAAATGTTTTAATAAATGTTTGGACAGTACCTGATTGGAGCTGTCAAATATTAGGCTAGAAGGGGTTGTGACAAGAAAAACAGGATGATATTCCTGAGGTGAGAGATTTATGAAGCTTTGGCCTTGCCAGCGTTGACTGCCATGTTCCTTGGGAGTTCTGGTTCAGAGGAGTTGGGGCCACCATCCTGCCTCACAGACAAGTCAAGAAAGCTTGAAAGAGAACAGGAGGACATGGCCAAAGAGAGCCATGTTGGAGTCGGCTTCAATCAGGTTGGCTTTCTGAGAGGGAGCTAAGAGACCCAACTTTGGTCCAAGTTAGATTTGAAGCTTTGCACAAGTTTCCCAATCTTTTGTGATTCCACTCTAAGCCTCTGTATATGACTTAAGAGCTTCTTGGATTTACCACTGTGTGAGGTTAATCATTCAATTAGATACTAGACACCTAGAGAGGATTTTTAACCAGCTTTTCAGTATTTATTGGAGACTGGTATTTCAACTCTAAATAGAATCAATAAGGTAACACAACCCTTCTTTTGCCCCTAAAGAGGAGACCTTCATCACAGTTTCAGTGTGTAGTATCATCTGAGGGGTAGGAACTTATCCTTTCTGTAGTAACTGCTAATTAGCTGTATCTCAAGCTCATGATTTGAATTCTATACCAATCTTTATCACTATCATCAGTTTAAACTATCACATCCAAAGGCTTAGCAGGAAAGAGAGTCAATATACATTTTGGGCATTCCTCTAAGGAAAACCAAATCTAATACAACAAATACATCTTTAAATCATATTTGAGCAAATGCAGATTTAAGATCTATACAGGGGGAAGGTTGAGGTAACCTGAACAGCAGCACTTTTCATTTCATTGTAAATTTGTAATGTTAGGAAAACTAAACCTTTTGAAAATGTATGGCAGCCATGACCCTTTGAACTCAACATAATCCTCTTCACAGTAATCTTCCAGGTAGGTGATAAAAACCACCAGCTCCCAATGAGGAGGCTGGGGCTCAGAGAGGGTGAATAATTTCCTTAAGGGTTCACAATGGACAGGCCATAGAACTCAGATTGTCAGTGAGTTTGAACAACTTCATGTCTTAGCCAATGTGCTCCTCTGCTTCAGACATTCTGGGGACTTGCACAGTTCTGTCATAATTCAGGAAGGCTGTGGTCAACCTACAGTGTAGTTCTAAGAGTTTGAATAGAATGGAGGAGCTTCCTGAGGTGGTAGAAGAGTAAAGTGTGTTTAAGAGAGGCCACTTTGACTCTCAAGCTCTCTTGGGGTAGAAAGGAATGTGTTGCTCTCTGGATCCAGACTCAGAACTGGACTTTATGAATGTAAGTGATAGGAGGGCAGGATTCAGTCTGCAGAAAGGAGTCTGCATCCAGTGTGGATAGAAAGAGCTAGTCCTCCCGACTGTCAGCCCTTGGGGCCAGTGCTCTTAATGTCAACAATAACTCATGAGTGAGAAGGTTTGAGTTGGCCCATCAGTGTCTCTGGGAATTTTCCACATCTTCTGCTATTCAACTTTGGTTTCACATGTGTTTGCATGAGACTTTGACATCATGTATATAAAATAGATTAAGGATGTAGTAGGGAAAGACCAGAATTATATTTAGGAGGTTATAGAGTTTATATTTATCACTATAGTTAATAGTTTGCTGTTTATAAGAAGAAATCAAGATGGTATCCATTTAGTATGAAGCTATAGGTATTTTTCAATGAGTATGATTTGGAACATTCTAGCAATTGTGTTTTCACAATATACCCTGACACAGGACACAGTATTTCAGAGCTAGGTTGCCTTGGGGGCTCTTGGTGCTCTTTGGTTTCTTTGTTTTGAATTCTCCATTATTTTTGAGTTGGAGATAGCATATTCTTCTTTGTTCATTTTAGAATGAGAAAGATATAAATATGGGCCTGTGTATACAGATACGAACAGGCAGTTTGTATCTTCAAGGATCTTTACTTTATAGGTAGAAATAGGAAGTTAGTAAAAGTCCCCTGCCTGAAAGATATGTGATGCATGAGGCTATAGCAAGGGCCTCGCAGATGGGAGGGACTTCATAAGGCTCTCAGAGGGGGACCTGCCATTGTAATAAGTCTTGAACTGTAGAGGACTTTTTTAATGCTTAGACTAGATAGTGCTGGGAGAGAGAACACTGGGAAAGTTTAAAAGAGTTTTGAGGGCTTAAAGACTCTCAAGTAGTTTTACATAGTAGAGCACAATAAACATAGATTGGGTGGTCATAGGTTTAGCTCATTAGCTTGTTTGGGGTGCAACTCATAACTGTTGTCCTTTCTGTCACACTATAGCAAAAAGTGATCATATCTAGATTTAAAAAGTAGTGATTATGTTGGAGTTTGGTTCAGGAAAACCAAATACCATTAAGAATCAGAGATAGGCTTCCTAGAATTGAATTGCTTGACAATGTTAGTGTGATGAAATTCCGATATTCCCAAAAGGGCACTCCCATCACAGCATTTCTAGGTAGTTTTAAGAAAATTATTATCATCACATTGTCAGTCCTTTGCTTTGAGTTTTCCTTCAAGCACAAACTCCTAATTAGAATAAGATTTATACTGGATAGAGTTTCTCAGTCATGAGATAAACCTCTCTGGATTAGAGATCTCTCAAAACCATCCTTCCCTCACCCCATTATTAGACATGGTATCTTGGTGTAGTGTGGCCCAGTATGCAACTTGCTTTGCTGTGGTTACGTCTTTCTGTCAGCTCTGCAGCAGGCATAGGGAGAAGAGCACTGTGAAAGAGTAAAGGCTTCTTTTTAGGCAGCCTACATTTGTTGTAAATTGTAATACATGTCAGGGATATCTACGTAATCGATGGCTGTAGGTGAAATAGGATTTATGTAGGAATAAATGTGCAATGCATGCTGTTTGCTTCCCTGTGGTTAGTTTATCTTTGATAAATTTGGATGTCACCAACACTTAATCTATCAAAAATCCCTGCTCTTTTTGAGGGACAACTTTTTGGTGTTTTGTCAACTTAGTGTGCTTGGATCTCAGATTAAGACAGCCTTTTGCCAGCATTTTCAGATGAAACAGTTTTGTACTCATTCAACAATTTGCCACTCTGAGCTAATGAATTCTGCTCAAGACACCTATTTTAAAGAAATTCTTTGATTCGCAAACAAAATCTTATATACAGCTATGTTCACCAAAATACTATTTATAATCGTGAAAATCTGGAAATAGTCAGCGATGCAAGATTTGGGTGATTATGTATTGGTTTTTAAGGAATGTCACAGAATAAGACAAAATGACAGTTTGAAGATTACTAATTGGATATAAAAATGTATACATAGTTATAAAATCCATATGCACATTTAAAATAGAAGAAACGAGCTCTATTTTATTTACTGTTAGTTTTGCGGTTTAGTTTTTATTGTTGCACATATACCCCTGCGCACACCTGTACCCCAGTAGCATGCTGTTGGAGGTCAGAAGACAACCCTGTGACGTTTCTTTTCTTTTTACCTGTTTGTGTCTTCTGCAGCAAGTGCTTTTCATACCTGATCAATCTCACTGGCACTCAATAGTTTTTTTTTGTTTTTTTTTTGTTTTTGTTTTTCTTTCCTTTGAGTAAAGATGCTGGCCTTGATAAACAGAAAAAAAAATCTAAACACTTTTGAAGTATAGCTTCTAAAAAAGTCATGTGCATATGACACAAAAGGCAGCAACTGCTAACATGAAGCTTGATTGCTCTGGTCCTGGGATCTTGTTAGACATCAGAGGAGCGTTTATTTAGGGCAGCATTTGACTAAGCTAATTCCGGACATTTCTCTCAACCCCTGAGCTGCTGGTTTTAAGTTGCAGGAAAGATTTCTGGCTGGGGCCAATTGAAGAGAGCGGACATAAACACGGGGTTTATTTTGTCGGGGATGTTCTTGAGAGACTTTGCTCTTTACTGGTCTTTTCTTGTTCTTTCTGGCCATTTATTTACTTTAGGAAATACTCCAGTAGATCCCCACTTGAGTGAAAAGGAGCTGTGTTCTCATGGCGAGGCTCAGTCACTGATCCAGGGGGCTCTAAGAACAGAGCATAAGTTCAGAGGCTGAATTTTTTTAAACATTACAGTTTTGGCTCCATGTCTGTAAATGAGTGAGTGATTTTTGCTTCAAATATATTCCGAAATTCCCACCCGCAGTTTCTTTTTAGTGCTTTGCATATGGTAGAAGGCATTAATAGCCTGTCTTTTCCCTTTCCAGTTTCTTTTTTTTTCTTCTTCTTCTTCTTCTTTTTTTTTTTTTTTTTTAAGCCTGTGAGGCTCATGATGACAAAAGTTCTTACCCATTGCTTCCATTTCTCAAGGGAGTGGAGGGCACAAGTGACAGGAAAAGGGCAGCCTTGATCCTACCCATCCCTTCACCGAGTGCATGAGGAGAGAGGAGATTGAAACTTAAGATCTTAAATCAGGGCTGGCTGTTAAAGTTTTTGTTGAGGATTTAGGGAGGCCAAAGCTAAAACTGAGAGTCGCCCCTGAGGTTAATCTACCCAGCTCTGGAATGCATGTCTTCTGCTGTGGTACTGATGTGGTGGGGCAGCTAGAGGTGAGAGGCCCGAGTTTGTATCTGTGGAGGACATGGAGATGAATGTGAGGGCAAATGACGCCAGGATTTGGGAGGCAGAGATTTGTACCCTAAGCCAGGTGCGTTGTGAATGAGGGCTGATGGGGAAAAAAGTCAGTCAGTACTTGGACTTGTTTATCCAGCAGAGCTTCATGAAACTTTGCAAGTTTAACCTGACCATGTAGAGTGAGCAAAAGCAGCATGTTGGGAGAAAAAGGCGGCTAGGAGACTTTTATCATTCTAACTCAATGAGGAATTGGTTGTCTCAAAAGCTGCTAAAATGGCAGCCAAGTCCATTACTCTTATAAACCATGAGAAGCAACTCTTTTCCACATCATTGTTTTCAAGCTCTGAATGGGGCCACTTTTATATTCAAGATCCTCATTCCTGTACCTGAGTGCCAGGCTCAACAGGCGACAAAGGGAAAATTCACCTTTCCAAGGTCTTCACAGGCATGCCAATTACCTGCTGGGTCACTAAGCTAGAGTGCTCAATTTGGATATTCCCTTAGACTTAGATTTGAGCTCCAGATTTCACATATGATACCAGAGTGAGTTAAGGCTAGCCTAGACAATTTAATGAGACCTGTTGCAAAATAAAAAGTGAACAGAGGCCTGGAATGTAGCTCAGTGGTAGAGTACTTGCTTGCCTATGCCTGAGATATGCAAGGCCCTAGGTTTAATCAAGGAAAGAAAAACAGACCCTAGTAGATGCTATTTTAAGGGTTGCTATGAGGATTTAATGAGGTAATATTAGTAAAAAAAACCTTTACTAAATTACCTTGCATATAGTGAGCACCCAATTAGCAGTGATTCTAATAAGATCAATAACAATTATGATGATCTCATTATCAGTCTTATCAGTAGATGAAATTTATTGGCAATTCATTCATGAATATTTGCCCTAATTCTCTGTAGATCATCAGATAATATCTTTGACCGCTGACCATTCTCTACTCTGTGTTGAACAAAGAACCTTCAGGCAAGCACTGTGGAGGACACACGATTGTACAAAGCCCAGTGTTAGGGCAGATGAACAGCTCCAAGGCAACAAGGGAACAGGGGAATAGGAGCAAAGCCTGTGGGAATTTAGATGGTGTCAGTGTGGTCATAGTGGCCATGGTGGTCATGGTGGCTTTGGACTGGACTCCCTTCTATTACACAGAAGACATTCTGAGTGGAAGGAGCAGTGTGCAAAAGCCTGGAGGTGGGAAATAAGAAACTATGAGGGAACAATGAAGTGTTTGGCCAAAGGCTATGTGAAAGGCAGCTTTGGAAGAAAAGGTGAGTTAGTTTTAGCCTAGAGACCCTAGCCGTTGTCCTTGAGGTTAGGCACAAATCCCTTGTAAGTATTCACAGATGCATGGAACGACTAGATTGTACTAAGATACCATAAATATGAAATGATCCAGACAAATGCCATGAGAAAGACTCTTACCTACCTTGAACACTTAGGTCTATGGAGGAATGAGACATTAACTCCGAATGGAGAAATCTGGTTGTTCTAAATGAATCCTAGCCAGACCCAGATGTGTGGAGGGACTTCAAGAGACAGAGCAATGAGTGATAGGCAAAAAGAACGCTTGAGCTAAAACTTGGAGGTTAAGAAGTCTAATTTCCAGGTTGGCTGCATGTCCCCTGGGAAAAATGGGTACTCACTCTTCCTCCATATCATATGGGCTGGTGTCTTTTGTAGTGAGGATGGAGTCAAGTCTCCTGGTAGCAGAGAAACAGAAATGATGACTGCACCGTCTCTTGTGTTGTCTATTTGCCTCAAACAGGAGACCCACAGAGCCTTTCATTTCAGAGCCTCCTAGCAGAAGGAAATAGGACAGCCACCCATGTTAACTACTGTCTGGATGCCACTAACTTGGTCCCACTCTTAGCATCCCTGTGGGGTGATTCTCTTTCATTACCAGTGAACCAGCTTCCTCTAGACGAAAATGTATGTCTAAGCCAAAGACTCTATCCTTTCTTATGACCCACTATCTTCATGACCATGATGTGAAATATGTTAGTATTGAATAGGGCACACATTGCCTTCATCTGTGTTTTAGAAAAAAGGTAGTAGACATTCAGCCTTCACTAAATGTTTAGGTTCATTTAAACCTTGGCTTTTCTGTCCTTTATAAGCTGCCTTTAAGACATTTTTAAAGGGTCCAGGAAAATGGCTCCATTGATAAAGTTTTTGCCATTCAATGACAGGGAACTGAATTCTGTTGTCCGCAGCGCAACAAGCTAGCCATGGTAATCCCTGTAATCCCTGCACTAGGAGGGCAGAGACCAGCAGATGCCTAGGCCTTGCTGGCCAGCTAGTCTAGTTGACTGGGCAAGTTCCAGATTCAGACAGAGACAATCTCAAGAGATGAGGTAGAAAATGATGAATGAAGTCACCAGACATAGACCTCGCCCCTATCACACATGCACAGGTGCACACATATGAACATGCACATTTACCCATTACACAAACTTAAAAGAATAAAGGAAGGAAGAGGGAAAGGACACGCACGGACACGCGCGCACGCACACACACACACGCACGCGCGCGCACACACACACATCCTTTATATATATATATGAAAATATAGAGAATATCAGTTTTAAGGGGAGAAAAGCAAGTACCATGGCATTAGCACTTGTAATCTAATGATGACTTTACTGTCTAAGGATGTGTTCATTTTGACACACACACACTGCCTGTGTGTGTGTGTGTGTGTGTGTGTGTGTGTGTGTGTGTGTGTGTGAACTAATGCAGCACCTGAGAAGGCAGCAGGTGGGAGGTGAGCCTCAGTTCTCTTTGAAGCATTGAGGGGCTCTCGGCTTCTGAGTTTCTTAGACACCCGAACCTGTGCTAGCTCACCACCACACGCAGCCGCTGAAGTGCCAGCGTCACGTTACAATTAACAGTAATTCTGGTGGCTGTCATCACTTACTCCGAACAGAGGATCGCTACCAAAAGGAGGGCACCGTCACACCTGCTAATTCAAAGGCATTGTGTGAACTATGACAGACCTCAGTGCACTTCTTCCGCTTCTTCAGATGAATAAAGTCTGGCAACTTAAATAGAGAGGAGCAGGGAAAAAGGAGTTTTAACACATTTCTGCAGATGAGCCTTATGAAGGGTCAACTTGTGGGCAGAAAAAAGTTGTGTTAAAGAAAGTAATTAGAGAGAGGCAGAGAGCTAGAATATTAGTGCTTTTACAGAGTAAATGAGGATAAATTCTGTTAATTATGTGACTTTCCCTGGTACTAATGTGATAATAAAGTGCTCTCATTCTGGAGAAGCTTGTCACAATCCCAGCAAAGACAGTGACCCTTCTACTAGGTGAGACCAAAAAAAAAAAAAAAAAAAAAAAAAAAAGCTTCTAAAGCACTGTAGCAAAAAGCAAGCGATCAGTGTTAAACCCACATCCCCCACTCTCCATCTTGTATAGTAAGCTGATACCCGCCACTATCGCGAGACCGTCGGTGAATGAACTGTCTTATTTGAGGTCTGGAAGCACTTATGCTAACTTTTTTGTTTAGTTCCAGAGGGGGAGCGCTGGGAATAATTCAAAAGAGTATAAATAGCAGGCTTCCAGGCCCATGATGAACAGCACCAAAAAGATTGTGTTTGGAATGTTGGGGAAGTGCTGGTCTCCGAGGCTTCATTCCCAATAAACATGTATACGCATGGAAGCCATTCTAGGAGTAGTGGGGTGCGGGACTTGAGGGGATATTTGCAGCATTCTGATGGTGGTGGAAATGGAAGACAGAGATTGGGAAAGTTCGTTTGGGAGAGTCAGGGGGATTGCTGGGACCTTTGATATTTAACTGTGGGTTTCCTGTTCTCCTGAGAAGGAACCCAAGAGTTAACAAGAGAATGTTCTGGCAGCAAATACAAAAGAATAGAGAGGCTGCTGGTGCAAAGAAGAATGGCTAATGTGACTGCAGTGTTGTGAGAGCTCCAAGGCAGAGGGAGGGAATGAGAGGGTGGTGAGGGAGATTTTAGTTGACATCTCAGAGAGGGGAGAGTTGATTGCTTTGGGGGCAGAGGAAGGTTTTATTTGGTTGTATCTTTAACTAGAGAGGTATGCTGGAAAGTTCACTGCGTAATGCCATATCACGGTGTGTGTTGACTGCTGGACCCTCCAGTGGCATTGAGTACCTCAGTTCACAGAGAGCTCTGCTCCAGTTCGTAGGACCACAGACGGTCCTCTGAGACTCCGCATTCAAATTATGTCTCCCTTTGCCATGAACTCTCTGTGGGAAGGCAAGTTACTTAATCTCTCAGTGATTCAACTGCTTTTTATCTGGAGAACTGGGGCAGAGGTGGAGAGTGGGTGAATGGATGGGGGAGCGCGAAACGGTTGTGAAGATTAAAATAAAGCGTGCACTAAGCAGGCTCCATTGCAAGTAGTAACCTCCAGTTGACATGAGCCATGACTTTACCCAGTATTCGTTTTTGAAAGCCTGACACTTAGGTAAAGTATTCCACTAGTCTGCTTTGGAGCAATCTTTTGCAAAGAAGAAAAGTGACCATCATGGGAAGGCAGTCTGTACTCTGAGTCATCTTGGCAAATGAGCATCATCGCTCCAGAGTGCACGCAAACTTGATCCCATAGTTCAAGGGAACATACATGAACCCCCACACTTTCCCAGGCTGTTTGTGATTGAGAAGAGTTCGTCATATGGGAAGAGTTTTCTTTATTAAAAAAAAAAATAACATTTGAACCACTTAAAAGGTTGTGGGAGTTGACTGCCTGGAGTGGGGGGTGCAGACTGTAGGCTTTAAGTAGACCCAGCACTCTTGTCACACCTGTTGGCTTAATTTGAGGGCTGGGGATACAACAGCAGAGGTATCCTGGAGAAAGGGGAGAAAAACTCAAGAAGAGACACAGGTAGGCCTATTGCAACTTTCCATGTTCCTTTCTATCTTGTTCTCTGAGGGACGGAGACTGTATTTTAATAGAAAACATGATACACTTATCAGTATTTCATTTATCACTGCTGTGTTGTGTGGATCATCTCACCATCTCTAGGAAACCAGCCTTGGATCTACTAAAAGGACACCAGAGAACAGAATGTATGTGTCTGGTATGGAGCAGCGGGTCCTACCCTGGTGTGACCTTATGTGCTTCTGAAGCCCCTTTTATTTTTCATCTGTTGCTTTGAAAAAGGTTGGTTGGAAGGGAGTGCTGGGGAACAAAGTTTTATTGATTTGTTGTTGTTGTTGTGTGTGTATATGTCTCTATGTTATGTTTTTGTGTATGTGTTCATGTGTGTGCATGCAGGTACATGCACACATGTATATACATATGTGTGAGAGTCAGAAAAGTTGGGTAGCCTCCTCAAATCACGTTTCACCTTACTTTTCTGAGCCAGAGTCTCATATTGAATGTGCAGTTCACTCACTTGGTTACAGCAAGCCCTGGCGATGGCTCCTGTGTCTCTCTGCCTCACCAGCATGGGGGATTGCTGGCATGTGCCACCATGCCTGGTTTTCGTTTGTTTGTCTTTACATGGCTGCTGATATTCTGACCTCAGATCTTCATGGCTTGCAGAGAGAACAGTTTATTGACGAGACCATCTTCCTAGCCCTTTGGTCACAATTGAGAAATGCACTCATCCATCATGCTATCATTAATTTCTTGTGAAATGTTTATCTCAGGAAGCATTTTGCATTTAAATTTAGCACCACACTTAACTCTTGGTAAAATTACAGCGATGAGTACCGAGAGGCATCACAAGGGAAGGGTGTAGGTTGTGTAGCTGGAGAAATGTCTTCTCAGGGAACTTGGCCCTCTGTAGGAGTGGCACTTGCTTCTAAACAGTAAGCCTTGCCTCTGGCCTTAGTCCTTCTTTTATTATTATTATTATTATTATTTTTTTTTTTTAATTTGGAAGTTGTTACACAACAGCCATACCTCAGCCTTATGACTAGTTTCTTATGGTGAGGGTTGGGCTGGCCCAAACTTGTTTGGAATATTGGGCAATTTTATATTTGTCAACAGACAACCCAAGCTTCTGTCTATGGGGACATGTTGACAACACTGCTTATGGAGTCATGCAGCAGGAGAGAGTTGAGCTGTTCTAGTTGAGAGGCCATTACTCCTCAGTTCATACAGTTTCGGGGTGGTGCAAAGGTCTGTGCGAAGCCTCGTTGCCTCTTTAATATTGCCTGCTAGGGCTCCTTGTGATACAAGTTCCAAGCATGTCATTGAAAAGCCTCCATCATTTTTGAGAGTGCACAGCAATTCTCTATGAGAAAACAAAATGTATGTAAGTGTATGTGTGTTTGTGAACGTGGACAGTTCAGCATTTCTAAGTTGAAAATCAGAAATCCCAAATGAGCCAAGATGAAAAAAAAATTTGAGCACCAACAGGAAGCCACAAAAAGAAAATGCCACACCTAACATCAGGTGATGAGTTGCACTAAAATAGTGTATTAAATTACTTTTAGGCTGCGTGTAGAAGGTGTATATAAAATATAAGTGAGTGTTTTGCTTAGATTTGAGTTCTGGTTTTTGAGACCTCTCATTTTGTCTGTCTGTCATCTATCTATCTATCTATCTATCTATCTATCTATCTATCTATGTGTCATCTATCTGTCTATTTATTATCTATCTATCTGCTTCAGTTATGTCCATATATGTTTTTGATAATACATGCATATGCTTTTGATTGTGCCTGAGGTGTACTGCTGTAGAGTCTGACCAGGACTCTGTGGAGCAGACCTTGTACTTTCTACATGTACTGTTTGAGTCTCTCCCTTCTGTCATCTGCTCCATGTCGTGATTTGGTCAACATGTCTGCCTAGATTAACCTTAACCTTCTTGGAGGGCATCTGTGGGTGAGAGTCCTCTCTACTCCCTTCTCCCCATGTGTCAGAGATATATTTTTCCCTGTGACCACCGGTATCTGCCAACTAGGCTGTGTTCTCTAAGGATCCTCTCTAAGGCACTCGGTTTTGCAGCAACTCAGCTTCATGGCTCTTTTTTTTTTTTTTTTTGGCTAAGCTGTCATAGAAGGAAAGACATTTTGTTCAAACTGCTTAAGACCTGCAGTTGGTTCATATGGGCTCTGACAGGACTGCCTTTATGCATGGCCATCCCTAAGGCGGTCATAGAACTGAGGGCTGTAATGAACCCAATGACATACATGCCTGATGAAAAAACAACAACAACAACAACAACAACAAAAAAAAAAACCAAAAACCACCACCAACAACAAAAGACCCCAATGCCTTTATAATTCAAGAACTCTAGAGTGAGGACAAAGTACTGCTAAAGGAGAAGAAGGGAGTGCTAATGTAATAGGAGAAAATGAACTGGAATGGTGGCACACACCCTTTAATCCCAGCACTCAGGAGGCAGAGGCAGGCCGACCCTTAGCAACCCATCATACACTCCTACTTCGCCCCTTCTTGAGAACCTTGTAGACCTATTGCACAGTAATGCATGTGTGCACAAGCTTGCATTCCACATTGGGGTATTTGTCACCAATGGGGGCTGTTATGTCTACCATCCAGGGGCTCTTGATTAAGATGACAGCAGTAGATAATGTCTAAGTCCCTCTCTTCTTTTAGCAGCTTTATTTTAGTAAATAATGATCAACTTAGGTAATAAAGTGGAGATTTTATAGCTCACATTCCCTGGTGTCTGGAGTTTAAACCAAAGCTGTTCCAGAGTGACTTGTAGAGAGAGTGAGTGACCTGTGAGCACCAAAGCACCTGTGAAAGTCTTAATGATGCCATTCTTCATCTATGAGGTTGCTTAATTTCATTTTCCATCAGCAACCTTATGATATCCTGAGAAGCAGAGCTTAATAAAGTGTCAGGCTCTATTTTGCATTCTTATTTTAATATGATAAATTTCTTTTTATATTTTTTTATGGAATAGAACATAGAGACTTATTGGATTGTCCATAATATGAACTGGAATAATTGGAAGTTCATGAGATTATTGTCAGTACTCTGTGGGCACAATGCTCCCTGGTCATTTTTATTTGAAGACTGGTCCCAAGCTTTAAATCCAAATTAAGGGGTCACTTGTTCATATCCGAGCCCATCTTGTGTGGCATGTTGGACTGCAATGATTGTTTGCAATGGAAGCCATTGCTCAAATTAAATTAATTATCTCAGTAATGTGTAAGCTCAGGGGATGCAGGCAGCACGTGGAGATTGGAACCAGGGAGTGTGTGCCTGGAAAAGTGAGTGGGAAAATGGTAGAGGATATTGAAAGGGTGGGTGATGCTGATTTAAAATCGTTTCTAAATAACTTCCATCTTTATAAGTATTTGGTAACTTTTCCCAAGGGTGGAAATTATTTAGAAAGGATTTCCTCTCTTCTTCCTTCTCCTCCTCTTCCCTCCTCTTCTCTAGTTTGTTTGTAGAAAAATGAGCTTGTTCCTTTTCCTTACAGAAAAAATATTTTTTCTTTTTTCACATATCATCCATCCCCAGTAATCTTGTTCCTTTTCTTCCTCTGTGACCCACACTGAAGATAACAGGGAAGGAGTGAAGGAATGGCATGCCCCTTTTGATTTATCAGGGATTTGAATTAAGTTGTTGTTGTTGTTGTTTTCAATCTAAAGTTCAATGGCACGAGATGATCTATCCATTCTTTCTCTGCAGATCTCTCTTTGGATTCACAACTTCATTATATTCCTTAGAATATAGGTCTGGCATGGCCACTGATTGTTAAAGTCACTGAGGAAATCCTAAGGAAAAACTGTCTCAGACCTCTTTAGTGAGTTCCCACCACAATAATGGCTGTGTGCATTGTGCTTGGCCAGTAAGATGGGCTTAGGAAGTACTGAAGTCAGGACCATGAATGGGGGAAACAAAGGACCCAGGGAATCAGACTGAATGAAGAGCTAGCAAATCATTGAGATTTTTAAGCCACAGAGTCCATGAAAGTTAGCAGAAATGACCTGGAGAGTTTTAAAAAGGGGAGATCCATTCTAGTCTATTGGTAATATGGCCTTTTATCCCTGTGGGTTCCAGGTAAATGTTGTAAGAACAATGACAGACTTAACTTAGAGATAATATGTTGAACTTTGATGTCGAGACAGTATTAAGTAGGACATTTAAGGACACCAATGAGCGCTTGCATGAATTATGCATGTATGAAACTAATAAATGGTCACAGACCGTGAGATGGATAGCTCTTAACTATGCTTGTTTGAATTAAATGGCAAATCTTAGCACACAGAGACTTTGAGAAAAACCACTCATCATTTTTATTTCCTCAGTTACCCATTGCCCAGTGGAGGAACCTTCTCTAGGCTCGAGGGTGAATGATATGCACTTTGATTTTTACATCACTAAAGTTGTCTGTTTCTTCCGTGGAAGTATTGTATACAAATGGAAAATTCAAAAATGCAGAAGCGGAAAAGGAGGGGAATCATCCCTGTGTTGTGATTGGAAATTAGCTGCCATTAGTATTTATGTACAACTTAGGTCAGGCCTTCATTAGCTGCTTCTCAAGCATAGTTGTCCTGGCTGCCGTGGGAACCGAAAGGCTCCATAGGGAGTGCCACAGAGGGGCAGGTGATGACACAAATAAACGTAGTTGCTGCAAGAGGGCCAAGAGTGGCGAGTGCGTAGCAATGAAGGGCGACGCGGCTAATTTTGCAGGGGTGTAAGGGAATTTTCACGATGCTGCCCATTTACGATGTACCGGAAAGAATTGTAGGATTACGGGAAGCTGAGATGGTGTGAAGATGGAGAGGACAGTTCAGACCCAGAGAAGCAGCTAACAGTGAAGAAAGGAAGCAAAGAATGATGGGAGGAGAAGAATGAGGGAGCTATACACCTGCTAATGGCCACTACTGTCACTGTGAGGCGCTTTAAGGTTCACTGAAATGGCCCCTACCTAACAACAGCCACAACAGATTAATAGTTCATTTAAAGGTGTCCAGCTTTTCTTGGTAATTACTTGGATACAATGTCCTAAAAAGCAAACATTTTCTTGGAAAATGAAACTTAAAATGCTTTTTATTTGGACAAAATCCTTGAACTAAAATCACTAGGCTCTTGGTGCAACTGGTACCCAGGAGCATCCAGTATACCCTGTGTTCTCTGGAAAGGTCTGTTGGTTAAGTAAGCAAATGAATACTTAACAAATATTTATACTTCACAAACAGTGGCAAAGAATGGTAAGCTGAGAGTCCAGGGAAAGCTGTATGTCTCGGTTACTATGGACTTGACCGGTCTTCATTCCTGCTTGGGATCTGCCACCTCCACAGAAGAGGGCAATTCATAGTGAAACTATCTGAGTCCTTAAAGGGGCAAGTGAAATGAGAACATCAGAGTCTAAATGAATGGGCCTCACAACTTTAAATACATACATATTGAACAATGGGGCCAGCAAAGCCTTCCATTTTCCACCTGTGGCTTTCCGGCTGCATGAAAGACTTTCAAAGGCAGTGACTGTGAACGCATAATAATGTATAATCAAACTAACCCCTTAAGGTCTCATTCACTGTCCTCCCTCAAAGAGACCCAGGATATCTTGGTTTTTCTTTGGCCTTAATTCTCCATTTTGTTACAGTTAAATATTCCAGTCTTTTCAGCAGGGTTAAAATGTGTTTGAGGGGGGTCACACATAAAGTGGTCATGAACAAACCTGAAACATTAGAATTGGTAATGAGGATGACTTGAGTTCAAAGTGCCAGGATCTCCTTCATTGGCTTTAGCTCTAATTTAGTTAACCTGGTGATGGTAAAGTGTATTTCCAGATATGGTCAATGAACTACATTCCTTTCATAAGATAATAAGATATGTGTCTTATATGCAAATATATCTCTGGTATGAATGAGTGTGTAATATATTTTAATGGGCAGTTTCCATAATGTTCACTATCGTATCTATAAAATGTGAACAGCACCAGCACTCCGCAGTCTTTGCAGGAGTGGGGACTAATACACCCCAAGCATAACGGCTCACAAATGATCCTGGGCCCACGCTTTCTGTCAAAATGTGTAAGGTGAAATATTGACGTTCTCCTGCCTCACCCTGTATGTCTGACTCTTGAGGGTATATTATCATCACTGAGGCAGTAAGGAAGCAATACCTATGTACTTTCCATCCTAGGTAACGCTTTACAATGGTAAACCAGAAGTCCAAGGCCCAACACTACTGAAAGCTATTCAAACTTTGCAGGTGATCTATGACCACTGACCACCTGTAGACTATGCTCCATGTGACAGAGGCTGCAGGTGTCCCTATACCCACTGACCACCTATAGACTATGCTCCATGTGACAGAAATAGTTTCAAACAACTGTTGCCTAGTCTGTCTCCCTCAGCAAGGGCCAAGAAGGGCTGACAAACACTTGTTTTGTTTTGGTTTTTTTTTTAATCTGTGATATTTTTCTGCATATCAAATCATATACACTGATTTTAAAAGTCCTCCCAGGGCCAGTTTGAGCCTTTATATACTCTGGCAAGAAAGCCTTGGTACTTGGGAGTGCCATCAACGGGCGTCTCCTTTTCTGTCACACAAGGGCTCTCAGGTTTGGGATTCTATTATTCTTTCTTATTTAATGCTCAGCAAACCTTGTCAGGACAATCAGCTGGACTGGGTCAGCAGAAGTCAATGTTAAGCCCCAGGCCCTGCCTGTCACACTTTTCTCGGTGTCTCTGAGAGATTATGAGACACTCTTCCTCTTGGTTCTTGGATCTTCACCTTTCTCCACCCTTTGGCAGTCCTGACCCCTTTTGCTATCTGCTGGATATGACTCCTAGATTAAGGACCCTATTTGCAGTGGGCCCTTTTCCTTTAAACTATTTTTAAATTCTTTAATCAACTGCTGTGATAGTCCAACACCCCTCTCTCCCCCTTAAGCTCTTGCTGCTAATTATGTCCTCCCACCAAGCCAAACTCTGAGCTCTGAGGTAATGAATCCTTTTCAAGGTGATCATGTTTATCTCTTTAGGCTGCACACACTTTCCAGAAATGCCTACGATCCAGACAGCATCTGCCCAGGAAGGTAGACTTCTTGAAGTCAGCGGCCAGTAATAGGGGTAGCCACATGCTCTCCCTCTGGGATCTCCAAGATAAGTCATGGCTTGATTCCAGTTTCTCTTCCACTGTGAAGAGCAAAAGAGTCCTCATGGCTTCCCGCTCGGCCCTCTGTGTGTCACAGCCAGGGCTGTGTGGAGTATGTCAGACAGGTCTTCCGTTGCCGTGGCTTCTCATAGGAGAAGAGGAGAAGCGCTTGGCCCTCGCTCAGGTCAGCCTCCTGGCCTGTCCTTGTGGCCTCCCTGGGATCTTGGCTGACTATTGGGTATCATGTTTTCACATGGATGAACTGTACCCTACAGCGTAGTCTGTGAATGAGAAGCCGGGAAGCTTTCTTTGACCTTGAAGACTGAGTTTTCTCTTTCCGTTTTGATCTGTACTGTTTCAAAGGCACCTGTTTCCCATGGTAGTGCTGTGGGACTCTGGCTTAGCTCCTCACAGAGCGTTGAGACTCCGAGAGCTACAAGAGGGCATTTCTCAGACAGCTTCGGGCAACTTAGGTGGTCTTGAGTAAGAGCAGGTGCTATACAGTTACATACTTTCCATTTGGGAGAATCCTAGTATTCCTGGAATTTTTTTCCTTGGTAATCTCGGGCCTGGAAGCCTCACACCGAAGCGAGATATCCTCTGTTGCGGCAAAGGCGATAGGGTACTCTGTGACTTCAAAGAGGTCCTTTTAATTACAAGGCCTTTCCCTGTCCTCCCTCCAGATCCTGTGTGGGAGCAGCTTGAACTTCACCCAGAAGGGACCCCACATTTGTTTCTACACAGCTGTTCCTTGTATGAGGCCAGAGTGCATCCCCGCGTCCTGAATACCATTGGGAAGGACCGTCTGCCGCCTCGCCATCTGCGGGCATAAGTCAGGGGGACTTTCAGAGACACTGAAGCTAGGAACTGGGGTTTTATGTCTCTGTTCAGTTGGGCTTTGACACCACCCCCCCCCCCCCCCCCCCCCAGCCTGGGCGTGATGAGCACAGCTGCAAGCAAGCAAACGTGATTTTTCAGACTTTGGGTTGGGAGAGGTAAAAAGCTCAACCTGTTCAGTCCAGACCCACTGCGCTTGCTTCGCATAACAATTAGCAATATACAGGCAGTGCTTGGAAGATGGTTTTACTTTGTGTGCCCTTCAGCGCTGACTAGCTGGAGTCTTCCATAATTTTTTTTATTAATTAAATTTTTTACATATACATTTATATTATTACACATATCTACAATAGACTACCTATAGCAAGAAGAACCACGACACAATCAGGAAACATGTAAATGTTACATTCTTAGTATTTTGGCTATTTGTATTTGATGGCCTTGAAGAAAACATCTTTCCTATCTTGGTGCGTCTAAAATTCTGAATGTAAATCAATCTCCATCACATCTTGTCATTATCAACTTAAAACATCTATCTAGACCTAAAAACATCTTAACCCCTAAACAACTAAGTTTCATTGTAAAACTAAGCTACCTGGTCTTCAACTCCATCAGAGACTTGAGAAGGAATAAACTTGATTACCTGTGTATTCTGGGAGTGCAGGTTAGTAGCTTTCCAAATGAGAAGATGACAGAGACAGTTTGCTACCTGAACAGTCCCCCAAAACTCTCTATAACGTTGGAGCATCATTTTCAGCCTTTTGGCCCAGTATATCTGACAGACATATCTGTGAGGCAGGAACTATTGAGGACTTGCTTACCCCGACTAGGCAGAGTTTGGCCATTGACTCTGCCTGCATCCAAGCTTGCCCCTTTTTAGGCAGAAGTCTTCCTGTGGTAAAAACAAGGACATTTTGTCCAGTGGCTTGTTTGCCACATTTGAAGCCATCTCCATAAGGAGGTTCTTCGATGCTCATCATGAGTCCTCCATAACTTAAGACCCTGCCTTCCTCTGCTTTGGGAGAAGCTGCAGTACTCTTGCCTTTCCTCAATGACTATCTCTTTCTGTAGGTCATTTGATGAAGCCTATAGTGCTTACTGGGAACACAGGGCTTCACTGATTTTCTTAGCCTACACTATGCCCGAGAAATTATGCTTTTCATGTTTGCAACTCTTAACATCTCTTAGTCTAGGCAGCATGGCCCTGCTCCCAATAACTTACAGTGGTGAGCATTATCACTTCCTCTGTGCTAGGCTTCAACACCCTTTAGGTGCCTCCTGATCTTCTAAAACATGTTCTAATGGTTTCTCCCTTTTACAAGTGATGAAACTGAGGCACAAAGAGGTTTAATCCATTTGGTGAAGATCTCACATTTTGCTTGGCAACAAAGCTCCATGTTTGGTGAAAGTTACCCAATTGTCTGGCGGGGGGGGGGGAAGTCTTATTATACCCATGTTTTGTGGACAACACTCAGAGTCACAGGATTATTGGACTTGACCTGTTTTTCTCATCTCCAACAAAATTGGCTTGCGTAGTAAACTTTGCTACCATCTTTATTGAGAGCTCTGATTTGTATTCAAAGGCAGACTCTAGATTCTATTTAGTGAGCCAGTATTTACTAAATGCCACTAGTTTTAAGTCCCATGCCATCCATTATCCATCTATTTCAAGACATGGGATAGAGTTTGTTTTGTTTTTCAAACCTTCATGTAGGAGTCTGATTATGTTGGCTAATTGATTTTCTTTCCACAATCCAGTACTTTTGGTTACCAGTACTAAGCTCTCATATACATGCTCAGGGCAGATAACTGAAATTGCTTATTGCTTTGTGAACTACTAAAAATACATTACCAAAATCGAGAAATATATTCTACAACATGTTTGTTTCAATAATGGACTATGTTCCACATCAGCCCGATTGATGAATCTACACAGAATTTAAATGGGATGCCTCTTCCGGTTTTGTGATGTCACTTCCTTTAGCTGAAGTGGTAGACTAAAATGTTCACATGCTTAAGTGCTGACCTCTTGCTGGATTGGTGTGTGAGGAACCAGCGTCACTCTGGAAGGATGAAGGCTGTGAAATACAGCTCTGCTCTCACAACTACCACAACTGAGCTTCATTTTTCCTCACATGTGAACTGAGGAGGTTAGATTGAAGAGGTGGTTAAAGCCACTTTAAAAGTTCTCATGTGACTCAGGCTGTGGAGAGGGCCCAGAGAAGAAGGGGACATGCTGAATACACATGAACACTGAGACCGGAGTCCAGATCCCCTGGATCCACTTAAAACCTTATGCATTGCTGTCCCTCTAACTGAAATCCCAGCACTGCTCTGGGAGCAGACAGGAGGTTCCCCGGTGCTTGCTGGCCACCAGCCTAGTGGAAAAACAATACCCTGCAGGTTCAGTGAGCGATCTTAAGGGAATAAAGTGGAAAAGGGTAGAACAGGACGCTGGAATACTCTGGGTGCATATGTGGATGTGTGCATAAACCACACACATATGCAACACACACACACACACACACACACACACACACACACACGCAGGTCCTGTAACTCATGGAAAATGCGTATCATGACTAGCCCTATTGGAAATCTAGAACACTAGTTTTGAACTCTAACTACGTCCCTTATTTTTGGAGAGTCTTTGTGGGTTGTGTTCCAGGTGAGTTACTTCCTTCCTGGCATGCTTATCATGAAGGACTTCAGTGGGGGTTTCAGAGAGACCCTGGGAACTTAACTGCTTTGGATAATAACCCAGTGAAAGATCTATTAAATAATAATGATATTACTCCTACAGAAAGTTAGCTGAAAGGTGTTGGGTTTCTCACCACCTAGCCATGCCACCCCTCCAAAAAAAAAAAAAAAAAAAAAAGAACTGAGTTAAAAAGAGAGTTTGATCCCGGGACTTTATGGAAGTCCTCGGAACTCTGCAGTGTCAGTAGTAGCTTTGTCCTGCTGAGGGTCAGATTCCCACAGTTGGGGTAGGGCAGCCATGCTCTTTCCCTGACGTTTTTATCAAACACACAGAATGTGGCAGTTCTTTAGACAAACATATGGTTTTGTGTTACAATAGCTTCCACTTTGTTAAAAGCCCTTTGGAATCAGAGATCTTCTATGTGGGTTAGCAGACACTAGTCACACACACACACACACACACACACACACACACACACACGTCCCCGAGTTCAGGGACGCCTTATATGTTTACTTGGATACATCAGCCCTCGAGTCTGTGTGTAACATCTGAGTCAATCTCTCACTGAGGGTATTTTTAACTCCTCCTTACTCTTCTTGAGTTGCTTTAAGGAAGTGTGATCCAAAGGGTCAGATACTTGGCTTGTACTTACGGGAAAACTTTGAGAGAATTCCTAAGGCCTTGGAGTGGGACTGGCTTTCCCCAAAAGAACTGGCCCTTCACAGTGTCTTTGCCACATAAGGGCTTGTGTGAGGCCCCAGGCACCAGTTGACGGCTGTCTTACCCGTGACAGATGGTCAAGACTTCAATTTCAGCAAGTGATCTGCTGTTGAGGGGGTGGGTGGGGGATTCTGCCAGCAGGCCAAGTGGCAGGGCAGCTTAGGGTAACAGTGAGCCGGTGTGTGCCCAGCATAGCTTTAATGGCAATCCGGTGTGTGCCCGGCATAGCTTTAACAGCAATCCGGTGTGTGCCCGGCATAGGTTTTGTGCTAACGATGAGCTGCTGACAGGAGCCCTGGTCTTGCTCATCTTTGAGGCAGAAGATTCTTGGCTCCCTTGATGTTTCTCTCTCTGGCAAAGCCAGTGTCCAGTTTGCCTGTCTTTCAAAACCCATTTTGGCACCAGATGGAACCCTTCACGGTGGCTAGCAGTTGTCTGACTTGAGGATGCCAGAGGGTGTGATGACAGCTCCTTCTAATGCAACCTGAATCTGGCTGTCAGGCCTGGGCTCAAATGGCTTAAACACGTACAGGCGGCAAGTATTATCAACCATGGGGAGACAGGCAGGGGGGCCCACCGGAGGGAGATTGGTGGGGCTATCCATCCCGGCTTGGTGTTGCTTTGGGAGGGGGATAATAATCCTGTGGTTCTCCTAGTAAAACCATTGTTCTGAGTCAGTATTATTACTTCAATTTCCACGAGCAGGGCAACAAGCATTAACATCTTCACTATATTTCTATTGTTATCAACACTTTGTGGAGTGTACTGGTTCAGAGCCCTGTCTCTGGGTCCACTGTATCAAAAGTTCAATTCTAGACTCACATTATCTCACTTGTAGACAAGCAATTTGATGTCTCTGATTCTGAGTGTCCTCCTAGCTTATACACGGTGAATGGCAGGGATTATTTAAGGGGCAGGAAAGGAGCAGTGTGTTTAAAATACTCAGAAGCAGGGGCCCCTGCACAAACTGTTGCATGAACCAAGGACAATGTATGCAGTAAACCTAGACCCCATGTTCAGATCTGGCCAACGGACAGCTCATTCTTCATGGGGAGCAGGGAATGCCTCTGACATGAACTCTGGTGCCCCCGATTTGACCACTTCCCCTTGGTGGGGAGGCCTGTTGGCACTCAGAGGAAGGGGAAGCAGGCTATCTGGATGAGACTTGATAGGCTGTGGCCATATGGGGGGAGGAGAGGAGGTCCCCTTCTGTCAGAGGTCTAGGGGAGGGGAATAGGGCTGAAGAGGGAGGGAGGGTGGGAACGGGAAGATATAAGGGAGGGGGAGTAATAATCGGGATGTAATCTGAATTTTTTAAAATAATAAATGAATTCAAAAATGAAACTAAATAAAACAAAACTATCCCGAAGCATCTGTTATTGCCGCCTCCACCATCCTGACCAGTGTGAGGCGCTACGCCGCATCTCAGCTCATATTCACAGTTGCTTCGTAAGGTATATAGCTCATTATGCCCATTTTATAGATGTGCAATTTGAGGTTCCGCTTCTCTTCTGGAGGCACATGGGTAGCACTTGCTACACTTTGGATATGGATCCCATACTGGGTACTTTTTATAAAAGCTGTGCTTTTTATACCTTACTATAGTATACCACAGCACACAAACTTTCCCTTGTGATAAGAATGGGAATCATTCCCTTCTGGACTCTGGGGTGGTTTAAGTATAGGACCTAGCTGCAGAAATACGAGGAACTCATTACCACTACCCTTGGCATATTCGATAATGTCTGAAAGCCACATATACTGGCGTGTTCAGTTTCTGGGGCTCAGAGGAGCACGGTGGTGCAAACGCCATGTTGATAACATGTGCAGCGACCAAGCTGCTCTGGGCGTGCAGGAGGCCCAGGGTGGGCTCTGTTATACACAGCTGGACTTTAGCAGTGTTCTGTGAGTCATTCATCCTAGACGGAAGGTCGATAAGCTTTGGCCTCTGTGGGGAGGCCCTGGAAGTAGGGGCAAACCATTATCAGATGCTTCCTCATTGCTGGGCGTTCCTTGGGGGTTGTGTAATGTTAAATGACTTCATTTAAGAAGATTCTTACACTGTAAAATCTTATCGTTTTGCTTCAAAAAGTCGTCGTTTCTCTTTAACGCTTCCATATATTCCCTCCCTGGAAGATTCCAAGAGACCAGGAAGAACAGATGCTGGATGTGGAAGCTGTTTGGATGTGGTGTGGTGTGTGCCTTTATGAGAGAGGGTCAAGGGGGCTACAGTGCTGACTGACACAGTGCTATACTAAATTCAGACAGAGGCATCATGGAGTGCTATTTTTACACACCTTACTTATATTGAATTGACATTTTTTTTTTCTGATGTGGCCCTAAAGTGGGGCAAAAAGTAAAGAAAAGATTTCTTGAAGAATTTCATTGACCAATATTTTAATGCGTTTCATGGAGATATCTTGGCCCCAAAGTAAAAATATATGTAGAAAATAGGTAGATGTAAAAATCTTCTATTTATCCCAAATAGAAAACAGACAGAGGGGTTTAACTAAGGGCAACCAGTATGAATACCATAGTACAAAATTCTCCAATGACTGGCTCTCCCTGATGGACTTGTATAACTGTAGTAGTTACTTAGAGCGACCAAGTCCTGCATCATACAAATCAGGACGTTTTTGGACAATTAAAATAGAGTCGATCTCACTATAGACCTTATTCAGGTGGGTAGAGAGGCAGAAAGTCCAAGATCAAACACAAATAGCTTTTGTGTATAATAAGACAAGTGTCTAAGAAGAATGATCTGGAAGATTGGAGAAGCCAGAAGGACTTAATCATCATGTGAATCCTACCACTCCTCTTAGGGCTGCTCATGTGAACGTTTTCTTTGGAGATGCTAAGATTTAAAGGTGTTCACCATCTCCTTGGAGTTATTGAGTATCCTCTTTGCCATTCATCATCTGTGAACTTACAACACTTAAATTATATGTTATTCTTGGGGGCCATGGGAATTCTCAATTAGATCTGTTTGGAACCCATGTTAATTTGTGGTGAAGACCGGCTCTCTGAATAAAAATACTCCCTTGGGGGATTTGCTGCTTTTGTGAGATCTGTTGACAGTACCAAGAGTGTTCCCGTCAGAAAGAATATGCACCCTTGGCCCTTGAATATAACACTCAGTCTAACCCCACTCTGAGTATTGCAGGAGACGCAGGAAGAAAAAAAGACTACGTAATTAACCCAGAAGTGATTTCTGACTGTGACCCTGCCCCCCTTGTTAGGACTGATATGCTAACCATGACCCTTTGTTTCTCCACAGATTCTTCCTGAAGTTTTTCCTTAAATGCAACCAAAACTGCCTAAAGAATGCAGGAAACCCACGTGACATGCGGAGATTCCAGGTGGGCCCCTCTTGCTTTTTAAAAACCTTTAGTAATAACCCGAACGTGGAGAGATGATGGGAAAACATTTTTGGCAGGAGACATGGCGTTTAATTGTTTCTCTAGAGAAGAGCAGGTGAGGCCACTGGTCCCAAGGCGTCTGCAATCTAAGAGTTGTTTTGTTACACAGGAATTGGGGCTGCACCACCTGCGCCCGCTGATGAAGGCAGCTGTGTCCTTAGAGCCTCATCTTGCCTTCCTGTTTGGACTCACATGACCAGGCAGCCACAGATTAAGTCAATTACTCAGAAATGATGGCTATTTTCTACATTTTTTCTAAGTAGGACTTTGCTGAGGAAGAGTCAGGAGTGAGACCGGGAAGCTCATTCTTGTCGTGTGGTGTGCTCTCCCCTCTCACAATCCCAGCAGCTGTTGGCACCAACTGCCAGCTACAGGGGGAGCCTTAAGAAGCAGAATGCGGCTATACACTCTGTTCTGCTTCAGGAATGCTCCTATACCCCACATAAATGTATTACTAAATATTTTACAGATCTGCCACCCATTTAAAGCATACTAACCCTATAGACACACACATATGTATATGTGTATATGTATATATGTGTGTGCATGTTTATATTTGTATATACGTATGTATGTGTATATATATATATACATATGTGTGTATATACATATATGCACACTTGTATGTATGTATGCATGTATGTTAAAGGGCTGAAAACCTAAAAACAAATGGAGTGATGTCTAAAACACAGGTGTTTTAGGAATTCCAGACATAATACTCCCGTGGCATCACGTACTAGGAATCCCTTAGGACCTTGTTAAAGTACTGATTGAGATGGAGGTGGGGCGGGGCTGGAATTCTGTTTCTAACAAGCTCCCAGGTGGTGTAGAACCAGGGAACACATCTCAAGTAGTAAAGTCAAGGCTTTTCCTTGCATCGCTCTCCATTGCATTTTACCGGTAAGCTATTTGCCGTGTCAGTGTTGATGGGTTGTGCTTGCACAGCCTGTCAGAGAGGCAGGTTAGTGTTGAAAGTTCGCTCCTACGCCTGTTTAGTCAGCTCAAAGTGCCGTTTTCAGAGCATGAGACCCAAAAGAGGCTTGATAAATTCTTGCTGCATGTTCTCTGAGGAGAAATAAGGAAAGAGAGTTTGAGCATTGATTGTGCATGTCAATAGCATAGTCTTCAAAATGTTTTTTTTTTTTTAAAGAAGTGAGACTTATTAGTCTCATTAAAGAACAAGTCCAGTGGAAGGATGCTATCGTCTCCTGAGAACTTAGAGAATTTCTATAAAATCATCTTGGCCTTACCACTTTTTGTATTGACAGAAATGAATTAGGAGAGTCCAATAAAGTTTCAGTTTCTCAGAACCCGTTTCCTGGCCAGCTCCTGCCTTCACATTGTGATGGTATGGGTGTTCACAGTGTTTTGCAGGGTGTGAGTATGTTTTTGCATACGCTACTTGAGAACTTGTGCTTTTCAGATGAGCTGTATGTGTCTTTTGGTCAAGTTTGGGTTAGGAATAAAGCTATACAGGCAGGAAACCATTTGTGCACAGTGATCACACCTCATGCCTTTGCCAGCATCGGTTATGTTACATTCCTCAGAGCAGTAGAATTGGGATGGACTTTGGTGACACCGGGAACCTCAAAGGACCTGCTAGTGAGTTGTGGGTCTTAGGAATAGAGCTCTGAGGCAAGACAGGAAGTAATTTCAGTATATTCTTTTTGAGCATAGGAAAAAAAAAAAGGTCACAATTTGCTTGTAAGGTAGTAAGTGCATAAGTGATAAAGTTAAGCTTTTGGGGTAAATTCTAGTGATAAATCTAATTAAGCCCTTAATTTAGTCTAGGGTTTCTCAAGTTGGGCACAAAGAATATTTTAGACTGGATAATTTGTGTGTGTATATGTGTGTGTGTGTGTGTGTAGGGTGCTCACTTGTATGACAGCTCTCTTTAGTCATGGAATAACAATAGAGAATAGCCCATTTTCCTAAACATGACAGCTGAAGAGTCTTAATGCCCATGGTAAGGAGAAGAGAGACAAAATGGCCCCCTGATGGAAAGCTGCTGATTCTATTCTAAACTTGATGACCTTTGACTAAGTTTGTGGTGACAGCATTAGAGCTATGGAAACTGCAGCCCTAGATTAGCCATAATTGCCTTTCTACCCAGTGCCCCTACTGACCTTCAAGTAATTATGACTGATGTGAAACCTGAAGGTACTTTTTACTGTCCCCCAAAATAGATTCTAAGTAGAAAGAGCTTTTTCCAAAAGAATAGCCACCTTGGTTGCCCCAGACTTAAGCCCTAGGTTAAGAAAAGCTGTATCTTTGTCAACTAGGACAAACTCCTTATTGGATCTTAGGTTCAACCTACTGTGTTCCCATCACCTACTCTTTGAACAGTGAGAACTGTAAGGCGAAGGTCTCTAACACCTAACGCCATGTTTGGTGTAGCTCTCCACATGCTAGGTTGATCCCTAAGCCCATAACCTCCGCACTGAACTCACAGTTTCTCCTCATTTATTTATTTTTCTCTCCTCATCAAACTGGCTTCTCCACCTTTCTTCTCCGCAATTGCTTATTTCTAACGTCATCAAGTTCCAGGTAGATGGCTATTTATACCAGTGTCTATATTTGGTAAATTTCACATTTATTCAAGTGGATACTATGTTTCCCTTTACATACATTCATGGCCATTGGTGGTGATGATGATGAAGAAGAAGATGAAGGTAACATTTACTGAGTGCTTATTTCATGAGAGGTGTAATGTGAGATTTTTACATGGATTAGAGTAATTGCTATAGCATCCCCATTAAGAACATGCAAATATGGATTATTCCCATTTCACCAGTGAGGACTGTAGCTTAGAGCAGTAAAGGAGTTCGCTCAAAATTACACTCCTATCAAGTGAAGGTTCATGTCACACACTGTGACTTGGACATTATCAGATGCTCTGGGACAACAAAGAACTCATCCAGAGTCTGTTGATAAGTACTTGGTAAGGCAACAGGGGGACCTGTTAACATCCAAGTGTTGCCCGAGGAGTAAATGATGGAGTCACAGGATACCTTAGAAAGGCTTCCCCAAGAGACTTCATGCATGAGGTTGCAACCCACAGGGGTCATCCCTGCAAGAAAAGAGCACTGTTCCAGAAGGCGGGCTAATCTCTGAGTGCTTTCAGATTGTGGGAAGAATTTGGAAACATAGCAATTATGTGAGTATAACCCTCTCCACTAAAGGCAGTGTGAACCAATTCTTCAGGACAAGAAAAGGTCCCCCTTTTTACATTGCAGCTGAGTGGGGCCACCCTTAGACATCCAGAGAACTCTGTTAAAAAATCACACAGAGGTTTCCAAATCTTAGGATCCAAAGAAGGGTGTGTGTGTGTGTGTGTGTGTGTGTGTGTGTGTGTGTGTGTGTGTGTGTGTTCCTGACATTGACTGAAGATTCCTTATAACCAAGAGACTTTTTCATCTTTTCTAGCAGAGAAATTGACACTTTGGTTTCATGTACTTTTTTTCCCATGTCCCTGTTGTCTGTAAGAAGGACTGAGAGAATGCTGTTTTGGCATGGACAACTCTGATCCATTCTTTGCATAGCAGTAGTACTGAAAGGCCAAGTACTAGAAAGAACTGATAAATGCACCCATCATGGCCTATGAGGTGGCTCTCATCAGCTGTCCTTGCTGCGGCTTCTCTTTTGTCTCTTTTGTAAGTTTTCCTGTTCAGTCTTATCTTCACACAGCCAAGCCACTGAGTGTCTCCTCAGAAGAGCAATCAGGGGCTCATGTAGGTGACTGAGGAGGACACAAGAAACGTGCTTGCTCTCCTGACATGTAAAGACATTCTGTCAAGCTGACTTAGCCTCACGGCAGCTGGGCTTCCAGTGTGTAAACAGAGACTTAATTACACAGGCCATGTCAATTAGTGTGACCTGAGTGTTCTCAAAAAATTAATCCCTTTCTGAAAAGCTTAGGAGTGTGTCATAAGCCTTTAGAAAACCTGGTACAATCCTGTTTTTTTTTTTTTTTTTTTTTTTGTCTTTTTTTAAAATAATGGATTTTCCCCTGAAATCCCTAGGCTGTGGTTAAGGTAGCATACTTGCCTAAGTACAACAGTTGTCACAGGCTTCATTTAGTTGTGATGGGTATGAGGGAAGGGCAAGGAAGGAGAAGGGGGCAAATTGGGACCAGACACAGTGCATGGCACAGGGAGCAGTTTACTGTCACTAAATGAGCCCATTTCTCTATCTTGATACTAAAAAGATGCTGATGTTAAGGAGCCATGTTAAAGCCATGTCACAGTCTGGCTTTTAACTGACAGGAGCCAGAGGATTCAAGGTGAAGATTGAAATCCTTAGCTACCTCTTTTCTTGTTGGGCCTGGCAGATGAGAGCAATGGAGGAGAAGCAAGAACTGGGCTCAAGTTGTCATCCTAGTAGAAACCATAAGACCTGGAGACTGAAGTAACATATAAATTTTCAAATTCATCTTCTCCCCTCAGCAAAGGTTTTTGATAGGCTATAACTCTGCATCTGTATGAAGATGCTAGACCTATGACAACGGTATATATGAATATAGAGGTAAGATATAGTCTCTCATTCATGTGTGCAAGCACTCAGCAGTATTTATTAGAGTGCTAGGTGAGAAGTCTGTAATGATGAATGCAAAAGATAGAGTGCTTGCTGTAATGAAACTGATATTTTGATTGGGGATTATTTTAGGGCAAGAGTAGCTCCTGTAACATGAAGGACAAAGACTATCTAATAGCTCATATATAATAGGTATATGCTAAAGTTCATGCTTTGAAAGAATAGATTTTTTTCCCCTTGAAATGAACTGGGAATATGCCAATCCCTGACTTGATGCCATCCTAATTCCTTAGAGTCTTCTTGTCTTCGTGGAAGCCAGAAGAAGGGTGGAGGATGCACTAAAGGGAACTCATGTCTTTGGATTCTTGGCTTAGAAATAATCCTTGTCAAGCCTGCTCATTTTCTATTGGGCCAGTCACATGGCCACTGCAGCCACAGGGAGATTTGCCAATGCCTCATGATACAGCCCAGAAAGGAGAGAAAGCGAATGAAGAAGGAAGGAATTTCCATTAGCTGTCACAATGAATATACAGACAGATTAATAGTTGTAAATATTTAGAAATTGTGGTTATTGCCATAAGAATGAGTCAGGATATTATGAGAGAGCAAAAACAATCAACGGAGTTGGAGATGGCATCCTACCTTGAAACATGTGATCAGGGATGGTGGTGTTTAGGCTCAGGGCTTCATTTCAGCAGTACACTTAGTCCTTTATATCAGTGGATTCTCCTTTTGGGGAGTCAACTACCTGTCGGTGGGAAATATTTGGACAACCCAGCATCTGTGCTGCCATGTGTAAAATTCTTTTGGTCAGCATTCCCCAAATACGCAGTATGACATATCATTCTCAGATTTCAATATTCTGACTTAACTATATGGCATAATGTAGTGCTAATGCAAAATAACAGCATTTTAAAGGAGCTCAGCATTCTTGTTGTGAGGTGGGAAGGTGACAACTCTCTGCCAGATACTAAGAGATGATTGTGCTACATTATTCCTGGGAAAGCCAGACAAAGTCCTTGAGCAGAGCAAACAACAAGAACAAACTCATTTTATCACGTGTAAAATTCTTCCTTCACTTAGTCATTTGGATAGAAGATAAAAGAAATCATTAGGTTATTTATCCCAAATTTCTAACAACAACAAAAAAAAGGTGTTTCCCCCCAAAAACTGATGACATAGATTATGACATGAAAGGGGAAGTTTTAAAAGTGAATCAGTAAAAAAAAAAAAAAAAAAATCAGAGAATTTTGTCATTTACTTTAAATCAGTTTACTTTAAATCGTTTACTTTAAATCAGTACATTATATGCTGTTATAGCATTCTTAAAATACACACCCAACCTCTAGGATGAAACAGAGTGCTTGAAAGTCACTTATTCAAAGAAAGAAGCATTCTCTTTTTTTCCCCCACCTTCCACTCTCTCTCCTTCAGATGTACTTATATCACATTGACAGATAACACATCTTACAATTAAATTCTTTCCCAGCAGTATGCTGGGAGCTTGAGCTGCCTTCCCCGCCCCCATGCAGAATAATTTCAGATGTGCCCTGCTGATTAATTATACTGAAAGCAACTCTAACGAGAGCTTCAGAAAACAAGATTAATTCATGAAACCTGGTCAAACATGGGGAATCATCAACTTGGTCTATGACATCATAGGAGTTTACTGGACCAATCTGTATCTTGACACATGCCTTGTTCTGAGCCTTGGCAGACAGTATGCATCTCTGAGAAGGAATCCTTGGGGATGTGATTTGATGAGAGGTGGATGTGCACTTAGCAGAAGTAGCTCCACATTAAGTATGGATACCTTGGAAGAAATTGTAAAATGTAACCAATGGTAGTTATGAAGTGTTTGGATTGACCAGTGGCTACCTATGGTTGTTATTGCTGGGAATCATATAGCCATGGGAACCTTCTGACCAAAGCTATTCTTCTGTTTTTTAACATATAATTGAGCAGACTCTGGCTATATTTCAGATATAGCACTGAGGCTCTCACACAGGGAATCACACTTGGTTCTCTCTCACTCTTGCTCTTGTTCACCTTGCTCCATTCTAGCATGTTGACCTTTCTTCTCTTCTGTCATTCGTCTTCCTTGAGCACACAAAAGTCATTCCAGCCTCAGGATCTTGCCCCTCACTCTTTGAACTCCTGTGAAATGCTGCTGCTGCCACCTCCCAGGATACCTAGACACTCACCACTCAGACCAGATAAGATGTCACATCCTCAGAGAGACATTCGTTGATAACAATCAAAAATAGTTATTAGCTATGACTCCCTTTTCATTTTTTTCTCACAAATGTATTGATCCTAAAATTTGCTTTTATTGCTCATGTTACTGATCCTTTGAACTTTCTCTTATGTTAGGGACTAACCTCTTAGAACGAAACTAATAGGAACTAAGACCTTTGCTAAGAAATTACTCTGCATTGTCCATTGCTACTTCTCTGGCATACAACAATGCCCGATGCAACGCATGTACAGGGCAGACTCACACACAGCTCATTCCTGTGTCTGATGTGCTTACATGCTAGTAAGTGATGGGCTTGGAAATCCACTAGGGGCTCTCTGACTCTGGACCCCTGGCTGTTGACCAGAGTTTCCTTTGCTTGTACCTCATTTCTATATAGACATGCCATGTTCAAGTCTGCAGAAGGCACATGACCGTTCTCTCTGTTTACCTCCCTGAGTAAGCACAGAGTACCAGTGAAGTACCAGATGCACCATCAGGAGCCATTGGGGGCATCAACACTCACTGTATGATGAGGAAGGAGGATTAGCACATTTACAGCTCAGGAGCTAGCAAAGGCAGGAGCTGATCTGGTTGCCAAAGCTCTCCATCTCCTGTACAGATAGAAAGTATCTGCTCTCATCCCCCTCTTCAGCGAGAGTATAACTTTGCCTGAGCCTCCAGTGGAGATTTAATTCTCTAAGATACACTCTGTCTCCAGCCCGTTCCACTCTGTTACATCCTGGAGGTTCACACGTCCCCCATAATTTTTAATGACTTATTTGAGATCTTTCAACCAGATAGAAAGTAGCAATCAGGCACATTTCTGAGAATATCTCATTCCTTATCAGTCAAGGATATTTTAAAGGACGAAGTTAATGAAGACCTAACGGCTGCAGACCATTTTTATGTAAATAATACTTAAGCTGTCATCAGGCACCTCAAACCACCCCATTTGGATTGGAAGAAACCAGCAGGAGTGACAGGGTAGACTCAAGGCAGGGCTATACACTATAGTGAGAGCAAACTCTCTGGAAAGCTGGAAGCTTTGCTTCAGGCTCACCTGTGTTCTTTATTTGTCCTGTGGCCTGAGGACACTTAAAAAATATTCTAGTCCTTAGTTTTCCAAGCTGTAAAATGAAGTGTTCCCCAAATTCGCAGTGTTGTAACTACTTAGGATTTGTTGCCAGATTTTTTCATAGGAACCTTTGTGATGCCATTACTTTTCAGTCTGGTGGTATTTAGAGAGAGAGAGAGAGAGAAAAAAAAATCAAACGCTCTCCTTTTAAGTGATTCAAATATTAAATTACCAGTTCAGAGATGCTTGCTCATAGGCATGACATTAGCAGCATTTCCAGGTGATGTGTTACTGAATAGCTAGCTATATGCAGCCTTATTTTAAATTTATTATTTCATTTATGATTATTGTGGGCGTGGGGGTGTGCACATGAGTGCAGGTATCTGTGGAGGCTGGAGGCATCAGAGTCCCTTGGACCTGCAGTTGGAAGTAGTCGTGGGTGCTGGGAACCAAACTTGGGTCCTCTGCAAGATCAGTGCATGACCTCAACAGCTGAACCCTCTCTTCCACCCCAGTGCAGCCTTATGTTGGATGTGTTTGGCCTTTGCTTTCTTTAATATTATTCCTCTTTACTACCCTTGAAAACTCTTAGTTGGAAGTCACTGGTTTCTCAAGTCTCTGGCACTGTTTGCCAAACCTGTTCAGAAGTGGGTTGAGCAGTGTTTTGAAGAACATACAGACTGTTTCGTACAACGGGGTGATGTTTGCAGAAATTACTGCATGGAAGTTCTTATATGTAACTGTAATGCCGTTACCTTGGTATCCCTGTAGTGTGGTGCATTTCTTGTAGAGTGCCAATGCCAATTCGTCACCAATAACTAAAGCCCATGGTTATTGCAGGCTTCTCTTTGTATTGTATGTTCCAGAGATGGTGACAAATATGGCAAAGCTGTTATGTATCCAGCATCACGCTGTTATACAAAATAGTCTCACTGTCCTGAAATTCTGTCCTCTACTGAATTATGCCTCCCTTCCCCCAGTTCTGGCAAGGACTAATTTTTTTTTTTTTTACTGTCTTCATAGCTCTGTTTTTTGCGGAATGTCATTTAGTTGGAATCATGCAGTGTATAGCCTCTTCAGATTGGCTTTTCTCCCCCATTTAGTAATATGCATTTAAGATTCCTCCATGCCTTTTTGTGGTTTGACAGCTCATTTCTTTTTATCACTAAATGATATGTCATTGTATGGATTACTAGTTTGTTTATCCACTCACCCTTTGAAGGACATCTTGGTTGCTGATGTCTTATATTTGGTTGAAATTTTTTGATGTAATTGCAGGCACACACTCTTGGTCTAAGTAGCATTGGAAGATTCTCGTGTACTCTTTGACCAGTCTCCTTCAAGTCTTGTAACATTATAGAGCAATATTACAGCCGGGATAAGGACCTTGACAGCATGTGCTTATACTCATTTGCATGGGGATAATTTTCAGTCCTATAAAATTTCATTGCAAGTACATAGGTTTGCCTAGCTCCTCCCATAGACCTTACATTGGGCATCTCCCTCTTCATTTAATGCATCCTACCCTCACATTCTTTCTAAGTGTCCACGTTCCCTTTATTGGGTAGTTACTATTCACATTGGATGAGGACCCACCTCAATGGTATCATTTAATTCAGTAAAAGCTTTACCTGGAAATCAAAGCACAGGGACTAGGGATTCAACCCATAAATTTGGTACTGATGATACAGAAAACTTTAACTCCTCTTGGAACTGGCTTTTATTTTTCATTCTGCACAGTTCTTTGGAGATTAAACCCACTGTGTCAGTCGTTGTATGCTTTTTTTCTTCCGGTGTAGTATCCCATGAAATGCTGCTTAGTTACTTTTTCATTCCTGTGCTTTAAGTCACTATTCTTTCAATACCTTTGTTATTGGGCTGGGAGAGATGGCTCAGTGGTTAAAACATTTGTCCAGCAAGCCTAAGGTTGGGAGTTCAGATCTCCAGAATCCCATGTAAATGTAGGGCAATAGGCATGGCAGCTCATCTATAAGGCCAGCCGCAGAAAGCAGAGACAGGGAAGAGCCTCAGAGTAAGCTACTTAGTAAGAATAACTATATCCATGAGCTCTGAGCTTGATTAAGAGACCCTATGTCTCAGTCAGTGGAAGAACTATTGAGGAGTTCCAGTATTAGTCTTGGGCTTCCACATGCACCAGAGTACCCACTAAAACAAAAGCATGCCTGCACACACATGCGCACCACACACACTTGTGAAAATTAAAAAAAAAAAAAAGAGAGAGAGAGAGAGAAGAAATATCTGACAACTACGTCCACGGATTAATGCAAAAATCCAATGAGCTGAAACCCTAGTGAAAGAAGCCATAAACCAAACGAACTGTACTAAATATTACCTTCTATGGCATTACCACATGTAACTTACACATGTAACTTTGAAAACCAAGTTTGCAACTTTTCAAAATTAATTCACTGGAATGACTAACTTACTAAGAAGAAAATATGAATTGGCCAAAAATCATAAATTTAAGCTTCGCCAGTGCTTTGACACCATGTGTTTCCTCTGGTTTTATCCAGTTTGAGAAATGCACAGGGATAAGAATTTTGAGTCCTTGTATTGGTCATAATCTCTTCTTTTATGCAAGCCGCTACTTCTGTGACTGTGATCTTCCACTTACCATTGAATTTAGCAGCTTGTGTCTCTTTTTTAAAAAATCTGCTCACGAGACAGAGGTTATGCTTCATGAATCTTAGATGATATAGTTAGGACACACAAGGTCTCTTGTGTGACAGAGAGTGAAGGACAGCCTGAGAAGTGACAGAGAGGGAGAACAAACTAATGATGGAATTTTCTAGAAATCCTTCCTGGGGAGAGTCTGTGAAAAAGTTAGACAACTGAAATGTCTTGTCTCAGTCTGTTTTCTAAGCAGTGAGGTTTAACTTAGTGTCAAGCTCAGAATGTAGCAAGCTAAGATGGAGATGTCTTCTAGGAAGTGAAATTATTCAACCCAGTAAGAGGGACAACCCGCTAGAGTTCTCAATTGTGTCTATTCATGTTGTGAGTGCAGGTCTTTCAAATTAGGAGATCCATAGGACAGCAGGTATATCCCCTCTGTCCTCTTGTTTTAAATACCAGTTTTTTTTTGGGTCCCTTCAGTGAGGGTCAGGAGTCATTGTGTCAGGTCAGGTTAATCAGTCTAACACTTGTTTTGAACTCTTCAGTCTTACCTACAAAGTAAGAATGCCTCTTCTCCTGCTAGTGATATTCTTCAAATGCTCACTGAGGACCGGGATCTAGGCTTGCCACTTGGACGAACTTAGCTTCATAGAATTAGCATTAAGAGTCAGAGGCTGTTCTACATGTCATTGGAGTGTCAGAGACTCTGCAGAAAGGGAAAGTTCACCTTGAGCTGTTGGCGAAAGTTTCATCAGTGAAAGAAGACAGCTATTTTGTGTGTAATCCTTCCGAATTCTAAAGAGAGGGAGATAATAATAACAATCACTTCTGGGGTCTCTAGACCCAGGAAGGAATGCACAAGGTCAGTTTCGAAACTGCTGACAACAAATCAAGAAACTAAAACTAGAGTGTAATTTCTCAAGAAAGCTACAGGTAGTCACAGATCTCATCCTCACCCCCTTCTAAATGGATCTTTCAGCATAAATTCAGCATGCCTAAAGACACTGTTATGAAAAGCCATGCCCTTGCACACATTTCATTTTTAAAAGCCTTCTGATTAAACATATACATATGTCTAACCCTAAACCTGTATTCATTTCTCTAAATACAACTCAATCTGTAGTTGGTCTTTATGAATACATCGTCACAAATGATTTCAGAGCTATTTCAGGCGCATGCCATCCAATAGAACCCTGGAGGGCTTAAAATAATGTGCTTGTCTTGCCTAGTGCAGTAGCTACCAGCACTTGAAGTGTGGCTACTTTGACTCAGAAATGGAATGTCTAATCTTCCCTAGTGTAAATGTCAATAGTCATACTTTTGGACAGTGAAATAATAGAAACTAGAGGGCTTGGTTCCAACAGACACAGTAAAGTTGTAGATACCAACATATTCCCTCTCCCCACACCCCCCTCTCTAGTTTTTCAAGACAGAGTTTCTCTGTATAGTCCTGGCTGTCTGGAACTCACTCTGTAGATGAGGCTGGACTTGAATTCATGAAGATATTCCTGCCTCTGTCTCCCAAGTGCTCCTTTTCTCTGGGCAGTGGGGTGAAAGGAGAAATGAAAAGGAAGTGGGTGGTTGAGACCACTGGGAAAAATAATTTTCTATGTTTTCTTTCTTTCCTAAATTCAAGATATTTTATTGACAAAATTTGTATAGGCTGAAGACTTACCAAGTCTGCCTATCTTTTTACCTGCCTCTATTTGCCAGCAGCCTACTGATTCTGTGTTGGACTATGGAGGCTCTTTGCCTACCTACTACCATGGGTTAGCTTAGAGTTAAATTCCAGTCCCTCTTTTTCATCTCACAGATGATTTTTAATTTGGTAGTGACTTGTGGGTTAATTTCAGACAATAATTTATTTAAACCTTTCCCAGTCACTTCCAAATTGGAATGGGGGGATATTACTTGGGGCTTGGGGATTTGTTCCATGACTTTTTAGGGGGCATGCTTACTAGTTAGTTCCTAGAATAAGCAGCATAGAGACCATTTAGTCCTCATTGTCCAGTTACGGCTGAGCTTGCTGTTGAGTGGCCCTGTCACCCAGGTGGCTATGTGGTCTTTCCTTACCAAGAAAAGGAAAATGTATATAGTATAATTTATTTTCTTAACAGGTTTGTGGGCAAGTTTTTTTTTTTTTTTTTTTTGCCATTTTATTTAATGTCTGCAATTAGATGACAGTGTTTTAAAAAGAGATGAGATATTTTAAGACCTACTGTCGGTAGCACTGGTGTCTTACAGGTGCTTGGTAGCATGCCACTGCTCTCTTCTGTGAAGACAGACATAACTACTTTCCATTTCCTGACACTAGAAACAGACACTGTTTGGGATTTCCTTTTATAACTTGTTTAGCTAACGACTCCAGTGACCACTCAATTGTGGTCATGTAGTAAATCAACATTTCTTTGAAAAACCCAGCTGTTATGTAATTTTCAGTGTCTTATAAAGCCATCTCCCTAACTAAAACGTGCTCCTGTTGTCCGATTTATACTGGCACTGCATGTGGTAGTTTTTGAAAATAAATAGACCATTTTCTTTACTTCTTTCCTTACTCTCTTCTTTTAAATGAACTGGGAATTGATGAGGGACAAACACCAGCTTCAGACCCTGTCATACCTGGTCAGCTAGTGCTATCCTTTCCATTAATCCCTGCTGTCCCTGAGTGAATGACTTATTCTAGATGGAATTTTGACTGACTGAAGAGAAATACACTGGGTCTGCAGTAGCTTCTGAATTGTGAAGTGTGTGTTTTAATAGGATATTAAGATCTACCCTGTGAACCATGTGTTCATAGTCTGTGGTTTATTCCTGCCTCTCAGGGAAAGAACACTTAACTTATTTTGCCAGGAGGCTTTCTTTTGGATTAAAATGAAGGCCAGTGGGATGTTAGTTCAAGGTAGTGAGTGCTTTGCCATTTAGGGTTGGGCCAAGGTGGCATGCTTTCCCCTCTGATCAGCAGGCAATGGAACCATGGCATTGCCCAAGAGTCTAGACGTCAATGTCCCCTCAGCCAACTCTGAGAAAAGGCTGCCACAGACCTAAAGTCACAGTACGTGCCAAGTTTTGTAAAGCCATTCACCTCTTCAGAGGCTAATGCCTCTCAAATCTGAGAACAATTAAATCGAGAGTCTTCCCAAGCAACTGGGGAATTGAGCAAAATAAATCAGACCGGTTCCGATTTTGCTCAGGAGGCTGGCCTCATTATAAGAGCAGATCTATTAGTTCTCTTGCCATTGTCTTTCATTTCTCAAGTGAGGTGATTCTAATTAAATTAATCTGCATGTCAATCTATTGGTGATCAATCAAAGAGCCCGAGGTCTCTCCTATGCTGCTGGGTGCTTGTGGCTGACAGGGGCTGATAATGGAGGAAGAAATAAGCTGGCAGGCAAAGTTAATTAGTCAACATAATAGGTGGATTAAACAGGAGCTGGCTGATTGCTGTTTCTCGTGTCAAAGCATGAGTTGGGAGCCAAAGCTGCGATTACAGACAATTATTATATTTGGTTGTAAGAGGTCACATGAATAAACATATCTCTGTGGGGTTCAGTTTTAATCCCTCCCTCCGCCCCCTTTTTTAATATAAGGAGTTATGTAGGTCAGTTCTGTTCATTATTTTTAGTCAAAGTTCTCAGAGGCACTTTTCCTGGGCCCTTATGGCAAGCTGGACCAAGTCAGTTGACATTAGGTCATTTCAGTGTTTTTCCTTTCCTTTCCTTCTTTGAAACACAACTAAGACCCCTAATTAGTAAGGTTTTTTTTTTTTCGGGTGGGGTGACATCATGATAATGTCTTTGAGAGAGGTTTGGGTTCACTAAACTAACACGGGACAAAAAGAGTACAATGTATAAGAAACTTCAATTAGACCCCTGGGAGAGGAAACACAAGTGGGCCCAGCTTCCCCTCCAACCTCTTTCATTTTCATTTCCCTATCTGCTTAACCCTGACACAGTAGGGAGGAGATATTTTAAAGATTTAAAAGACTTTTATTTGCACGATCTACTGCGATATCTACCTCAGTGTCTAAACTGAAGGGTAATTTAGGTGAAACACAGCCACCCTTGTGTAAAAATATATATATATATATATATATATATATAAATAAAACTGTGCTAATAAAGACCGCCTTGTAAAAATTATGGTTAACAGGGTACCTTTTGCTGTATAACTATAAACTGTGCAATTTTACTTAAAACGGCATCAAAAGCGTTCCATGCCGAAGACCCACTCATCAATAGCGCCTCTTGTTAGACGTGTACAACATAAGCACCAGTTATTATGTGAAATAGCTGTGCAATTTTCTTCAGCTCCCAGCTGTTATTTATTTAACTTGAGTTTATTTCCCACCATGCTTTTATATGAAAATGCTCATTCATTTTCCTCTCCTGTCTCTAGGTCGTGGTGTCTACCACTGTCAACGTGGATGGCCATGTCCTGGCAGTCTCCGATAATATGTTTGTCCACAATAACTCCAAGCACGGGCGGAGGGCTAGGAGGCTTGACCCCTCGGAAGGTACGCCCTCTTATCTGGAACATGGTAGGCGAATCATTTTCATTGGTTGGCATTGCTACTTTTAACTGTGACTTTGTGTGATTTCTTCATCCCACTGCACCACATTTCCTATTGTTACAAAATTTGAGTGCCCTGTTAAATACTACTGACTCTTTCTGCACTTTGACCTTGCAAAACAAGAAGCTGAGGAGTTAAAGGCAGGGGCATATCTTTTAAGCACACTCTTTTTGGTTGCATGCCTGACTATCTTGGAATGCTGGTATTGCTTTCTCTCCATTTGGGAGAAGAGAGAGACCTGGACCATGGCTTTGTTTGAGGCTTCAATGTCTACAGAATGAGTAAATCCATAGGTGAATAGAGAAAAACATATAAACCTGCCAATGCATATTTGTGACTGCCTGTTGATTTTGTTTGAAGATAAGGTTTAGAGCCAAGGGTAGATATTCACCCTGGCTGTGGTACTTAGGCCAAATGTCCTTCCTCTGCCTTTAACTCTCTATGCCAACAGCTCCCTCTTCCTCATCATGTGACATAGTGTATTTTCTGTAGGTTGACTTGGTCATGGAGAAATCACTACCACTGTAGACTGTGGGAAATCAGTAGTGCCTGTGACAAGACTGGAGGAAAGAGACAAAAATTGGTTTCAAGGAAATGAAGTGTTACTCAGAGGACATGTGCATTAGCTGGGTGTGCATCTAAATAGCTCATTTAAGAGGTAAATTCATCTTTCCACCCACCCAAGATTCCACAGCATACCAGCCACCACACTTTCTGTGCTCTCCTCAAATGAAACTCAACCTGCCCCTCTCACTCTCCCGTTACTCCTTAGCTAGTTCGGCAAGATTCTTTTGAGAACACGACCATACAAATTGCCATCCAATAGCCTGACTTTTGCTGTGGCCCATGAGCTATTCATGACATAATTCATAAAATAGAAAACTCCCTTCCCTGCCAGCATCTCAATTTAATAAACACACCCCAGTCATCATTTTTGCCTGTTCTTTTTTTTCACCTGTGCTTGAGGAATGCACAAACACTACATTTTATTAATTAGCCCGATGCTATACCCTTAGAAGTTGCTCCCTTCACACCCAGTTTTATAGTCTTTCAAAAGTAAACCATCATCGTTCAAAAGCCGAGGCTCTATGTTTCATTAGTGCCGAGATGGATGGATATTACTTTTTGCAGGAGGCCATTTGAAACACCTGCTCGTGATTACATCCCTAGCTCCACGTCTGTAGGTAAAATTATTCTGATCCTTGCTTTACAGTAATGGTGCCTCCTTAATACCCTCGGAGTCACGGAAGGCAGCATATGACTAAAGGTGCTTAGATGAGAGGTAGAAGTAAAATATGATAAATAATCAGCAGGCACAGTTTGGAGAGCCTGGGTCAGGGGTCAAAGTTGTTGCTTTGACTCTGGCTAGCTGGTTGCAGTGGGAGCTGCCTGATCTGGAGACAGACTTAACAGTCAGCTGGAGGTCTGTGGCTCATGGTGTCAGGGGACGCTCTAAGAACATCTCCCATGCCCAGCTCCCATATCTGCCCTCAGGAAAAGAGGAGAAGGCTGGCAGGACAGCTCAGTCAGTAAAAGAGTTTACTAGAGGACCTGCTTTCACCTCTTAGAAACCACATTAAAGAGCCAGGTCAGCTTATGATCACAACTATGGGGAAGTAGAACAGGAAGAGCTTAGGAACCCACTGGACAGGCAGCCTAGCCTACTTGGTGAGTTTCAGACCAAGCAAGAGAGAGACCTGGGGGTGGAATCTGAGAAACTATACCCAAAATTGTCTTCTGGCCTGCAAACATGCACGCACGCATGCACACACACATGCACATATGCACACATACCAGCACACATAAGAACAGCTATATGCAAATCAACACAAGTGAAAATAAAATTTCAAAGAAAATGCAATAAGCTCACGACACCATTCTACTTATCCCTGCAATAGAGATCCCAAAGTAAAACAAGCAGCTGGGAACGATGCCTCCAGTGGGCAGAGGTCAGTGACACCGTTTTGAAAGAAGACAAAGTCTTGAAGTAGGCACCAAATTCTATTCATTGTCTCACTCTGATCCCTGGCTGACCCTGAACAAGTCAGGTTAGCCTTTAGGATCCTTGGTTTTCTTTTTGGTACAATGAAGTAGTTAGAGATAAAACATCAGGTCCTTTGCTTTGAGTAGGGGAAGGAGATATGGGTAAGGGAAGTGGGCTGGGTGACTGTAGTGAAGACTGGCCAGTGCTGCTTTAGTAGCGCCGCTAATGGGTGGCCTGGGGTCATATATTCTAATTTGGCAAGAATGAAAACTCTCTTACTTTTTAATTCCTAATAACTAATTATTATCATTTAATATCTGATGATTAGTATTTAAACACAGACAGGAGGAGAAGGAGAGGAAGAGACACAGAAGAAGTGTGCTGCCCAGGCTAATCATTGAGGTCTCTTGATCTGAACATATCCAGGCATCTTAGCTCAGATCATCCCTCTGATTAATGCACCAACCAAGGACCATGCATGGCGAGGACCTAGATCCTCTGTTGAGATGTAGCAGATAGGCAGCACAGTCTCATAATATGGGGAGCAGGGGCTATCTGTGACATGGACTCTGGTGGCTACTCATTGATTAATTCCTCTTGGCAGGGTGGCCTTGCCAGGCCCCAGAGGAAGAGGATTCAGGCAGTCCAGGTGGTCTTGACAGGTTGGGAGTCACATGATAGGGAGGAGGACTCCTCTTTTCTAAGGACTAGGGCAGAGAGGAAGAGGGTTGAAGAGAGGAGGGTGAGACCAGGAGGTGATGAGGGAGGGGGCTACAATTGGGATGTAAAGTGAACGAATTAAAAAAAAAAAACTGTTTAAAACACCCAAACAAACAGAAAACCCACACACCTTTGTTTACTGTGGTACTTAGAATAAAATATAAAACCATAAAAAAAAAAAAAAAAAAAAAAAAACCCTTCCTCTGTAAGGATACATATCAATGGGCCATCTTATGCCCAGACTGAAGGAAAATGCTTTCTTCTGTTTTGTTTACCAATCTACAAAGAATCTTGTTCAAATTGGTGACATTTCATTGCATATTAATACTTACCTTTCAGCAGAGAAGTCACTACACCCTACATCGTCACACTCATCAAATCCTTACTTCACCTCTCCCAGTAGAAGGGAAAGGTAGACATGTTCAGGTCCTGAGTAATGACAGTGCAGTAACGTAGAAATCTGATTTTCTATGAAGTGAATTAAGTAGCCATATATAACCACCCAGTTATTTAGAGACTTCAAATGTAGAGCCAAGGGTGGCTATTGAACTCTCTTGTTTATAATATGTGGGAGTGAACCTACATGCTAATTCATGTTGGTTTGGGGGATAATATTTCTATCTTTCATTGGAAAATCCAATTTTAAATGCCTTGTTGAAGGCTCAGCACTCCCCTTCCTCCCCATCCGCCCTCCCCCCCCCCCCCCGCCAGATGCTTCTGTCTCTCCATTCCCACCCTACTTCTCATGGCTTGTCTTTACCTTTGGAGACCTGTAGAATTTTCATCACCCCCCATTCTGGGCCTTTTTCCCATCTCATTTACAGGTAGCCTGAATTATTTTTGATCAACACTGTATCTCTATTTATATCCTGCTTGTCAGACACTAGGAGGAAAGTCCCTTCTGTGGCTGATCTTTCTGCATTTCTAGAAAAGAAACCATGGTTTATGTTCACACACAGCTTTCCCTGCATGGCCCACGCACTCAGAGCTCCTAGGTTCAGATTAATGTCTCTGGATTTCAAATATGAGGGTTGACAAAGGCAGATTTATTTCTTAGAATCTTGCCAGATCCAAAGAGGCTGGAACTTGGAACACTGTAGCTCATAGTAATCACCCTCTCCCTCCCATTTTCTTCCCCATTCATAAATACTAAGATTTTCTGTGGCTGGTTATTTATGGGTACATTTATTGAGCTTTCTTCTTTAAGCAATGGCTTTATGGAAGATGTACAGTTGTGGAGGGAGGCAGCCTCACGTGCAACTGCTCTCAGGATTCTAATTTCTACAAAAGCATGGGTTTGGGACCAAAGGACCTGAAGGATGGCCACCCATGGTAATGTGAAACACTGGTGTGTGTGTGTGTGTGTGTGTGTGTACCTCACCTTCCAGTCTAGCCACTCAGGCAAGTTTGCATGAGAGTGCTTGAAAGGGCTTCAGGAATGCTGTTCTTGTCACTGTGGTTCATCTCAAGTTTCAGGTTCTATTTACTTGAATTTAAGGACAATTGTGGCATCAGTTTCTCTATTTCTTTCCCCCCATGGCAAAATGCTGTCCTCTCAGTGTTAGAGTGCAGGGACCCTGTCAGCTCGCATGCGCTAACACTTTATTATCTAATGATCTAATATGCAACAAGGCAGAGTGCCTGTGCTCATCATCCTGACACAGAATGCCGAGAGAAGTGACTAAATTACTTTATGTACCATTAGCGCTAGCAGCTATGGTGAACTCACCGGCAGCATTTATGCAAATGTCTGTGAATACACTCTAGTGGCTTTGTCAGGGAGCTGTCTGACAAGCAGTTTAAATGCTCATTTTTTAAGGATATATATATATTGGACATGCATATGTTTTTCCTTCCAGTTTTTGTCTCTTTCATTTTGGAGGCTCTTGTAGGTCCTGCATACTACATGGCAACTGAGGAAAGCAGAGAAGATTAGAGAACTCCCATCTACAGGGTCTTTACCAGAAGTGGGGTTGTGTTTTATGATACTGTTCTTTACATATTGGGCTTTTAAAAACAAACAAACAAACAAACAAACAAACAAACAAACAACCCATCCCTTATGAATTTGTACAGCCTCTATATGTTTCTTTGAGGAAAAAAACAATAAAGATACTAAGTGAGTTTTCATAAAAGAACTTTTTTTAATAGTCATGAGTTCTGACCTAAGGTTCTACATTTCTTTGTGACTCAAATAGAGATTAAAAACAAAAACAAAAACACAACCTGTTTTTTAAAAATGAAAAGTGATGAGCATTTAGCTTCTGTGGACATCAGATATGAATTAAATTTTCCTTCAAAGTAGTTACAAAGATCTGAAATGTGAACATGCCAAGACCCCGAAATAAAAGAAATCAAAAGAAAAGTAGGTTTTGGTTAAACTAGACATTTTGGAGAATAAAAAATGGTTATAGGCTCATTGGACCATATCCTCAGTTGTAATTACAGCTTTTCAAGGAGTAGAAATAGGTCTGTGCTACCACCAGTCACTCTGACCATTTGGTCCCCTCTCCCTGGCAATATGCTGTTAGTCTTGTTCCTTAGCATATGACCTTCTTATAGTCTGTAGCTTCAGGTGGGGTCGTGTTTGCTTCTGTTGCTTCCCCCAGGGTCTTCAGCCTTAATGAGTGCCCTCCACTCCCGTCCAGCTGCATTTCAATTTGTTGTGGACATGTGGAGAAAGATGATTTGAGATTGAGAAAAATCTGTGTGATAGAGCCCTGAGGAAGAACTGTGTAGGAGAATCCAAGTTCCCTGGAAAGCATTTTGAATGATCCAGTTGTCTGCTGGGGATCTGGAGTCTAGTCCTAACTTTGGCTTTAACCTGCTGTGTGACTTTGGGTTGGTCCCTTTGCTTATGTGGACTTCAGTTGAGTATGTATTCGAAGAGAGCTTGGTTGGGCCATTTTGAGACTCCTCCACTACAGCCACGGACACAGGCCTTCATGTAAGAGGGGGATTTTGAAGAATCCTGTTCTCGGGATCACTAGCCAATGAATATGGCACCGGTGAAGTAGATTTCAAGTCATTTACTCACTCTGACCCATCTACTAGGCCCTGCTATACCACAGAGAGAAGCATAAGGTAGGTGTGGCCCTTGTCTTGATGTAGCTTATTACATAAATGGAAAAGAGAGACAAGATCAGCAATTTAAAATTACAGCAGAGCGTAGAAGACTAGACAAAGAAATTGTTAGGGGTCAGGGAAACCTTTAAGGAAGTCTCACTTATGTCTAACCTTGAGAGACTTTTACTAGGAAAAGGACCAGTATGTGCAAAGATGTTTGGCTTGGGTGACTTAGAGAGATCAGAGATAGGGGAGGCAGCTGCTCCCAGGCAAGGGGGGTAGGCTGGGGTTGGGAGGGTAAAAGCAGAGCGGGGGAGGGGGTGTCAGAACTGCAAGGTACCCACACAGCCCTAAGCTGGCTGGTCAAAGCTTTGGCCTCCCTGGGGCAACTATAAGATAGTATGGAGGGCCAATGGGACTTTGATGAACTCATTGTCAATTATGTGGCCTCTCCCTGACTCATGAAAGCCTGGGGCAAGATGGTGCTGCGTTGCTTATGACTTTGCTCTTCCCTGCTGAGTGTTGGACACTCACTAGGGAGTTGGCTGCCTCTTGGAACTGTCTCCATGATTAGTTCTCAATCCATCAGGAGGGTGAGTGTTTGATACAGACAGCCCAGAATTTTGAAGAGAGTTCTTTTTTCCAGACGGTTTTGTTTTTATTGAATTGACTTTCTCATAAGTTGACTAGAAAGAATTTTCCCATTGGCTTAGTTGTGAGGGTGGAGACCTTTGCTTTTAGAAGGGAAGGCTGTGGGCATTTTTTGACCTACAAGATGTATATTGCTTATCATCCCCCTACACAAAGAAACCTAAATCACTGAGTCAGCAAAAAATGAAATAAAACAGTTGAGGAAAATAGACCTTATTAAGTCAGTTACTTATTCAAAATAACAAGACTAAGTAGAAGTAGATGTGGGATTTGATTCTATGTCTTTCTAATGATATGAAACTCAACAGGGGGTGTTCACTGAGCCCCTTTATTCAGTCATATAGACCTCCAGGTATCCACCATAAAGACAGGGAAACCAAGGCTAAGGAGAAAGACATTTGCCCAGAGTCACATAGCAGTGAAGTCATAGATATAAGCTTCAATTCCACAAAATCCTGATCCTGTTTTCGCTTAGTACTCTGCATTATGTTAAATTACTTTCATCTCCTGTCCTATTGTAATTATTTTATTTTTCTCCATACAGTTTAAGTCACTTGTGTTGGGATCTTAAATTTTCTGAAGTTAGCCCAGAGCATGTATTTCTTACACATAGAGAGATAGGGAGCCCTTATAGTTTGTTTTCCTTCATAGCTCCCTTTTTCCTTGGCAAGAACCCATTTTGCTAGTCAACCTTTAAAAATGTTGACTACTGGTGTAGTTTACTTGTGTGTGTGTGTGTGTGTGTGTGTGTGTGTGTGTGTGTGCACGTGTGTGTGTGAGTGTGTGTAAGCATGCAAGTGCATATAGTACGTATATGCCCCCAGGATGGCCAGAAGATGGCCAAAATACTTGGAACTGGGGTTACAGGTAGTAGTGAGCTTCTTGACTGAGTGCTGGGTACCAAACTGGAGTCCTCTAGGAAAACTAGTACATTCTTCTAACTACAAAGCCACTTCTCCTTCCCTTGATGCATTTTCTATAAGACTAGCAAGATCACAAGGAGATTGGTAATGCTTTACTCACCTGCAGAGATGTTCTGATTCATCTCTAAGTCATTTGTGGATCCTATGGCCTCTCTGGCATATATGAGGTGGGGGAAGGGGACCATGAGGAAGCTGTGGGAGCATGGGGTAAGACAACTGTGCTGGGAACAGCATGGAAAGCTAAAGGGCTCAAAGTTTTCTTATAACACTTCTTGGCCAAACGGTCAACTGTGAGAAACTTGCAGTATTTATTATTTTGCTGGATCTCATAAATGAGTGAGCCACACTTATTTTTAATAAGCCCACTATAGTGTTTTAATTTGGGGTGGTGGTGGTGGTGAGCCTGTTTTTGTTTTGGCCAAAAGTGACAAAACTTTTTGAAGCTTTTTGTTGTTGCTGCTGTTCTGCATTTGATCGATCATGCATCACAATTGCAATTGTGTTCATTTGTATAGATCATTATTCCAAGCCAGGACTCCTTTGCTCTTGCTTTTCATAGGACACTCCCTCACATAAGAATTCAAAAGGAATCACACAGTGGCAATACGCAAATAAACACTTCTACGTTCTGTTCCTAATCCCTTTTCATAATGTGATATATAGGAGCAGTGCTCAGTAGTTAGGTTTGAAGTAAAGAGTCATTTTATTTCAATTGTGTGTTTGTTAATGCACGTGTTTCTGTAGGTGAGCATGCGTACATGAGTTCAGGTGCCTGACGAGCTGTAGTTACAGGCAGCTGTGAGCTGCCTGATGGAGATGCTGAGAGCTGGATTCAGCTCTTCTGCAAGAGGCTCTAAACCACTGGACCATCTCTTCAACCTTTAGTTTTTCTCCTTAGTTTTTCAGTTACACTTTAAGAAATATGTTAAAGCGAAGCTCTCTGCTGCTCTCATCCATGGCTTCGAGGATGACCTTAGATTTCTCTGGGCCTTCGACCCCTCACATTGAAGCTCTGATGATCCTGTGAGAATGTTTCTTCTTGACACAGTATTTTGGGGGTGGCTACCAACTCCCGAGATGATAGTACTTGTGCAGGCAAGCTAGCATAGCTGAAATGGCAAGGGTCAGTTTCAGTGAGAGGCACCATCTCAAGGGAATAGGGCCAGAAGTGAAAGAGGAGCACACGGAGTGTCCTCCTTGGGGACTCACATGTGTCTGTACAGGCATGCACATCTGAACACACACAGACACACACTGAGGTCTCATTATGCAGCCCAGGCTAGCCTGAAACTCACAGCGCTTCTGTCTCCATGCCTGAGTCCTAGGGTTACAGGTATATATCACCAGGTATGCCTTAAGATACTTTAATATAGCTACATAGTTACTTTAATTTGTAAGGAAAAACTCACAACTACTACTACTTCAAAATTATGATCTCATAGACATTATTGTTTAGGGTAAGACCAAACTTAGAGAAAATGTTAGGTGATCTAAATAAAAACCACAGCTACATAAAATCAAGTAAGAAACTGCCTGCATGGTACTGGGATGTACCAAAATTAAGGTTTAAGTTTGAAGCATACTGTTAGAAGGCCTTAAAGATTGAAAAATAATAATAATTCATTTAATTTACTAGGAATTGTGTAAGACCCTGGGAAACATTCATTTTTCTTTTTCCCCCAACAGACACTTTTTTTTGGGGGGGGGGGTCTGCGAGGTTGTTGTTTGTTTTGTTTTTTGTTTGCTGAAAGAAAGCCTTTTAGGTTCATTTTACTATTAACATTGAGCGTCTGTTCCAAAGAGATTTTAAAAAGCGAAACCTCTCTTAAACTTAACTGTATTTTTATTTTTAAACAAGCAATATCCATATGTCAGAAAGCAGAAAGGGGACTTGAATCAAGAGCAAGCATTGCTCAGTGACTGCCTAGGCAGCGCATTATGATAATGCACACAGGACCAGCTGGACACTGAGCTAAGCTGACACTGGGTTGTCAAGGGCAGCGTTTCCCATCAATTTCTGAGATAGGATTTGAGTTCAAATGACAGAAAGAGCAGCAACTCTGTTGAAGCTGATGCTTGGGGAAAGGGTGGGGAAGCCAGAGCAGGAACCAGCAAGGCCTAAAGGCAGGAAGTCCTGGTACCTCCGGAAGCTGGTGGCTCTATTTTTTTTTTTTTTTTCATCTGGCTGCTACCTTCCCTTCTAACTTTAACATCTGTCAGCATGACCCACCTGGGTCCTTGCATGATTAGAGGCCTGTTCAAGGGGTGGGGGCAGGGTGGGGTGGGAGGATGGTTGTGTGCGGGTTACTGATACTAATTTTAACTCCCAAGAGAATAGGGTACCAGCTGCCGGAATGGAAGCCAGCTCAGCCCAGGAAACAGGACTCCACATGGCCTCTTATCCATAGAGGAAGCACATTGTGGGTACAGTGGCAATTGTTTATTTTGTTTAGGTTTTGTTCTTTTGGAGACAGGGTCGCACTTGGCCCGGGCTGGCCTCAAACTCACTATGTAGCCAAAGCTGGCCTTGAACTCCTCGTTGCCCCTGCTCCCACCTCCTAGATGCCACGATCGAAGGCATGAGCTGCCTGACTGTGCAGCAGCAGTTGTTAATGCAGGCTGGAAGAGTCCTCAACTTTCCATCCAGCCACTTGAATTCTTTCACGGCATAAGACCATCACTGATTGCTCATTTGCTTTTCACTCAGCCATTTATCTAGTCAACACATATTTATTGGCTCGTTGCCCTACTATATTAGACAAGAGAGGTGCAGAGGTGAACAAAGCCGGGGCAGGCATTAACATTATGAGGCACACAGTTGCATGAACACGCCAATTCATGTACAGGAAATAATAGTAACTAGGATGGTTTACATGGCAATGTTGATAAGGACTGTGAAGGAGAAATAAATACAGACTGCCAGGATGGCTTAGTGCAAAGGACCCGGTCAAGATTGTAGAGTCAGGGAAACTTCACATTTTTGAATGCGTAGCAGTTAGTAAAGTAAAGAGAAAAAAATATCAGGCAGAAGAGAGACTATGTTGCTCAGCTATCACCTAGGGATAGACCCTTTGATGTTGGAGGGGGTGGGGTTGATGCTAAAAGAGTGGCTTAGGCCTAATAATTGTTTCTGGGAATTAAATTTAGAAATTTTACATGGGTTGGTTTCTGGTTTTGGTTGGACAAAGAAGTCCACTGTTTCCTTTTAATCTTGAGATTAATGCTACACCTCCTAGGCCAATAGACCACACACTGTAGATTCAGACGCGTGTCTCCAGGGAGATGGTTTTACTGTTGAGATAGAACTCAGATGCATCAGGTCCAGCAATGAGTGTTTTGAAAACATTTTTTTAATGATTTGAACAGCCAGGGGAGGGCAGTGCAGTTATAATATCCACTTAAAATAGGGGAAACTGAGGCCCATTGGTAAGGATTTTTTTTTGTGGCTAAACAAGAGTCAAGTTTGTTTCTGCAACTTTTAGACTTCTACGATTCTGATACAGGGGTCATGGCTGCTGTGCTTTCCCACTGTTTAGTCAATGCTACACTCCCTGCACTGTGGACTTCAGAAGTGGAGAGAGCCTCTTGCTATTTGAGCCCGTAATGTAAAACTTGCTCCAGTTGAAACAAATTGACGACATTACTCAAAGGCAACCTGAAAAGCCAGGCCTGTGCCCAATCCCAAGGGTGAGTTACTTGGCTTGAGCAGTGATACATGGGACGGCGCTTTTCTGGGTTAAGATAAAAAACTCCTGGTATCACGTCTCGCTATCGAGCAGCCCATCTCCAGCTCCCTGGGCCAGTATTGCAACCTGAAATACTCCGTGGACAGAAATGAAACTTTATAGAAATTGGGTGATCATCACCCTTATCAGATGAATATGATGCCATCAGCAGGATTTTAGCTACCTTGTGTTGGGGGAGAGGGGGCAGTCTGAAGATTGTGAGACTGTGTGGCTTCCCTGCCAGCCTGCCACATGCAAGTTGGCAGGAGGATGACCTAGCTATTAAAATCCTTCTGCAACATATGTGCAGGCCAGTCATAGCAGAAGTCCTGATGTGGGGAGCAAAGCAGACAGGCCCCCAGGGCAGGAAGAGAAAAGTGAAACACAGAAGTGACAGTCTCTGGACCATGGGGTGACACAAATAGATCCACATCCACCAAGCACATTATCTGATCACCAAACATGAAAGCAGAACTCTGCTCCTAATAAGTTCTTATCCCAATCTGTGCAGTTGATCCAGATTTTATACGCCAACCCTTGCTCCTCGGTGGCCGGTTTATTTGAGGGCTGTAAGCAGCAAGATCCTAGCTATTTAAAAACCACATTCTTTATCTGCAGTTCTGGTCCAGAATGACATGGGGTATAAGGACAAGAGAGGGGTTCGTGTTTGAGATTTCGTTATACCAGTTTCTTCCATTAACCTTAGGGCAGTGTAATAAAAATGTCATGTTATATGTGTCTGTGAAACATGAATGGGTAGCAACACAGTTTGGCCATTATTTAGAAGATGAGTAAGATGGACACACAGAACATGGTGCAGTGTATGGTGCCCCTATAATCCCAGCACAGAGGCAGAGGCAGGCAGATCTCTGTGAGTTCGAGGCCAGCCTAGTCTAAAAAAACGAGTTCAGGACAGCCAAGGCTACACAGAAAAACCCTGTCTCAAAAAGCAAGCAAGCAAGCAAACAAACAAATACCCCTGCCCAAAACAACAAAAACACCAAAAACCCAAGATGAACCTGTGTTATAATTGAACACATTTCTCCCCCTTTTCCTCTTCTTCATCTTCCTTTTTATTCCTCCTTCTCTTCTTTCTCCTCCTTTTAGATTGTGTTGGAGAGCAAACTCAGAGCCCTGAGCCTGCTAGGCAAGCACCCTGCCACTGAGCTTGGCCCCAGCTCTCCTTTTTTTTTTGTTTGTTTGTTTGTTTCTTACTTTCATTGGAGCATGGCTGGGGAAACCAAGAAAGCCACCGAGCCCTTGTTTGTGCTTGCCAGTGGCATGCACTTTCAGGCCCATCACCAGTGGCATGGTGGATAAAGGGATACATTCCAGCCAGTCCTAATATGCTTTCTCACTTCTTGACAGAGGGGGAAAGCGACCCTGCTGCTGGCTGAGTCACTAAACCCACAGTGTTCTTCCAGTAACTCTCATGTGTAGTAAATCTATAAAGTCAGGCCTCAAATTCTTCTACATTTTAACTTTGGCAGGGTCCTAGAAGGTCTTGGTTAGTCTGTGGAACTGACTCCCTTTTGGAAAGAAAAAAATAGTTGGCGCAAATAGAAACTATCTTCAAGGTATTGTGCCAGGTTAATCTATTTGTTAACAACGTTTTAGAATTTTCTTCATACATGAAAACACTCTCTAATGAAGGTCGTCAAAATCCATACCATCAGATTTCAAGTGAAAGCAGAGGAATGCTGCTCTATGCTTTGTAAACTCCTCAGGGTTCTGATACACTTGTAGCAGATGCACAAATTCAGGGTTTGTTTAGTGGCCGCGTAACTTGTAACAATAGAAATGTTTCTATGCCTGGAAGCTTGGCAGCATTCTCAGTGTTACTGTGTTTAAGTTGGCGCCTGTGATGTTATGCAAGGATGTCGTTTTCTGAACTTGGAAATAGAAGAAGGAAATAGAGAGATTTTACTATAGTTCATATGTGGGTCTGTGTCTTAGGGGAGAAATAACTTTACTTGGAAAGAGAGAAGTAACACTCTGTAAAGTTAATAAGTATCCACCCTCTATACCACGGACAAGGAATTACACAGCTGAGCTTTTATGGAACTTTGGCTGTATTTATAGGATCAAAGTGATTTCTTTTTTTTTAGCCAAACAGGACAGATATTTCAGATAAGCACCAAGACTGAAGGGAGGTTTGGCTTCATCAATCAAAGCAGACTTTGAAACCCTCAAGTATGAATGTCTCAGAGCTACAACTTCCTCATCCATAGAGTAGAATAAGCTACTTGAGCTTGCCCACCCCTCCAGGTGAAGATTAATGGCAAAGACCTTCAAGCACTAACCAGTGTTCAGAGCATCAGGCATTGAGTGCCAAGTACTGTCATCATCCATCAGTGCGCCAATGGGTGAGGTACCTGTCTGCAGGCTGATTCTCTGCACACTTGTACACACACACTGTGCATGGGAGTGTGCACACACACATACATCAAAGTTAAGTTCAAGAATAGCAAGGGGTCAGAGCAGGGAAACCCATGAATGAAAATGACAGAAGGACTTGAGAAAGGCTTGAGTTTTCTAGACAATGCTAGAAACCATCAACGCCATATATGGAAGCAAGTGGGAAGTTCCCTGAGGAAACAATGCCAGGAACATTTGGGGACCGTGAAACTATAGCATTGCACCACCTCCATTTGCATGTATGCTGCCCCTCATCTTCCTGAGATGAATCATTCTTATTCCCACCTCTCATTTATTCCCCTCTTACTCTGAACATAAATGAGTTCATTTAAATGCAATACAGCCTCATGAAGTGGGCTTTTAAAAATAATTATGGTCCCCCAATTAAAATGGCAGAACCCGGGAGTTAGGAAAAGGGATTTGCACCCAGAGGTGAAGAGTGACACTGGCCCAGGAGCGGTGGACCCCTGGATCCGCTGCATCTGAGCCCAGTGCTACCTCTTGGGTTGGGTAGAGGAAATCAGCCATACTCAAGAGGGCAACCACTGACATCTAAGCGAGCTTCGACTAGCTTTGGGGACTAACCGGACTTTGAACACAATCAGCAGGCTGTAGAAATGAATTGGAAAAGACAAACACCTTGGCTTTTTTTTTTTTTTTTTTTTTTCACAATTCTGACAGGACAGTCCAGATCCTGAATAGTCATGGAGGAAGTTGAATCAATGCCTCATAAAGCTTACATAGGAAAGGAATTTCCATTCCTCTTTGCTCATCGTGCGCAGATAAGTTTGATGGTCCACATTTCTGTGCTTGTGACGTCACGGCTCATCACCACGGAAACATCTGTGCTATAACAAATGCTGGCTTGCAGCACCGCTGGCCATGTTAGGGAGGAGAGGAAACTGGTTCAGCGTGATAAGGCTCTCAGTCATGAAAGTTCACTCCAACTCGCTTGCCGTGGCAGCTGTACTTGTGGAGAGAAATACAGACGGAGTTATTTGCAAAAGCAAAAAGCACGGCCCACCCCTTATTAAAAGTTGGGCAAGGTTGATTTTGAAATGCGGCTCACATACAAAACACAGGTTCCTTAAAAAAAAAAGTCACTATCTATGCTGTCTTGTGTGATGACAGTGGAAATCCTTCAGGCTCTTCTCCCCAACTGCTTATACAAAAACTATATGCATACAACAGAAGGCAAGATAGGGAGCTTCCACAGGCTCGGGGAAGGGGGTGGGTATAAGGCAGAAGCAGAAATGGCCATGGCTAGAGTTTGCCTTTATTGTTTGATGAGTCAGGGGCAGCATTAGTCACTGCAGAAATGAACTGCTGAGAATTAATTCCTGACTTGGGGAGGATTTATATGCTCTGTGCACTGGAGGATCATGGGTAGGATCTAGCCTTTAGCCCTATGTGTTTGGGCTATGGTTTGCATAATGGTCTAAATTCGCAAGAGGGTGACATAGTAGATGGGAGGGGTGGAGGTTGAGGGGCGCAAAGAAGAACAATTAAAACGATATGTGCATTTGGAAATGCCCCAGGGAGTCTCATTACTTTGTATACTAACTTCAGTTAGAATTTGGTTCCTGACAAAAGTAAGATTATTTGTAAAAATCCAGATGACAAATTCTCTTTATAAACTAAAGAGCCACCAAGTTGGAGCTCATATGCTCAAAGGTCAGCAGTTATGTCTCATTCAACTGTGTCCCTTTTTGTTGTGTTAACTCCCTGCCTGCTCCTCGGGGGGCTTTGTAGTCCTACTTGGCAGGGTTTGAAGGTATCACTCCTAGCAGGTCTCCTGGGATATGCACGATACCTCATAACTGGCTTGTAGGCTCAATGATCTAAACTTGGCCCAAAGATCTATGCTGTCCAATAGAGCCTTGTGAAGATAAAGGGGTCCTACCAATGTGCTGGCCAGTAGCTCCTTACCTCTGGCAATATAAGCAACAGGACTAAGTGAAGAATTTTATATTAAAATTAATTACCCATAGTAAGTTATTTGTGGATATCGTGGCTCCTGCATTTGGGCAAAGCAGGTTAAATAATGGGGTTGGATTCCAGTTAACTAGCATTAGCTAGTTAATTAACTAATCACTTATGATAAAATGTGAAGGATGGACTCTGAGCCTATGTATGAGGACATGCCCATGTTACAACAGTAGAGAGAGTGAGTGTGTGCGTGTGTGTGCGTGCATGTGCGTGCGTGCGTGTGTGTGTGTGTGTGTGTGTGTGTGTGTGTGTGTGTGTGTGTGTGACTACATCTTATTACACCTGGTTAGAATTTTCAATTGCAGGGATCAATGAGGTATTTACCCACACATTCCTACTAGCACACTGAAGTTTGGATGGGAAGTGTCACTCTTCTCTGACATCTCGCTGTTCAGTTAGTTAAGGGACTACTCATACTCAGATGGACTAGTGATGCCCATATATGGAAAGGCTAGCCTTATTTGATGGTCTGCTGAGCCCCACCCCTTCCTGTGGTGTGGAGTCACTGTGAAAGTGTGGATGGGATGTCCACAGATGGGTGCTAGCTCATCCTGAGGGCGGCCCCTCCTTAGGACCAGTATCCATCACAGGTGTCGTCCCTCACAGTTTTCATCGCAAGCATACCAAAGCACACCTACTGATCATGTGGCTGAACCAGCTGATGGACAAGGTTCTAAGAGATTCTTCAGTCAGGCAACTTAGCCACAGATTCATGCAAGGTGTACCTGGGAAGCCTGTCACAACCCTTCTGTCCTAGGCTCCCTGTCATTGTTGCAGAGGTGATAATTCTAGAACCACTGCAGGCATTGTTTTCTGGCAGCCCCTGGCTTCTGTCCTGAATGCTCCCATTGAAAGGATGAGTGGCCACCGTTTCTGAGGGTGTATGCAGGAAGCACCAGCTGAGCTCAGCTTGATTTATTCAAGAGGAATCTGTAACCTGCCGCCTCCTCCAGGCTTCATCCCAGAAAGGACATTTCCTGAGAAACATACAAAACCTAATAGAAGTGACAGTGAGAGTTGTAGCAGCTAATTTGTTTTAAAATGACTAATACTAACCCTCTTGTAATAGAGGGCAGGGAAGGAAGCCCAGGTGACTGGCTTCTGTCTGAGTCATCCACTCAGAATTACACATCACCTGAACTCAGAGTCACAGTTTTGTGGCAAAGCTACCACACTTATATCCCCATTCTGCTTTTTCAGACAAATGTCACCATACATGCCTAGGATGATAGTACACTGAATAAACCCCCAAATTAATAAGGAGAAGAACCCTGGGACAAAAAAAACAAAGAGTAGATTTGACATGCTTTTAAACTTTTTAGTGCAAGTTTTAGTGCGACCCAAGCCAGACTGATGCAATGTTCAATGACCTGTATGCATGTGTCTCTCTTTCCTCTGCACTCTGAGTCCTGCTCCCAGACACAAGGAAGCTAAAAATTCATATTCAGCTAAGAAAAGGCAAGCCTCAGTGAACAGATGGAGCGGAGTGCAGCATAAAGGTTTAATCCTATCAGGCCGATTCCTGTATGGCCATCTGGATAATCCCACACACACATTCAAGTCCCGTTAAAAATACGATTCCAGCCAAGATTAATGTCACAGATTTTCCACTGGACATGTTCATATTTGACTTCATGATACTCCAGGCTCAGGAAGATTCCTTGTGAGTAAAGACTAGTGTACTCCTTGAAGGCATGGTTACGTGCTTTTGTCGTTGTTGTTAAATCTGAAAATTGTTTCCCCTTTTCTTAATATCAGCTGTTTGTCTGAGAGGGAGGTGATTTGCACTCCTTTGCTTTCATGGCTTTTTTTTTTTCCTTCCTTAAACTTCTCATGCGGCAGGGTAATTAGGAGAAGAGAGTAAAAATAATTTTGTGCAGAAAAATTTCCCTTGTTGGGGGGAAAAAAGAATTATTTACTCATTGTGTCATCAGAGGCAAGCAGTTTCACTGCTGCTGCAACAAATACCACAATTGGATCCATGAATAATTCATTCTGAGGGCTTGCCTAGCCTCCGTGACTATTTTCCCCCTATTACTTAGCAGTGGAGTTGGCTGACAATCACAGAACAAGGGAAGGAAAGAGAAAGCTCATGGCGACGTTTGCCTTTCAGTCTTTCAGGATTAGAATTTTGTGCATTTTAAGTTCAGATCTTCCATGCGAAATGCAGGTCGGAATGCAGTGTATTCAGCCCTTCTTGACTCACAAACTTCTGAGGTTCTGTGTGTATTTAACAAACAACTTTTGTATATTGTGAAACAATGCTATGTTGCCTGTCATTAAATCCAAAAGCCTTCAACAATGTTTCAAGTGCAATTTAGAAGTTATAGGCACATCAAAATGTCAGGGTTTCTTTCTTTTTTTTCCCCCACAACTAAATTGTTAAACAGCCCTGAAGTATGAACATGAACCGAGTTCTGGTTCTCAAACAGACTCAGCTATTCAGAAGCCCTTGCCCTGAAATGTTCCAGAATAAAAGTGTGTGACCACACTTATGCCCTTCTCTCACTCAGGTGCTGTGTGCACTGATCGCTGAGGTACTTAGGAACTTCAGACAAAATGAGAAAACAGCAAATTAAAGAGGAAGTAGATAGACTGTGGGCTGGATCTGTAATTGGCAGGTGGCATCATTTGGGACAAGTGGAGGATAACCACTTCCTGCCTCCAGAGGAACCGTCTTTGGAGCAATGTTTCCATCTAGTGACTGGGAGGTTTTTCCTTTCCTCCTTTTCAGAGCCATTAATGCTGTCAGAGCAAAGGGCTTTCCTGCCAGATGAAGTCACTTTGGGATAAAGGATGCAAAGCACTTGAAACTCTCAATTTCCTCATCTAATATTTAATAGGTTTAATTGCATCTGGTATTGAGAAATCTCTATATTGTGGCTTACATTTCTCTTTACAGTGACAAACACCACACACACACACACACACACACACACACACCACACCACACACATGCATATGAGAGAGGGGGGGGGAGAGAGAGAGAGACACTCTTTTAATTAGTGTGGAACCCTATTTTGGGCCCCCTTTTTGTCTCTATCTGCTTGTTTGGAAACAAATCAAAGGAAGAGTTTGGGAAAATCATCATTTCACTCAAAAAAATAGCAAGACAAATTGTTGCGACTGTGCAGTGGGTTGAAATGGGGCTTGTCCATGGCCCAACAGCTTCTGGAATGGGGTCGCTCCTAAACACAGCACCACTAAAGCCTAGCAGATAAACAGAAGAGCGTTTGCATCAGTGCACAAAGGTGCCATTGGAAGGAGCTCAGCTTGGACTGGCGAGGTGATTCATCAGGTCAAGGTGCTCACTGCCAAGACTTACAAATGCCAAGTTTGATTCCCTATGACCCACATGGTGGAAGGAAAGAACTGATCCTTGCAAGTTGTCCTGGGACCTCTGCATGCACACCCTGGCATGTGCATGCCCCATAAACTAACGAACAAAAACAAACATTAAACTTAAAAAAAAAAAAAATAAAAGAATCCAGCTCATGGGCTTTGCGTTTTCTGACAAGCTTAAGACATTTTTGAGCATTAAACAGTAAATCCATTTTCTCTGAAACAGTTCTGACGTATTTCCCAATGAACATTCATTTCCGACAAATGTCTTTCAAAATGAAAATAAACAAAACAGCAACAGCTCGCTTTACCTTTGGATGTTCTGGTGTCAAGTGTCCCTATTCAGTCCATTTGTCTGAACATTGTTAGCAAGCAGCTTAACTAAAATCTCTTAGGAAGGTTTTTTTGATAAACAAAGTAAGATGATGAGCACATAGGGCACCATACTAAATAAATGAACTCCGAGTAACAGGAAGCCAGTGACAACAATAATGGAAAATGATGGCAGAAAACAGTGTACAGTATATCTGATGTGAGTAGGCATTTTCTGTGCATTTTGGGTCAAATCTGTGAGGTCTCAACCGCTGGAGCTTAAAATAGTCTTCATGGAGCACGTAACTGGAACTTGGACTAGCTGTGAAAGGATACAAGTGATGTCAAGTGAGTCATCGGTGTTTACTAAGATACTGCTAAAAGCTGGTGCTGTTTCTGCCACCTCCTTTGGGAGCCTCAGATACCTGCTTTGTAGAATCGCCTGTTCATAGAGGGCCATTTGCTGGAATGTTAGAAAAAGGAATCTGAGATGCTTCATGAATGGACACAGTGGAACCAGAGAGCAACCTTGTACCCACTTCACAGTTCACAGTGAATAGCAACTTGAGATATGGACAATGATTCTTCGAAACTTCCCAAGTTTGTACATTGTGCCCATTGATAAAGTACTGTTTGTCCATGATATTAAAAGGCAGAAAAAGAGGGAACAGAGCCACATAACACATGTCTACTGCGACTTCTGTCATGGGGCAATGATAATGACCAAGCCCTCATGTTTTGAAATGAGATATGATAAACCTTGAACCTGGGTCATCTTTATGGCTACCCTAAATAAGTGAGGCATCGATCAGAGCACAAAGAGACCTCAGAGGCAAAAACAAGAGCAGCCCCAGGACCCCGCTGACAGACACACACACCACTAATTCACCTCAATGGGCAGGCACCTCTGAGCTCAATTAACCTGTATTCCCAAGGCCACCCATAAACCCTGAGGTAAACACAGCTCTCCAGACCCTGGCTTTCTATCAATGAAATAGGTCATTTCTATCAGAGGCCGAGCTTGTAAATTCACCTTGCTAATCAAGAGCCCCGTGTTCCTGGTGCAAGCAGGCAGGCAGGCACCAGAATCATGTAGCATTGATTCTATAAGTCAGACCATTTAAACCACTAAGGGCATCTGTGATTTCTTCTGCCTTCCGAGGTGATTTGAAGAAAATATATATGTTCTGGAGGTGGAAGAGGCGATCAGAAATGCCCCCAGTGCAATTGTCTGCACACACGTGAGTTGTTAAATATGTACTGGAGGCTGAAGGATTTCTCTCCTTCCTATTTTTTTTTAAATGCTTCGCTTTCTTTTTCTTCTCAGAGCAGCCATTGTTCAAAAGCAAATTGGAAATCTGGTAATTAGGCCCTGACTCACGGTGTAGTATTAAAGTCTTGAGCCAAAGTTCAACACCCTGAAATGAAATTTAAACCAATTAATCTGTTAGATTTTTATCGCTTGTCCGTGTTTTCTCAGCAATTCCCCCAGCACGTGGCCTTTGATCAACTCTCATACAAACGGTAAAATGTGTGCCTGCTGCTAGCAAGACGGAATGACATTAACATGGTCCTCATAAAACAATCAGAGCAGAGAAGCCCTCAAACAGGCAGGGCATAGTAATATTTAATAAAAGCACACACATAATCTTCAGAATTAGCATTTTGTGCCTTGCAGTACCTTTGGGAGAAGAGCTTTTATTTGTGGAGTGATCATTATAACAAAGAGGCGCTACCTAATAATTCCCACTTTAATTCTGCAATGTGCCAGGAGCATTTCAGAACCATTATGCTAAGCTGGTGGGGTAATCATGTTATTGTCACAGTTTGAAGGAAGGAAAATCTCTACTTTGGTGGCTGGTGAGGGTGGGGGGAAGCATTAAAGAAAAGAAGGGGGGGAAAACTTTTATTTGTAATGAAATTTAGAACCAGAAATGGGTCTGGTGCCCTTGTGGACAGAGTGTGAAAATATGCTGGTGGGAAGGAGTCTTTCATTAATTAAACCACAGATTTTCTGGCTTATAAAAAAAATTGTCCTGCTTTCAAATCTGCCCCTTCCCTTCCCATTCTTTTTGAGAAAGAATGCCATCGGTTATCACGGCTCGTTATTGAACTTGTGTAAATCTCTTTGCTTTCAAATTCTGCTGAATCCAGCCGGTGTGACTGTTAAGACATTGGTTCTCTCTCTGTGCCTGTGAGTGGATGGTATCAATGCAAGCGAGGCCCTAGCTGCTCCGAAGGCTCTGCCAGCACCCTTCAACAGCTTACCAATGAAAAGAAGGAAGGAGAGACACAGGGATGGTGGTGTTAGGTGCCTGGATGGATTCTTTTTAGTATTGATTTGCTCTAAAAAGTACAAATGTCACCACGTGCCCTGCTTCACTGAGTTTTTTTTTTTTTTACTCATATATTACTGTAATATATGCTCAGTGGAAAAGCTTCAAGGCGTATAAATGTTAATAGAGTAAACATTAATAGCTATCTTTTCCTGTCAAATCCAGTCCAGTCACATTCTCTTTTCATAAGGACCCACTGTGGACAACTGATGTCCATTCTGTCTTCTAGACTTTTGTCTAAGACACATGGTCACATGTCACCTGGAATTACACATACACACACATATGTGCTCATGCGCTCATGTGCGCACACACACACACACACACACACACACACACACATGCACATACTCACTTATGTACATAAAGGTTCACTGTATATAATTTTTCAAGTTAGCTGGAACACTTTTCGTTAGTCACCTTGTTGTTACCTTTCAAGACTTTCCCTCTGACATCCAGAAAGATAGTATTGACTTTGGGGCTCAGTGTCCTTTCTTTCCTCTAGCGAGTTGACTTACAGGTTGGCTCTGAACAGCTGCTCCTAGAACTTGCCTTAAGTTCAAGTGTTTTCAAGTGTATGTGTGTACACACATCCATATACCCCCAATTCCCCACCTACTTTCAACTTTCCACCCACCCACACATCCATATATACCCAGACTCTATATATACCCCCATATCCCCTCCACACCCCACATACAAGTGGATGAAAACAGAAAGGAGTCAAATATAAATTCAGTGGGTCTTGGCCATGTCATTGTAAGGCCTTTCTCATACACTCCTTTCCGTGTTCTTTTATGCTATAGTAAGAAGTTTGGAACAGATACTTTGTCTAAAACAACTATGTCTGCATACAAATAAAATAAAATCAAAACAGAAACCGTAGAGTTAATAGATGATAACATGGAGACCATCATTTTCATTCTGCAGGGTAAACGCAGTCTCAGCATTTAATGATACCACTGGATTCCATGCTTTGCAATTAGATGGGATTGTAATACCCACTTCATCTAAGCCAATACTAAATATTTTCCCAAGGCATCTAAAAAGACAGTAATAGCTCTGTCTGTGACCTTAGTACCTAAGCATTTTGAGTTATAAATCCTTTAAAAAAATATCCTATATTAATGAAATGTTTTCAAAAATTGTTAAGATTTTTTCATAGTTGTCAAATGTAACTTATCTATTTTATAAACAGCTTGAAATCTTACATTGCATTATGTCATTGCTTCAGAAGCACTTAGCCATGTGTGTCAACAATTCCGTTTTCAATAAAGCTTTTGTATAACAGAAAGTCCTGTGCCCTTGAGACCCTACCCCTGCACCCTCTGTAGGTCAAAAATTGGACAAGTCTGCAGTCCAGTCATGGATCCTTGATGTTTTCTTGATTAATTGCTTTGTTTGGGGGATAAAATGCAGGAAAGTAAATACCCTAGCTGCCTTGTTTCGGCTGCAGATGCGGTCCTGTGAGTTCAGCCAACACCAAATGTTTGGTTTGGATGTTTTCAAACTTCTCTGTGCAAGGTTTTGAGGATTTATTTGAATCAGAACCAACACCGTCCCACTTGTTTGTGTGGTGGCACGTGAACACCAGTCCCACTGGGATTAACTTCTTGTTTTCTTTGCTTGTTGCAGAAGTTAAAACATGAGACTTTGCCAAATTTGACAAAGTCCACTACTAATTATTATTATTTTTCCAGCACTTCCCCCTCACTTTTAAAATTAACCGGTACTCTCCTTGGCATCAGTGCCTGGGAAGTCAGCCTTGAGTGCTCAATTTTCATTAGGCAGGATGCTCTCCCTCTCTCTCCTTGTGCAACATCTCGCTCATTTTCCATTCTGGCTGTGGTGCTGATTGCTAAAGCAGTCATTATTAGAGGAGCACCAGCATGGCAAGGATGGGTTAAAGAGTTTTGTGGCATCGAGCAGCCTTCAGAGAGTTTTCAAAATCATAACCCTACCACTCCGTGTACGGCTAGTGATTAGGAAAACTACCTCCAGTCTGCTTGCAGTCACAATTTTTTTTGCAAATTATTTCCCATCTCCAAAGGCCGTTTGCAGTACAAAGAGAAGAGATATCAGATCTTGAAAAAGTCAGCCTTAGGTTTTTATGCCTGGGGAAACAACAGAGCCAAGGTCACAAAGAGTGTGCTTCAACCAAGCCATGGTCATTTGTTTGTATAGTTCACCTCAAGTGACCTGTGACTTTGAATCTATAGCATGAGACTCATGACATGTATTTGAAAAAAATTGTAATGATTTTTAATGAGGAATGTGGCTGTGTTAATGTTACAAAGAGAAAGGCATGGAGCAAGAGTCCTTCCTGCTCCAGCCCCCTGCTCACCTTGTCAGCTTTCCATTGGACAGAAATACTCACCTAAGAGTGTAGCCATTTTCATCACGTGAAATATATTCACCTTGGAAGCAACTCTATAAGGCTTCTGCAGCGTTCTAATCTCTAGCATTTGATCCGTTCAGTTTGCCTTCTGTGTTAAATTTCCCAAGTTTTCAATACTGATAAAGATTTGGATGAAATATATTCATCTCAATAGAAACAATGACAAGGTTGTCTTTAAGAACTAAAGTTGCTCCCCGGGTTTCTGGTCCTGATGTGGAAATGCTGAGATCTGGAGGGACTTTCTGTTAGTGAAAAGATAAAAGATTTTTTTTTCTTTTTCTCAAGTCACCCATCATTAAAGTTTGGTTCTAACAGCAGACTCCTTCTCTTTTTCATGTGTGTTGAAAAGCAGCTACTCCCTGTATCAAAGCCATCAGCCCGAGTGAAGGATGGACAACGGGAGGCGCGACTGTGATCATCATAGGGGACAATTTCTTTGATGGGTTACAGGTCATATTCGGTACCATGCTGGTCTGGAGTGAGGTAGGTGTTGTCTGAACATTAATATCTAATAGCTTGGTCTAGTTGAAGATACTGTCTATGCTTGAATTTCTAATAGAACGTGTAGCATTTAGTGGTACCACTCTGGGTGGCCCATCTCCAGTCTACAGAAGTTTGGAAACTAGGAGAGCTGAACTGACTTTCCCAGGAGGCAAACGCTTCCTGTGGGGATCACTTACATCTAACTCATGAGCACCAACGGAGCTTTCTGTTTGGTAGTTTGTCCTCTTGGACTTGCTGTAGCGTGAAGGTCCTTTTGTATAGTGGAGAGTGGAAAGACTATGCAAGGCTATAAAATATATAGGAAAAGCTATTCAAATCTTAGCAAGTTAATTATGTGTGGACCTTCCATAGACAGAATCTACTATGGTTTGAGCTTCAGAGACTAGTATTCATACGACAGTCATCATGCAGGGAGCTCTTGACTTACTCAGTGACTCTCAGTTAGAGTGAGTCGCTGAGGGACCCTGAAGAACCCTGGTTTTTTTCCACAGTAGGAACATACAGCTTTCAGGTACCTTATAATGTGACTCCCTCCATGTGACCATGACTGTTCTATGTGTGCAGTGCTTTCAGCATGGTCATCTGACCTGGCTGACATATCTGGCAAATAATTAGCATTTATTTAAGATCTCAGAATGAGAGCATCAGTATTCCAGGAGGCCACCACCTGTGACCATTATCCAGCCTGTCCAATGTCTTCATTTACCACAACATAGGAAATTAAAGTAGAGTAGGGACTGCAGGAGACCACAGAGGCTGCTCCATCCCACTTGCTTTCCAAGTAGTACTACCTGCTCTGTGTATGGACTCTTGGGATCTTGGCAATGTGCTCAGCCATTGCGAGGTCATCGCACCCTTCTCTCTGTAGTACCAACAACAAACTCTTGGATGTAGCTTTTCTTTTAAGTATCTTAAACCCTAGAGATAAATAGCCATTCAACTAAGAGTAGTGACCCAGAGTGCTCAGGAGGACCGATGTGTATGTAGCCACAAAAAGAAATGTGCATCAGCCTTGTAGTGGGAACTAAGCTTTGTGACTTCACATCCTACTTGTCTTAGCAAGTGCAACCATTTAGCCTTTCTTGATGCTTTATTTGTTTTCCTCTTGGAGGGGCCACAGGAATGAACTGATTGTTGGCTTTCAAAGCCGAGCATGTTTTCCTGAGCAACAAAGCAAAGTGGAACTTGTCCATTTTAAAGCTATCCTTGAGCTCTTTGCAGCAGCAGCCACCCACTCGATGTGCCAGCCACCCTTGCCAGCATGCCGTGCGGCTTTGGTAGTCTCATACTCTGGCCGGAGCATTAAAAGCTCTTATGAAGTTGAACCAGAACCAGGCTTCTCAGTCCATCCAACAAACTGCTATCTAAGCTAGAACATTCTGGGCAAGAAAAGTGCACTAAATGTCTCCCTGCCAACTGTACTCCAGTTTTCACTAGAGGCATCAGGGAGCACATGACAGGATCATCTCCATGGCTTCTTTTCTTGCCAGCTCGTATCTTCTGCCTGATGGTTACAGTGGCCTGTGTGAGAACTGTCTTTCCCAGGTCTTACGAGCCACAGCTTCACCATTTCTGTCACTCTTTTTACTGGAAAAGATGGGGATGCAAAAGAGTTAACCCAAGGTGGGCTATTGCTCTGTGTCCTGGCAATCAGATGAGGACTGGGGTGGGAATCAGAATGGGCAGCAAGTCGCATGGACTTGACAAAAGAGGGTTAATCCAAGGCATCCTGAAGAAACCTGTGCCTGTAACTGCCCAAGTAGGCTCTACCTTAGGTTAACATTTAACTTGGACTAACCAAGGTTAACCTCCAAATTGTGTCAAAAGATCTGTTTCCTTATAGTAAACTACATAGGACACATGGAAAGGAGACTCTACAGAAGCTGTATGGCCACTCTTCTCCCTCCTCCTGGTCCCTACTGCCACTACCATGTGGGTACCTGAATCCCCGCTTCATCTTGCTCAGTCCAGGTGGCCTCCAGGAGGGGAGCATCATGCCATAGGCTGGTTCTTTGCTCTTCTCATCTTCCGAAGTGTCCTAGGGAGCTATGACTTACATAAGGAGTTCTGTCTTGGTAAAAACTCCTATTGTGATTTCTAAGAGATCTCAGCAGATATCCTTGTAGAATTAACAAGGTCACATAGCCAGATAATGACAGACATTAGATCTGATCTGTACAGTGTAATCTTTGAGAAGGAGATGTCCTATTGACAAGAACAAATGTAATCTGAGCAAGGGAACAATACAAGAAAGTGAGAGGAGGAGGTGAGGAATAGCCGAGTCATAGTGATAGCAACTGTGGAGGTGACGGTGGCGGGCAATCATAAAATTTAAGTAAAAGATAATGAGACAAAAGTGAAACTATGTGACCATCTTTTGGTTCCGATGGAACAAAATAAATGATCAATCAAGTTCAAAGCCATTTTGTCAAGGCGTGATTTGGATAGGATCAGAGCTCAATATTGTATTGAAGATCTCGTATCTATGGGAAAGCTCTAGGAGAATGCAGTGTGACTAAGTACCTGGCATTCTTTGAGGCCCTATTTCCAACCAGGCAGCATGCTGAGTGTGGTGGTTGTCATGCAAGCCTGGGGATGCCTGCACACAGTGATGTCCTCTTTCAGTGACAGGAGTGGGAGCTCGGGGAGGGGTGGGGGAAAGGCCCTCAGTTGGTCGGCTGCTCAGTTTTCCCCTGCTGGAGAAGGGACATAACTCTTAGGATTACTTGTGAGGCTCAACCTCACAATTCTTGCTTTAACCTGGACTGTGGTTCCCACCTGGAGAGTAGGGCATTGTGCTCACCTCCCTTGCATGCACTGCCCCGTGCTTGGTGGTGGGGGTTGGTGGTGTTCCTACCAGCACTGCTACCTTCACCAGTCTTGTGGAAATGGCATATGCAGTCTTAGGGAGGGATGAGGAAGACCTTTTGTTTTCTTGCTTTAGGCTGTAGCCAAGAAGCAAGACAAAAAACCAGCTTGGGCTTCTTCTCCAGACCTAGGTCCCTGTTTATCCAATGTCTTTATTCCTAATCATATGATTGGTGGGCACACCATCTCTAAGAGATGTAGCATGTATAATCTGAAGTAGAATTTCCTTCTTAAAATCTGTTTTCCATTTCCCTCACTCCATAGCCTAGAGCACCAAGGCTGGCGCACCAAGACAAGCAGACAGTGGTTTAGATTAGCAGTTGATGCTATTATGTGCAGTCTTTTTTTAGCTGAAGAATTAAAAAAAAAAAAAAAAAAAAAAAGGAAAGAAAGAAAGAGGCAGAGAAAATAGGACCAGCTTAATTTACCCTCAGCTGTGCTCTTCTCCCACCACATCGTCTTTTGCAAATGAGTAGTTCAGCTCTGCTCCGTGCTGTCCCTTGAGGGTTGGGAGAGAGGAAAGGTGGCACTCCATGGGTGCTGCCTTCTGTGTGTGCTCACACAGGATTCTTTTGATTACATACTCCATCCCTTTGTTCTTTTTTTTTTTTTAATTGTTTCTTGCCCTCTTCCCTTTATTCAGTTACTTTACTGATATTCTTAAGGTCTTCTCCCTGACTTACTACCAATTACTTAGAAGAAAATACACTGTAGTGTTTTATATATAAATGGAAGAAAATTACCAAGGTTGATGCGAACTAATATGAATGCGGGGTGAGTCTCCTTTCTTTTCTTTTCTTTTCTTTTCTTTTCTTTTCTTCTCCTTTCCTTGACCAGAAACACGCTTGATTGTTCTGCTTTGCCACCCACATGGCGTGTGGAGCAGGAAGGGGCTTGTGCTACTGCTCTGTACAGCTCATTCCCATTTCAGTGTCTCTTTTGAATTCCTTCCATTTCTAAACAATGAGTAGTCGTTGGCTTGCCTGCTGCCTGTCTAACACTGGGATAGGTACCATGGGCAATTAAAGTCGGGCTTTGTGGGATCTGGTGTTTTACTTGGAAAGACAACTTGCTCCCATGAAACAAATTAGGGAGTTGCATAACATTTATATAATCTAGTATTAAATTTGTGAATTGCAATTCATGACAAGGTTCTAGAAGACAGGGAATAGAGGAGTCAGAAGAGGACGGTTTGGAAAACCAATCAAGTTCCAATTATTTTTGGATGGCTCTGTGGTAGATATTTTAGGCTCTCACAGTCCTTTTATTTAATCACAGAAATAACAAAAGAGGATGCACACTAAGGTACTTAATTGGCCTCATTTTTTTTAGTGCAACATTCAGATTGAGGGGAAGTGGTAGAATATATTCCAAGCAATGATATGGATTATGGGGGTTAGCAGTGGGCAAAGAGAGTCAAGACTGTGCAGTTCCTCTAGTCATATTGCTCAGAAAATAGGGATGTGTTCAATGTTGCTGACCGGACCTCAGTTTTCCCATTTGGAAATGAAGATTCTACTTTGCATTTACTTTAAAATCAGTTGTAGTCCAGTTTCCTTTCTCTATATTCTCCCTAGAATTATCCCTCCATAGTCAGAAATGGACAGAGATGTGGGTAGGAGGCACCCTTTCTTTCTGTCTTTTCCACTGTACCACACCAGGCAGTACACAGATACCAAGGCCATTTGCAAAAGGATTCTTTGAACATCACTGAACCAATTTAATTACTCACAACATTGGCTCTCCTGATTGCTGTGTCTTCAGCTAGTACTTTTTCTCTCTCATTCCTCAGGGTTCAGTCTCTGCTACAAACAAGAAGTATATACCACAGTATCTTCCAGATAGTATATGGAATGCTAGGTTTTTGGGGGGATATTAATAGATGTCCCATGCCAGATGAGAGAATGAAATTATTTTTAGCCCACTAATCTTGATTAATACTAAGTGAAACACATTCAGCTTTCCCTTGGGTAACTTTTGAAGTCCCATCATGGTCTAAGTCCCTAGGATTCAGTGTTCAGCATGCCCTAAACTTCTTTAACTGCAGAGCTCTTGTTCTCTGGGAACACCTCACAGGAAAGATAGATATTGGTTACGGCTGACATGCATCTTGATTTTATGATAATGAAGCCAAGTTATGAAATTCAGTGGTGAAAGTGATGGGGCCTGGGAGAGATGTGAGAAAATCGCCTGAAATATTTGCAGAGTATTATCCAGATTAGACCAGGAATGCTTAGAGCCATCATTCTGCAATGCTGCAAGGCTTTGAACAGACTTTCTCTCATACACTGCATCTGGTTTTAGTCAGTGTGCACTTGGCGTTAGACGCCATGTGATTTTGTAGGACAGCTCTATTTAAAGATTGGCGGTTCCCTCAGCTCAGATTGAAGAAGCCAACACTCCATAGCTGTACGAACCAATTAGCCTCACACGGGGTGCATGCTTCCCTCTTCAGCCAGAGCAAGGGGATTATTTGAACCTAGTTCCTGGAGATGAAGTCAGAAGAGGCCTGTGTGTGTGTGTGTGTGTGTGTGTGTGTGTGTGTGTGTGAACCTTGGGTAGATGGAGTTGGGTAGAGGGCAGCTTGCAGGGCCTGGGAAGCAATTCTGCAACTTGAAACCCCCAACCTGGAAATGGAGGATTTAGTAGTACTGTAGTGCTTTTTACCTGTCTGCACTGTCCATTTTCCCCTATATATGAAGCAGAGAGGAACAGCTGTTCATGAGAACAGAATTTGCTTCTTGATGACCAGTAATCAGGAATGGATGGATGGCAATGACACATCTATATAACCCATAGCAAGTTTCCCAGGGCCCTTTGTTCACCCTTGAGTTTTATTAGACTTCATGTAGAGTCACAGAGCCTTCAGGAATGTGTCTCAGACGCAAAGCACAACATTTTTACTTCGAGATGAGGAGAAAGCTCTGGGGGTGGTAATATGACTTTTCTCAGCAGTGTGTTAGTTTCTCGGTGCTTGGGTTATAGCCCAGCTCCCCTGAAACCAGATTTTACCCCCATTCAGCTTCAAGTAATATCTAATTTTTTCATAAGTCCCCATAGTCTTTAAATATACTTTTATAAATGTACCAGTCCTTCCAAACTTGATATACTTTGTATCAGTATGCTAGTGCCTACCCATGTCACTTTGTACATAAAATACATTTGTGTACATAAATACATAAAAATAAATTTAACTAAATTAAAAAAGAAGTGAAGACATATTAGAAAAACAATATCTCAGTTACCACCTCTTTTAAATTTCATAATACAGAATATATAAATGAGTATATGGTTAAATGTAAATACTTATAAAAATACATGCACACACACACACAAATCTATATTTCTTTAACATACATCCATTGAACACTCAGAAGCTGCTGGACAAAAAAATTTAAGGTCTTTCTGAATCTGATACTTTGAATCTGACTTAATTTTGTCTCCATCTTTGAGAGACTTATGCATGCACACAGTAAATATGATAACGTCCCCCTCCACCTCTCGTCCAAATGTCCTCTCCCAGCTTCCTGTCTTGTTTTTCTTTTTTAAACAACCCACTAAGTCTGCCTGTAACATATGGTTGTGGGCATCCACTGGGCCATGGGAACCCTATCAGTGGCCAAATTTTCAATAAAGACTCTTTTTCCCTCCCCTAGTCACTGCCAACAGCTCCTCAGGACTTTGAAGAACAACTTTCAAGCTCAAGTAATTTTATGGGGACTTGTTTCTAAATGAGATAGCACATTAAAAAAAAAAAAAAAAGACAGGAATGGTCTAATGACCATTTTAATATAGTTACATAGTTACATCTATGCTCACTTTATTTCTAAAAGTGCTATAGTCTATATTTTTATCTTTAATGACCAAACCACTTGCCATTTCCCCCTCTCTATTGATAATTATGATACTGGAAAAAAAAGAGAAGACGTTAAGCTCGCATTTCCAATGAATTCATGGTATGTTCAGGAGGAATGTATGCATGCACCCATAACTTCCAATCAGAAAGCACAGGAATGTGATGTGCTTAAGCAAAGAGAAGCCACACCTGGCTGCAGCCGTGTAGCATTTATGGTGGATGGGAAGGACTGTCTGTATGTCAGGCACTGTGCTGCTTTCCTGGACCTTTAGTGCTGCGGATGCAGGAACATCTCCCAATGCTCTGAGTGGGACTTTCTCTTCCTTCCACCCACGCCAGGTTCCTCTCCCTTAGTCTTTGTTCTGGGGTTCATGCCGACCACCCAGGGTCGCCTTCTTTCCACATCTGTGCCCACAGTCTACCTGACTGGCTTTCCTAGTCTGCAGTGATTGTTAGCTGCTGCTCGTCCTCATCAGGGTTGTGAAAGCAAGGCGCAGGGGCTCCCCGGGTATCCTCTCTTACGGCGAACTTCATCCACTCATAACACAGTCTGTCCCCTGCACACTTCTGCTTTAATTCAAAGTTGATACAGTATGCCATTTTACATAATTAATGGCCGTCTAGATTTTTTTCCATGACGTTGTGCTTCAAAGTCTGTATCGATTTAATGTATTAACTACCTATTATATGGAAGCTACATGATACAGAATTATGCATTTTATTTGTGTGAATCAGTTACATTGAACTTGGACTGTGAGTTTGGAGAACAGTTTTCAAGCCCTAGTAATTTTATGGGGAGTCATTTCTAAATGAGCTAGCGTCTTTTTAGAAAAGACAGAAATAGTCTAAGGGTTGGAATGAAGGACCTTCTTTCTTCCTTGAAGGTGGTGTCCCTGAAATTTTCAGCTTAACCCTTCATAGTGCCTAGCAGAGAGCTCTGCATATCAGCTGTAATATAGCTGCTGACCATTTGCCATTCATTCATTCATTCATTCATACCAAACCAATGTTCCTTAGCAACTGTTTCATTTGACGAGGCTTCAATCACTACTGAATAGATATAACTTAGTTTTCATCAATACATGAGATGTTAGATCTAGTCGGAGCATGATAAATATGTAGATAAATACCTTAACAGAACACAGTAGAAATGGTGAAGTAGCAGAGAAACTGTCTCTTTTTGAGGTCTCGATATGGGTTTTTGTATTATTTGGAGTTAGTCCCTTCCCACCAGTACGCCACATGAAACTGAAGGTCAGCAGGTCAGAGGCCTCCCCAAAGGCCTCCTAGGCAGTTATCGGCAAAGCCAGAGTTTGAACTCAAGTCCATCAGAGTCCAGAGCCATCTCTCAACCTTCTTATAATATAGTGACACAATTTAGAGAAATTAATGCTACCATCCACAGGCAAAAAAAAAAAAAAAAAAAAAAAAAGATGTTATATGTTTTCTCAGGTGCAGCTCAGAAGCAGCAAGGCAGAACCAGGTCGTTTGGAACAGCCTCAGAGACAGCGGAAGAGACAGCCTTGTGTCCAGGGCAGGAGTAGAAAGCCTAAAAAGCCAACCCAGAACTGTATTACTGGGCAGCACATTGATGACTGTTCACAAGCATGGTGGCTCGGCTCTGAGTCACTAAGAACGAGCTGGCAGCTAGGCTTAATAAAGTCTGCTTAAAGCAGCAGGGTGTGCATAATGTGTCCTTGAAAGACTTCGAGCCGGAGCCGGTGTAGGGCCACTGTGTTCAAAGAGGTTCCACCTCAATTTTCCATAAAGTCTACTTATCTCTCACTCTGAAGGGGCATGCAAAATGACACATTACTGAATATATGTGCAAATACCAGTGTATCAATATGCAAATATGCACTACATCACATGCATATTAGATGAGTCTGTATCTCACTGCTTTGATATCCTTTATACCTTTGAAGGACCTGAAACCTCTCTTGGAGAAACGCAGATTCATTCTGTGTCAGTATTTTGGCGTTTCACTGTGGTTTCTCCCTTCCTTCCTTCCTCCCTTTCTCCCTCCCTCCCTTCCTTCCTTCTTCTTTTCCTGCATTCTACAAGCAGAGCTTCCTTGTAAGCTGTAAACCTGAGAACCAGTACTTGGCCCTTTCTATAAGTGCATCTGGCCTTCCTTTCTCTTCTACTTTAATGTCTAAGCAGGACCGAGCAGAGACAGGCTACAGACAGGAGCCACAGACGTGCTGCTGGCCCGAGTAGGATGGGCACCCTCTGGGAAGGCGCTCCTTGTGTTGCTTAGAGCCAGGGGCGGGCTGCTTTGGAGCCTCTATTGCTCAGCAGCTCTTCTCCAGCTCCCAGACTGTCAGCATGCAATCCAGTTTTCGATGCAGCCCAGCTGGCTTGGGATCTACATCCTGGGAAGGGAGCTGGAGAAGGTTTATTTAAACAACAACTTACAAAATAAATAAATAAATAAACCCACAAAACCAGAGGCAGCTGAATGAAGCACAGCATGTTTATTTTAGTCTCTTTCTCCCCAATCTGTTATTTTGGAAATCGATCCCATTGCTGTCCTGTTTTGATACAATTAACTGCATTGATTGAGGGTCACGGTTAGCTTCCTGGTCCACAGAATGAGGCGCTGTGTTTTTTTGGAACGCTTAACGAGAGTGCCAGGAGGCTTATGGTGGTCAAGTCAAAAGCTTTTTGTTTTTATTTTTATTTATTTTATTTTATTTTTTTAGGAAAAAGAAAGAATTCTGAATGGAATGGTATTGGTTATTTCTTCTGTTTTCTTTTGGCGGTTCTGGGATTGAACCCAGGCCCTTAAGCATGCTAGGCAATTGCTCTACCCTAAGCTACACCCCTAGCTCTGATAATTTCTTCTCTGAACATTCATACAGGAGTTTGTTCAATCTTTATCTTACTCGTGAGGGGTATTTGATGGCATCTTGCTATTTGTTCCTTTGCTGTTTGATGAGTAGATTATGAGACCTGAGTTATTCCAATGTCCTGCTAACTCCTGGGATCCCAGTACAAGCCAAAGGGATCAGGGATATATCTTCACGAAGCTGATGGTTTATGTAAGGACCAGGACAGCTAGGGAAGTCCCTCTGTAGACCTCTAGAACTTATCTGCATCTGTGTCTATACTGAGGGAGACTTTAGACGGCAATCAGAAACATTGTTGTCTGTTCCAAAGCTGGGTTTATCGCTGCTATGGGATTCAATTCCTGAGACTTAAGTTTCAAAAGTCTCCCCACCGAAGTTTATCTTTGAGGGCTCATGAGCTCCAACCTCTTTTTGCTAAATATTGGTTTTGCTGTTTCTTGAAAGGACGAGAGGAAACCAGAATGCTTGTGTAACACTCAGTGCCTCTGCTTGCTCGCGCATTTGCTTTCTGTCTCTTTGTCTCTGTCTCTCCCTCCCCTTCCTCTTGTCCCCTGCTGTGTCTCACTCCCTGAGACAACCCACTCTGATAACCAGATAGGCATTCCTTTGGAATGAGAGAACCTTAAATGCTCAGAGAAGTGGATGATGACCGGCACTACTTTCAGGAACATACACTTCCCATAGTTTAGCTTGCTGAAGGAAGGTCTGAAAAAAATCAATTATTTTTTAAAACATTTATTTATTTAATATTGTGTGTGTGTGTGTGTGTGTGTGTGTGTGTGTATGTAGGTCAGAGAATAACTTGTGAAAGTTGGTCCTCGTTTTCTCAATTCCCTGTGGGTGCCAGGAAATTGAACTGGAGTCACCAGGTTTAGCAGCAAGCATATTTACCCCTTGAGTCATCTTTCTGGGCTTGAAAAAAAATCCTTTAAAAATGCCATTTCTAATTACAAAAAGATGAATGCTCCAGAATGAAAGAACAGCAAGTTTGTTTCCTTGGCCACTTTAAAGCTTCTAAGGTGGATTTCATCTCAAAGCTTTAATTACGCGTTACGTTACAGCTTCCTTACTTAAGTGTCTGCTCCGTGTCCATCACTCAGCACCCCCTGCCTATCTCAAAAGAGATGGGTATTATCATTCTAATTGAGAAGGAGGGAGAATGCTGTGAGAATTATTAATACATAAATTAAAAAATTAATCTAGAAGGCACTAGCATCCCTGGAGAAGCACTACCCAAACACAAAACATATTTAATATTATTCTGAGCTCCCACAGAGAAGATCTGAGCTAATGTAGCTGACGATTCAATTGGTAAACTGAGGCATGGATGGTGGCAATAGCAGAGCCAAGACTATGAGTCAAAGTCTTGTCCCCAGAGAACTGCTGCTTCCTTTTTCTCTATCCCTTTGAGTCTTTTAGACTTGATTCCCCCCTTCCCCCACCCCTGTTTACTTTGCTAATGTTGCAGGAAGTTCAGTATTGTAAAGCTGGCGAGGAAAGAGTGAAATCATTTGTCTGTTGTCTAGTAGTCTTTCTGCACGTGGCTCAGAACCTCCCATTGCTTTTCTCTCATGTTATGCCAGTGGCTAAAAGGCATGCATGTTGGCTGATGGTGGGGTTGCTTCTGAGCTCTGCTGGTGAATTGTTCTCAGCTTAGCTTCACAAGGAGAATGGTCATTCTGTGTGGTTTGGGTACTCCCAGACTTAGAGGGTGAAGGAGGTCCTAGGGATGCAATTGTTGTTTGCAAAGGCAGAGAGAGGGTATAAAGTCCATGAAGCAGAAATTACTAAAAGATGATAAGCAGTCTAGAGAGTTGTGGCACTGTGATCATGACCTTGAGTCAGGGGAGCTTTCTGCTTCTAATTGGTCCCTTGCTTATGTTTCTAAGCTTTCCTTATCCATGAACCAACTAATAGTCATACTTGCCCCCTGAAATCTATAGGGCATAAGTCATTGAAAGAGCTTAGCCTAGTGCTGAGCGCACTGTGGGAAGACCACAGAAGGTCATTGTTGCGTAGGTCATGGCTATCATTACTTATTGAGAACTAGAGAGCTATAGAGAGCACATGCTGTGGCCCCTCAGAGAAGGTAGCTTGCCCCGAGTCATGCATTCCCCTAGTACTCCACAGCCTGTCTTCCTCAATAGTTCCAAGAGTGTATAGATCACGCTTTTTCTATTCCTAGTGTCCTTATGATGCCACAAGAGACCACACACAGACCCGTGCTTTCCTTCCGGGCTTCCAGACTTTGCAGATGGCTTCTTCCAACAGCTGCCTCCACATGTGCAGCCGCTGAATCAGCCCCATGTCCTCTCTGCTCTTTCTAACACTTTGGTCACGAGGAGCCCTATTTGGCCACCTCCTCGTCTGTGTCTGTCTCTCTCACAGAGGCTTCACTTGCCACCCAGAGTTCATAATGAGCTTGTATCATTTAGCCCCACCCCATAGGGCTCTCCTCATCTTGTTGTGTGAGTCTGGAGAAGACAAACACTCATATAGGCAGCCCAAGGGGACCAAATTCTTGATTTCTGGTGGCCTAGTAGCTTCTGCTGGCCATGAAAGAGACTATGAGTATTCCATCTTCACACAGCGCCTAATGGTATCCCCTGACTGCACTATTCATGCATTTTTTTTTATTCATGCATTTTTACTGTTGAAGAGTTGAAGAAGACAGGCATGGAGAAGAAACTGAAGCTACCTACACCAAAAGACCACTTCTGTTAACATGTTTCCACCTGCCTTTTGACCATTTCTCTGTGCAGTTACATATCTAATTTCTGTGTAATCAAATGTCATACATAGTACTATGAACTGGCATTATTCTACTGTTTATTTTGATAGTATTTTCCCACAGTAATTTATTTACAGTATTACTTCCTGTGTAAGCATACGGGACGAGTAGACATACACACAAGGAAGATAAATAAATCACATCTAAAGTTGCAAGTTTAGGAATAAACACTCTTTTAGTGTAGATCTTTTATTATTACTGTCTTAACTTCTTTTAGTTTTAGATTTTTATTTTGACTAATGTGTGTGGGTGCGTGCATGCATGCATGTGTGTATGTGTGTGTGTGTGTGTGTGTGTGTGTGTGTGTGTGTGTATGTGTGTGTATGTTTGTAGTACTCCAAGGGACAAGAAGAGAGCCTAAGATCCTCTGGAGTTGCATTGGTATTTCAGGCAGTTGTAAGCCATCTAAGTATTTGGTTCTCTAGGAGAGGAGCAAGCAGTTTAACCACTAAGCCATCTCTCCAGCTCTTTAATACCTTAAAAGTTTAACTTCATCATTTTCTTTTTGAAGGCACAACCTTTAAGAAGTGCTCTTCTTTCTTACCACGTGGAAACAATATAGGCAGCAACCCATGCTCAGGTTGGGGTATAAGTGCAATGCTAACTGGTTTGTTACTTGGAGAGTAACTTAGTTTGGAAATGTGTTAACTATTACTGGGTTAAGAAGAATGGACTTGTGTAAGGATTATTGTGCCTACTGGAGTCAAACAGCTAATAGAATTGTGAGCACATTTATATATGAATTTGTTCCAGGAATACTTAGAACATAATTATGGAAGGTATTCTTTTAGTAACACATGTTTAGATTTGTTCATTTTTATTTTATATGTATGAGTGTATTGCCTGCATGTATACGTGTGTACCATGTCTACACCTGGTGCCTATGGAGGTCAGAAAAAAGGTATGGGATTCCCCTGGAACTGAAATTACACGTGGTCATGGGCAACAATGTGGGTGTTGCATGCTGGGAACTGAACCCAGGTCCTGTTCAAGGACACCTATTGTAGCCTTCACCACTGGGCCATCTCTTCAGCTCCTCCTTAAGTAACTTTTAAGAATAGACATTGCAAGCCAAGATCTTTTCCTGATCTCAAAAACCATTTAATGGAAGAAAGATTAACATGAAATTCTTGATGACATACAGTAAATAGGTTTTAATAGTCATGGCATAAACGTCATAGTCCTCTACATTCCTACAAAGAGGCAGGCCATGCTGACTTTTGAAGATCAGGCAAGACTGACTGTATAGAGAACATACGGTCGGCCTTCCGAGAGTAGCTCAGCACAATTAGGCAAAGAATGGTCTAGACTTCATTCTTCTCTTATTCTCTTTACAGCAGTAAATTTGATCGACCTTGTTGCTGCACCTACAGATTATAAGTGCAGGTTAGACAGTGCAGAGGACAAAGGCACAAAGTAAAACAGAAACAATTTCAAGTGCATAACTGTTTGGAAGCATCTTCGGGCATGAAATAGCACTTCACACTCCAGCAGTCCCCTAGTGTTCTTCTGTGTCACAGCAAGATGTACGACAGGTGATTCCAAACATGAAACTTGATTTATCAAAGTTAAATTACAGGACATGTTTTGCATGATTTAGACAGCATTCAACGCATTTTGGAAGGATTTCAATAGGAATAGAATACTTTTCCCTTTTTTTAAAATTATCTATTTGTTGAGAATTTCATGCATGTAGACAATATATTTTGTTCATACTCACACACACCCCAAGCTAAACCTAGAGATCACTCTCCCAACTTCTTATCCTCCTTTTCATCCTTAAAAGAAAAACAAAAAAAAGAAAAACAAACAAACAAACAAACAAAACCCCCCGAAACTGAGTCTAATTAGTGCTGTCCCTGAATACGTGGATGGAGCCATTAGCTGGAACAGGTCAACCTATTGGGGGCCACATCAATCAAGAAAATTCACTCTCCCCCCACTGGCAGACATCACACATGGCAGCCATCAGTAGCTCCTCAGCCCGAAGTAGATGTGGTGTTTCCTGAGCCTTGTGGAGAAGGCTCCCATTTATGGCAGATCACAGACATTTATTCTCTGCATTTTGAACTGCTGTCCCCTTCACAAAGATGCATTTCTGATGAGGGCTGAAAGCTGCACTCACCTAGGGGTATAGAGTACAGAGTTAGACAGTAGCTTGATATTATGTCCATTTAGCAAAATAAAAATAGTAGGCTCTCCTCTAGAGCCCAGAAGCTCCCCAGCCTAGTGTAAAACTTCAAGACACTATTGTCGGTGCTCTTTGTGGATTAACCCTTAACTTCTCACAAAATCACAAGCCATGGCGAATGGACTTGGTCTCCTGAGTTTCCTTATGGGTATGGTCTAACTGAAATATGCACTTGTGAATCTCAACCTCTAGCCACTAGGCTAAGACTTCCTCTGTATTCTAGAGAAGAGGACAAAGCATTTCTGACTCCTAAGATGACTTCGTGCCTGTGTCTTCTCTTGTGCTTCCAGGAACATGTAATGACATTCATTGTGGATTTTTAGCATTAACAACTTTCTCATTCTTCCGCCTAGCACAAGGCGGTAAGACAGTTTCCTTGGGTGGCAAAGAGGGGCTGTATTTCATTTCTCTTCACCTCATCCATGCTTCTCAGGCAAAACATTTGAATTGGATGGTTTTCTCATTTAAGTAGAACTTCCGTCTACTGATGTTGCCATCCAACAGCATAAACATAAGCTGGCGTTGACTCACTGTAGACCACCCATAGAGGATGCTCTGCCCACTAGTGTTCAGGCTGGGCCACAATGCTGAGCCAAGTGGGCCATTCCTCACCTTACAGAGAGAGAACTTTCAGAATGCAGAGTTCCATCACAGGTCAAACAGTCAAATGCCAGGGTGGCTTTTTTTTTTCCTTAAAGAACCAGATAATGCCTATTTTATGACCATTAATAACATTTTCTTTATATAAACTGAGATATGAGTAATAAGAAATAAATCCTACTTCATAGTATAATTTGATTGCCAGTAGAGTTCGGAAGCGGGCTTTCTCACTGTGCGTGTGCCCTTGCACAGTGGAAAGGTGGCCATTCAGTGGTCCTCTCCCCGACCTTGATTTTTTTTTTTAATGGAGAGCCTTTAGTTCAGCCAGAGCCCAAAGCTATTTCAGGGAGGCAGATCCTTTGCTCTCCCCTTTAAAATGCTTTGATTGTGCCTCTGGTAGTTAATGTGCCAAATGGTCTTCAGGGCGTTTCACACACGTGTTCTGCAGCTAATTAGAGTGCCTGGGCCTACTGTTTCCTACCTCTGTGCTCTCCATGTGTTTAAGAGCTCAGTTCAAACAGCAGACCCACGGACCTCTGGAAAGGCATGGCAAAGCGCTACTCTGATTTGGGCATCTGTTGCAAACAGGTTTTCCAAAGGATATCCTGTAGGAGATAAACCGTTTCATGAGGCCAGGTTCCCTTTCCAAACCAGGAAGCCCAGGGCCTGCTGCGAAGGAAAACCCAGATAATGCTGTTGTGGCTGTAAGCAGAGCACTTGTAAATGTTGTTGTCAGCATCTTTTCCTACAGGTTCCATCCAGATTGTGTCCACTGACAGGTTAATGATGTGTTTTAAAGCTCTGTTTATGGAGAGCGATAGGGCAGCTGTGACATGAGTCCTTTACGTGTTGCAATGACCATTCCCCCTTGCATGTCTTCTGCAGTTGATAACTCCTCATGCCATCCGTGTGCAGACACCTCCTCGACACATCCCTGGTGTTGTGGAAGTCACATTGTCCTACAAGTCCAAGCAGTTCTGCAAAGGGACACCAGGAAGATTCATCTACACAGGTAAGGGGGAGCCTGCAGATGGTAACCACGGACCTGGCTTGGCCTCATCACATGTTTTACTTGATTATGTGTGTGTTTATGTATGTATGCATATATGTATGTATGTATATACATATATATGTGTGTATATACATGAATGTATATGTGTGTATCTCTCTCTCTCTGTCTCTCTCTCTCTTCTCCATTTCAACAGATACAGGACCAAAGAAATTACTTTGATTATTATTACTAAAATCTTATAGAGATATAACAGTTTTGAATGTTGAAATAGTTGATTGGCTACTTAGAGAAATAGCTTGAGATGTTAAAGAGAGCAAGGGTAGAACTAGACAGGACCAAGGTCTCTCTAGTAGCTTGGCCAGCTTCTTGGAGTTTACTTTATAGAGTTTGCAGGGTTGAACTTTAACGAACAGTCCTCCTTTCTTCCAGCCTGTCACGGCATTTGAATTGAACACATTTGGTAGTTTTCATAGTGAGCTGCACTTTGTCTGCTCCCTTCCCCAACAGCGTTGGCACATGACCTGCCTTGTGGTAAGCAGCTAACTAGTGTTCCAGGGCGCATCTGAAATCCTCCCTACCAGGCACAGCCAACCGGGCAGGATCTGGACTGGCAGGATGTAGAAATACACGTAACAGGCAGAGCAAACACCTGGGGATCTTTTAGCCATCAGCATCTGCTCTGGAAGGGCTTTGTTTCTTACATCCTCCAAGGTGAGGTGTAGACTGATGTCTACATTTCCCGTGCCTGGTAAGTTTGAGGACCCTTGGCTTTATGTCACCTGGCTAGCTCCATTCAGGATCTAGGCACAGCTTTCCTTTTCCAGTTACCACTGAAAGTCTACTAGGCCTCTGCATGTAGACAAGAACTTGTTTTTACACAAAGGGGTCGGGAGCAGGAGAACTGGTTCTGTTAGCACATCCTAATTAAACCATATAATTCAATGGGCAGATTTCTTTTCTGCTTTAACATTCTACCCCAAAGCAGCTTTCCCTATAATTTTATACTATGAACCAAACCAAACATGTTTAATAATCTCTCTCTCTCTCTCTCTCTCTCTCTCTCTCTCTCTCTCTCTCTCTCTCTCTCTTTCTCTCTGACAACCCCCACCCACAAACAGACAAACAAACAAACAAGTCAATATATCTTGCCCCTCGGAAATGCCTCCCAGCCCTTTAAACAAAATACAGGGTTGGTGCCTGCCTGCCGATTAGTTTTAGTTAATTGAAAATTATAGGATTGACCCAAGAGGAAAATTTTGTTTGCACTCCAATCACTTTTACAAATTAAGGAAAATTACCACAATTTTGTTTAGCTCAGGTTTCACACTGAGTTCACGAAATTAGCTCAGCCATCCCAACAAAGTCAGCACTTTGTTAGTGAGCGCTTGAAAAAAAAAAAAAAAAAACCAACTCTATCTGGAGTTTTGTGGTGTATACAAACGAAGCATAGAGAAAGCTATGATGCTTTATAGAAGTGGGCCAAGTGGTTTTAATTAGGCTCATTGGTTCAGCATAAGTTTTGAAGAACAATCAAAATAGCGGATTAACTGTTTCTTTTAAATCTAGGGTTTCTTGCCATTCATTTTTCCCATGAGAACTTCCCCATAGCACTGTAATTTTTCTCTTTTTTTCCCCTTTTCTTTCTTTCTATTTTTTTTTACAAGCCTCATTATAGACTTGCAGGAAAAGGACCAACTGAAATGTCTGATACTGTAACATTCCCCACTGTCATTCGAAGGGATAGGAGTTTTTCACAGTGTTCCTCACTGGACATGCTGTTCTGGAACATAGTACCAAACCACAGAGGCCAAATGTTTCCTCTGAGGAGTTTGGACTCTGTTTTTGGCTGAAAATATTTATGCTTCGCTGGTTGCTTATTTACTCTGCTATTAAGGACAAGAAAGAAAGAAAGAAAGAAAGAAAGAAAGAAAGAAAGAAAGAAAGAAGAAGAAGGACAAGGAGAAAAAGAGGAAAAGAGGAAAAGAAAAAATAAGAAGCTTGTGGGGTGGGAGACACCAGAGGTGGTCAGCCATGGTTTATGCTTTGGTGGCGATGTCCTTGAGCATTAATGGCTCCATTTTGTGGTCAGGTCTCATTTAGAAGAAATTATTTTAATCAGTGTCTAACAAAATACACCCTAGAGCCACCTGGTCATAAAATTTTTTAATCACTTCCATTACATTACTTAAATTTGCAAACAAAACAAAACACCCCCTCCCTTGGAAAAAAAAAAAAACCCAAGGCACCGACTGACCCACCATTCATTAAGATTTTTAAGTCATTCCAAACTTGCCATCAGTTTAAGAAATCACATTTTGAGAAAGCTAGAGCACACTGGAATTAAGATCAAAGATCAAAGCAGCAGAACTGGAAGCTAAGGATAATGATTATGGAGGAAAGTGTATTGATACGCTCACGTGTGGAAACTTAAAGAGAGATAAAAGCATCCATGCCTCCAAGTGTGAGCAACTGACAAAAAGATGCCATTTAAAATGTATTCCTGGAGGGAGTCTAACCTCATCTTGTGTTAGGAAAATAAAAATAGAGAGAGTCAGGACAAAGGCCTCTTGGCTATCAATAATTGCAGTGACATCACATCGCTTTAACTAGGAAGCTTGTGAGCTTCCTGATCACGGGCATGTGGCTTTCCTTGTGGTAGGTGCTTAGGCATGGCGGGGCTCCCAGCACCTGGGGCTTATTTAGTTTACCTCTCTGTTCATCACTGTTTACCAGGGAAGGAATAGAGAAGGGGTCTCAGTGCTTCTCCAGCCTTTGTGTCCAAGCAGCTGCTTAGGTACGTGTTCATGTGCAGGCCCCTCTTGTGCCCGTTCACAGAGGTTCACACTTCCTCTTTCCCATCCACACGGCTTCAACATGCGAGGCTTGCCTTTCTGGGTTGGTGAGCCAATCTTGTTTCTTACTGGAATGTCACTGCAATTTTTTTCCCTTAAAAAGAAAATAGGATATATCATAGAACTGAAAAGCAACACCCCAATTAAGGTACTCCCACTGTTTTCAGAGAGCTCGAGAGAGTTTGGGTATAGGAATGTGGAAAGCTCTACAAGTTGACTTTAAGGAAAAACCAGAAAATGGAACCATAACAGAATACCCTAGTCTAGTCACTGTAACTAAAGGCAGCCTTTTGGAGGAAGTAGTCTGACTAAACATAGGTCGAAGGCTGATCCCAATCTGTAAGATTGCTGGGTGCAGCTTTCCATTACCGGTCCTTCAACTCAAGCATTCCTGCCCAGTAGCTAAATGATGCTCTTGTGTGTGCATCCGCGTCATGGAGAAAAGTGGGCCCAGACTTAAATAGAACACAGAAGCCCTAATAGCAGTGGCCAGATAAAACTTTATTTTGTTTCCTTATTGTTTTGCAAATGTGGTGGCAGGGCTGACCTTACATTTTAAGTGTTTCTAAATGAAAGAAATGAAAAATGAAATCAAGTTACAGGATTGTTTTCAGAGTCTTATGATATTGTATCTGGTCAGTAAGTCCAAGTAGACAAGACATAAGATCCCAGGACTCAGCATATTTCACTGACCATGTAGGGTCTCCCTAGATCTTCATGATTGGCCACCCCTTGTTTTTGTTTGTTTTATAACCATTCAGTCTTTAAATGAGCTGTTTCTTTTCGGGACATGATTATTCATTTCTGCTAAGCCTTCAGTGAACTTGGATGCTAATAAAAGTTTCTTAGGAGCTATTTGGCTTTTTGCTTTTAAATTCTTAAAAGTGGGTTTTCTAATAACAAGTGACCGCTTCTAAAGTTAGCTCTTTACTTTCATTCTAAGAACTTCTTCATGGGAAAGGCCTCTGTGTCCAGGGAAAATTTTTTTAAAAAGCAAATACAAATAAATTAAAAAAAAAAAAAAAGTACCACAGAATAATGTTTCACTAACTCAGAGCTGTACTCATAGTCTTGGGTGATTGAGTGACAGCCCAACTGATTGGCTAGTTAGGGAACCTATCAGAACCCTTGTACCAACTGCTTTTCCATTTTAACTGTATTTACCCAACTTGTGGCCCCTGTATGAGCCCATCCAAATAGTGTATTAATTGAGGAATGAAACTTCTTCCTGTAATACTTCCTGTTTGTATGTCTCATCCCTGGGCAACACAGAAAATACTGCCCACAGGACCGACCATGCAGGCAAGTGTCTTCTGCAGCTCTTGAGGGCTCTTAGTTTCCAAGTTTTTCTCTTGCTCATATTTGTTTTAACCCTCCTCCCTCTCCCTTTCCCCTTTCATCTCCATCAGTTCCCTTTTCGTTGCCAGGGATACAGTGTGGCCCAGGGATGGGGTACTTCCATTTAAGGTCATGGACATAGATTGAAATCCCAGCTTTGCCATTTACTAGAGAAGCCATTCCAGAGATTTCCGTATTATGACTCCGAGCCACAGGAAGAAGAAAACGATAACTTGCCAGTGTTGCTTTTAGAATCAGAGAAACGTATAACACCTTGTAGAAGCCAGATTCTAGCATCGGCATTAATAAATGGTGACTGTTATCTTTAGCCATTGATTCTTCTTAAAATTTGCTATTTTCTGTGTGTGAGGGGTTTGTCTCCATGTGTATCATGTGCATGCCAGTGCCCATGGAGTTCAGGCAAGGACATTAGATATTCTGGAACTGGAGTTACAGATGGTTGCAAGCTGACCCTTGGGTGCTTGGAGTTGAATCTGGGTCCTCAGCAAGAGCACAAAATCTCTGAACTGCTGAGCAATTGCCGAAGCCCCATCCATTGCACTTTTTTCAGTCCCTTTCCACAGCTTTTTCTCCATTCTTCCTCTTCTTCCTAGAAGTCTAAGATGTGCCTTTAAGGGTTTTTAGTAACAGAAATCAGAAACAACAACAAACAGAAAGGGCAGCATATGAATAGTTAGAGTGAAATAGATTCATAAGTAATTATTCTACTTTCTGTTGTCAACAACAAAGTAACCACGTTGGGGTGCTTATAAAGGAAACCAGATTATTTAACTCATACCTTAGGAGGTGGAAAGACCAAGACCAAATGGTCCCGTCAGTTTAGCCTCTATTAAGGCTCTCTTGGGCTGCATCACATCATGGTGGAAGAGGCATATTCATGGCGGAGGAGCGTGATTGCCTGGCGAGACAGAAGGCTGGGGCATTCGAGCTTGTGCGCTTGATAGCAACACACTCTCATAAGAACTAACCAGGACGTGACAAGGAGCGCATTCATCCCTTCTGAGGAGGGCATATCCAATAGGCTAATTACTTTAATCAAATTTCTTTAGGCTCCCCCTCTTAGCGCTGCCGCACTGGATACCCAGGATTGAGCACATGGACTTTTGGAGGCCAAACTCCATAGCTCAAATAATTAATATTTGATTAGCAATCTTGATATAGAAACTTCGATGTTTTTTTTTTTTTCAAGAAAAATATGTAGATTTGCTCTTCTTTTCCCCTGCAATGTCTTCTTCTCTTCTTCAGGACATAGTAACATGGGCAGAGCCATCATCAACCTCCCTCAGAGAGCATAGGCTATAGTCAGCTTCAACTCCAGGTTCCAGACCCTTCAACCCACAAAACTCTGGTTTTTCCTTCTTAGAAGTTTCCCCTACAAAATGAAAGCTGCCACCTCAGGGCCAACAAAGTCATTCTCTTTATGTGGGAGGCAGAGTTAGAACCCAGTGAATCTCTCCTGTTCCTTAGCCTTTTCTTATGTGAATTCATGGCTGCCAGAATCTTCTGAAAAGCCACCATCTTATCATTATCCTGCAGAGAACTGTGCCTGTTTGCTCAGTAGATGTAAGCTGCTGTGCAGCCCCTTGGCCTTGGTGTTTGTAGCTCACTCAGCTTTGCCATGGTGTTTTCTCAGCTCCTCACTATGCCTCAGACTCACTCTATATTAGCTACCTGAGTTGCGGCAATTGCTTTTTACAAAAACACATGCACGATTTGGATGCAGTTCTAACTCTGGTCCTTTGACTGTTCTCTGACTGTGGCACCAAGAGACCTAGTATAGATTCTTAAAGCACTAGACTCAGGTTGTTTTCACTGTAAAAGGGATGGTTGAAATAGGTAACTTTGGGATTCCCCATAGCGTATCTTAATTGACTTGAAATTTTCTGACATTTGATCTCTCTTGACCCATGCAAATAGACCACCTCCTCATCACTTGCTTCCTTAAGCTCAGAGTTCTTCTCTTACATTGTTTCTGGAAATAGAAGAAGACCCACTAACTTGATAAAGAAAGAGATAGCCGTTCTCAGTCTCGCATGACTTTGTAAGCTGCACTGAAGCAGCTTGACTTAACTCCTGAGGTTGTGATGGGTGTTCCCTGATAATTGATTAACATATTGCCCAGGATCAATGGGTCCTCATTGATTGTTGTTATCTGGATGACAGGGGCTGTAAATAGAATCTGTTAATTAAGAATCTATCCCTCTGCACTTGACATTTCCATGCGTAGAATACCATAGTTGAGGTTTCTGATAAAGGGGAAAAAAAAAAAAAAAAGGTTAGATCTGTAGTATAAATTTTTTCATTTCCTCACCTATAAAATGAAGACATTTTAATAGTATTTGTGTTTAAAGACTAAATAGGTCAGATAGATAATGTAGTTCTGACGGTGCCTGTTTTGGTAGGAGTGTTTCCTAAAAATAAACTCAGAATGTGAAGAACAGACAGGGAAAATGTTGTTTCTATTAAAAAAAAAAAAGTCCAAAAACCCTGGTCATTTTAGCCTACTTGTATGTATTTCAGTTTTCCCTGGGATGCAAAACATTATTTCTCCCTAGGCTGTGGAGTTGGGCTCATGATATCTGGGTTTATTTCTGCTTTCCCTGCCTCATTTTGTTGCTTCCTTTACTTAAAAGAATGCTTGCAAATTCCCTGTTCTGTTCTAGGTAATGTTCTAAACCAGTTCTAGGCAATGACCTAAAACATAGTAGCACCATTGTCATTGATCTTCTGGCCCTAGAGGTAACATGGATGTTCCTAAGTCTGCTGTTATTAAACCTGGGAAATATCCAGAAAAATAAGAACAGGGTTTCAGGTAAGCACATACGAAAAGGAACCCTGACAAGTTACTTAGCTCCTACCTGGGAAAGATGTATGGGCCAAGATTTGATGGATGACCAAGCATCAATAAAGGAATCTGTGCAGGGTGTTAGGCTTCCAGGCAGAGAGAATGTTCCAGAGATGGAGTGTGTAAGATGACACTGAATGGAAGCCATGAGGAGTAGTTGATGCTTATCTTTAGAGCCCCTGGCAGTTTTTGGAGTTTCTGCAATGGCAGTTGGCTGTGACATTTCTAATTTTTCAGATCCCTGGAAGGATGTGCTGCAGACCAGAGTGAGAGTTGGAAGTCTTCCTCAAAGGTCTTTGAAGTCACCCAGGAAAGATATCTGGCAGCTTGGGTTTAGGTGGCAACCAGTGGAGATGGGATGTAGGGAGAGAGGATTTGAGAGCTGAGGAGTGGAAAGGTTGGATGTGAAGCGAGGCAGACAGGACTTAAAGTGAGCAGGGGTTTTGCTTGGTTTTTGTTTGTTTGTTTGTTTTCATTTCAAGCTTGATAATGGTGGGACTCTGACTTTGCTGTGTTCCCCAAGGGTCTTGTAGTAACCAGCGAAAGAATGAGTCTGAAGATGCTTTGCACAGGACCATATTCTACACTCTTGATCAGTGTTAAAAACACAGGCCTAGCGTCCATTTACAAAGGGTGGAGGATAGAAAACAAGAATGTGTTTGTTTGCTTGATTTCTACCTCGTCCTCCTCCTCCTCTCTAGCACCCCTCTCTAAATCAGATTATTTTCACTTAGGATCTGGCTGCAAGGGGGTTGTGTAACGGACACTCTCTCTGAGGTTCTGTATCAGTGCTGTCCTGATTGGAAAAGACTCAATAAAAAAGAAAAATTCAGAGGCAGCTCTTTCCCCCCATGCCTTAAAAATGACTCCAAGAGAACAGTTCACATAAAAGGAAGGAATTCAGTGCAGAAAGAATGTTCATTCCTTTTGTTTTGATGCAAAGAGTAAGTCCCAACCCTTTTCTCCACTGAAGCAAAGATTTGTTTTCACAAAATGTGATTCCGCCCCCCCCCCCCACCCTGGACTTACATGTGTTGATGGGAGGGGTACTTCGGAGTGTGCTGCCATCTGTACAGCTAAACTCAGTGGGTACCATAATGGCAGAACAACTACAATCTGTAAAAGTAACCATAGTACCTTGGTGCCGTCTATGAAATGAAAGCCGTTTTCTTCAAAGAATAAAGCCAGTCTGAAGGAAGCATATTATTTTGCATATTTTATGTATATACTTTCCAAGAAATATGACCCTTATTTCCTATTTGGAGTGGAGTGTAATCAGGACATGAGTAGCTAGTGTAACGGGATCATTAAAAGGAATATTTTCCCTGACATTAGAGGTCTAAATGGCCACAAGGCCTCATATACAACCTTGGCTTTTTCCTGTCTCCTCAGAGTTAATAAGTGATAAGGCCAGGAGAGAGATAAATCACAGAAATCCCTGTCCAAAGAAAACATATTGACTATAGCCAAGCAAATAACAGACCATAACCAACAGTCCCATTCATCATTCATGTAATAGGGACATGAAGTATTTCCTACCCACAAAACTGTATAGAAGGAAAAAACAGACAGGTCTGTGCCCGGATCTGAGACATGCGATTTGGTTATTAAAGGACATGAACTATTTGTCACATGGCTTTAATCTTTAAGACGTGTTGCCATTTCTAAACTATAAATTGCTGGTAAAGGATTAGAGAGTCATTAACAATGAGCACAAGGCCCATGCTTCCTATGGATTCTCAGCACTGTACTGCAACAGGAGAAGGTCTTAGGTCGCTAATCTTTTTAGTGTGATATAACATGATTTGGTTTTCAAAGCCAATAAGGTATTTGGCTGGAAGATTTCAAGGACGCTTTAAAATTTTTTTATTTGTATTTTTTTTTTCAAACTGCGATTAATGATAAATTAACCCTCCAGGTTTTGAACTACATATCTGGAAATTTCTCCTAACATCTTAGGGTGGGGGTGGGGAGGAAGGCAACTCTGTTTCTTTTTGCTTTTTCATGTGATTTATTTCCACTGCTTACAGAGGGCTGTTTTCTGTTCTGCTTTTCCATGTTTGCAGTGGTGTAGATGCTGAGCCTCTGTTCATTGTTCAGGCTAATGACGAGAGGGGTGTCCACTAGAGCATTAAAACCTGTTTTTCTTTTTTTAATTACCAAACACCACATTTTAGGAAGCAGCAATTAAAAGCAAGTAAACTAATATTAAAATTGACCACATTCCTACCAGCCTTTTAAGCATAAACACTCCATAAAAGTGAGCCATTCATATTATTTTAATGACATGTATATTGTAGTTTTTTCCCCCTCTGAGAATATCTACCTCATTCCAAAAATACTTTATATAATATTAAGTGAGGTTTGTTTTTGTTTTGTTCAGCCATTTAGCAATGCATCAGAAAGACTAGGGCGTCATGAATTTAAAACAATTTCTAATCTTTGATAATCATTTCATGGTTCATCGGAACTTTATTAGATGCATCCTAATCTCTGGTAGAGGCATCCCGGTCTTCCTATTAAAGTTACACAGCTTGAATCTATGTTCTGGTCTCTTTTTGTATTTGAAAAATCTATAGCACAAAGTCAATGGTCCTATACCTGGATTCTTTGGCAGGGGTCAGGGTCAGGGTGGGGGGTAGGGGATATCAAGATTCTGAGATTGACACATTAGCTAGCTGGGATCCATCACTCTGTGTGTGCTTCAAGGACCCACCACTGTCCTTAGAGGTCAGGACCAGCTCCCCCAAATATGCAGCTACAACATGAAGCATTCTGTGTAAAACCTGGATGACCTCCATGGTCAGTGAATTCTGGACATTGTCCTTGGCTGCATCCATAGGACTGTGCTTTCCTAAGAATAAGTGGGAGCCATCTGAACCCCTCAAGCCTCCTTGCAACTTCAGTCCAGAATTAGAACTCTAGACAGGTTCTTCCTACTGTTCCCTCAGGAAACTCCAGGGTACTCAGACAGAATGTTGGCCTGCTCTTTCCCCCACTGGTTTGCCACGCTCCCCATCACTGTTTCCTTCAATCTGGTTGCTCTTTCATATCCCACATGTTCCCACCAACTCTATCTTCTCCTTGCTAGCTGAATCTTCTTTCTCTCTATGACACTAAAATGTAAAACACACTTGTATATTCCATCCCCTAAGTCTGCATTAGTCAGCCTCCATTTTTAACCCACTTCTAAGACAAGGAAACTGATAGAGGTGAGGTAATTCCCTGGGGTTTTTTTCAAGCTAGTAGGTGGAGGAAGGAGTCAGACCCTGTTCAGGGACACCAGGCTGGGCACCAAGGAGGAAACCACCCCCAAAGCCCCTGAGGAAGCCATGTAACCTTGTTAGCATGTGCAGAACCCCCAGTTCCCTGAAATTGGGTTGTAGGTGAGGAAGGACATTGCTGTTTCTAGAAAATATGAGCCTTAAGTATTTCAACTAACTTATATCATTGTGAACGCATTACAAACTTATATAGATGGTTTAGAAATACAAAAAAAATATATAATAAATCACCACTCCTCATCCCATCCCTTTGGGATAACCGCTGTTAGTATTTTTTAAGTGCCGTATTTTTCTATGTATATTCATAAAGGTTTTATCAGAGAGAATAAGAAGGGTTTTTTTTTGTAATTTTATATCATGCTTTGTAGTGTAAATCTCAAACAGTTCATTTGTATGTTCAGGTTTTCTTTCACTGTACTTTAGTGGGTGTATAGTAGTCCATTTTATGGCTGAGCCCTTCTTTATTTAATCATTCCCCTATAGCTGAGCAGCACACTTGGCTTTTTTATATAGAATTTTTACATAATATCTTCTGGGTGACAGCACGATACTGAATATAAAGTGTTTTCCACTTTCCTGGTGAGATTTACTGATTCCAACAAATGATGAAGCGTCTACTTACACTACTCCTCATATTTAGTTATGGTATTTTTAAAGTCCCACACTGTACAGTATTTATGGGCATAACCTTTACTAATTGTAGAATTTCAACTCTTCTTCATATAATCAATATAATCTTTGCCATTGGCATTTTAAATATAAAAACCAAAGCCATTTTTTAAATCCAAAATAACAAGTTTCTGAGCCAGATACATTAGTCCATGCCTGTAATCTCTAGACTCCGAAGACAACAGCAAAAAAGATCAAAAGTGCAAGGCCAGCCTGGATGACCCTGTCTAAAAAGAAAAAAGAAGAAGGGAAGAAAGGATGGTTTTCTTATGACATCTTTCTAAATACATATAGTATGATTTTATTGCATTTATCTCACCACTATCTCCGTTTGCGCCCCTCCACACTGGTCTTCTTCATCTTCTCTGATGGTTCCCTTTCTACTTTTGTATCTTAGAAAGAGGGGGGGGGGGGGGGGGGGTGTAAAGAAAGGGAAAGGAAAGATTGGAAGGAGGGAAAGAAAAGCATGGCATAAAGACAGTCCTCTGTGAGGGTTTAAGGCCAGGGAACTCATCCTCTATATTGTCTTCATTGTTGCATTGAGGACATGGTTCTTCCTGAGTCTGCGCACTGTGTTATCAGGGGAAGCTTTATGCCACAACATGCAGCCCTCTTGTTATTTATTTTTTTTTAAATTCCAAACATGAGCCCTCTTAGCAGTGTTTATAAGCAGCCTTTAAAAGGTTTTATTTGGCTATGGCTGTAGCTCACAGGTAGAGTACATGCCTAGCCCATGGAAGGACCCAGGTTCGATTACCAGCACCATAAGACAGATTGACTGATCAATCAATACATCAGCCAACAAAGTAAAATAAAATAAAATCAACTTCATAAGAAACTTAAGTAGTGAGAGGCCAGTTCCATAGAAATAGCTATTAAAGTTATGTTAATTTACTATTCCAGTTTCTTGTCAAGACTGACTTTCTTACCTTTATGGCATACCATGCCCTTGCTTCAAGATAATGTAATTGGGTAGTACGCTTCAAGTATATAATGAAAGTTCTGGGCTGGTTTTATTGTTGTTGTTTGTTTTGTTTTGTTTTGGAGGAGGGAGGAGCCATCTTTTTATTAGCTTTAGCTCATTAGTGTTGCCTCTCTTAGTTGAGTCGTCTGCCATGTGCGATTCTGGTCATGAACTGGATGGTCTAAGCCACATCATGTTTTCAGTGTTTTCAACCTGAATAAGATCTGTCCTCCTGCTTCTGCGGGCCTCACTACTCAGGGCACTGAAAGTGCAAGTGGTTACCGTGCACCAATCTAAAAACTGGAGATTTTCTACACCACCTCTCAGCGGTGAGAGGCCCAGGACAGGGCCTGGGAATCCATAATTCGTGGGCAGAAACAACAGAAGAATAAGTACACTTTCCCTTCTACCTCCTGCTCTTCGACCTCGCACATGTAATCATGCATCTTCTTCCTGTTCACATCAGCTGCGGTTAACTTCGTATCACCATGGAAGGGCTGGCCTGCTGGCCTGAGCCACCTGGGATTAGCTCCAGCGGTTCAAGTCAAAGCCCTGACTCCCAGTCAGTATGGAGCTAATTTAGCTCTTTGTTCACAGTCAGAAAGACTTTCAGATTTAAATATCAGCAGAGAAAATGACCTCTGCACTTGTTACACACACACACACACAGACACACACACACACACACGTACATTCACACACACTCCTTCAGTTCCAACTGACTTTTAGAAAAGCCATCAAGGCCAGGCTGACTTCTCCAGGGTCTTTGAGTTCTATATGGGTGGCTGTTAGCTGTCTTATGGATGCTTGTAGTTCTTGTACCCCGGAACTTCTTGATTATGGTAAAAATGCACTGTGTTTCATCCTGCTTTGCTCAGAGGGACTAAGGAGATCATTGGAAGGCAGAATTTCCATGTGATAAAATTACTAGCCACACAAAAGGAAAAAATGTTTTTGGGCTTGTCAGGAAGTTATGTCAGGAGCCAAAGAGCAGGCCTGGCCACTGAAGCCCTGTGTGCCATTGCTCTTATCTTATGGGGGTAAAGAGATAGAAGCAGATTTAAGTACAGTGCCATAATTAAGCATTCCTCACTCCTCATTTCTTTTTTGTTACATTTGAGGTAGAAAGGAGGGAGCACTTTTAGCTCTGTTTTCAAATGTAAATAAATGAGTCTTAGGAAGAAATGCGGTGGTTCTTTTTCAGGGCTTTTAGGTCACCCAATGATGGATTTGATATCAGATCTAGACATCCCCCCCTCCAAGGGGATCCCACTTTGTACCAGCTCAGATTTACATCCACACAATTAACTTACATGGGCTCTACTCTACCCTTTACTTGGGGTATAATACACTAACTAGAAAGAAACTTCTGGATTCTTGGGCAGCTTCCCCAAGTCTGGGCACTTTGGCTATAGGTTGTATTTTAAACTTATTCTTGGCACTTATGCCAGCAAATTTGACCCTGGTTGTCTGTGTGTGGGCAGATCCTGTCTCTCAATGGAGTATAAAGGAAGGAAGGGTCTCATCTCTCTTACTCACAGCCATAATCTCAGAATAGGACACGGTAAGTGTTAGGCAAGTCAGTGAATGGACAGAGACATGAAGGAAAAGCACAAATGTTCTCATAGGTGTATGGGATGTGATCCTGCAGGATGACCCAGTTAGCCAAGTGGGTCATGACAGAGGATGTGAACCAGGCAGACAGACTTCCAGGGCTTAGGTTAATCACTCATCTAGAGGGCTCTTCTATCCCACCCCCTTTCTCCTGCCTGTCAATGGTGAACTTGTCTCTGCACCATGCATGCCCCTTCTTAGACTTAAGAAACTAGCCCAATTTCTTGAAACTTTTCTAACCAATCTGAGACATCCATTTCCTTGTCTCCAAAGCAAGGATGATCTGTAGGAGGCTGCCCGTGAGGGTGTAGTAAGAGCAAGCCCGGGAAAAGCTTAGCCTGGTGTGCAGTGTGTAGTAGGTGCTCAGCTAACAGGGAATCTTATCAAGAATTAATCCATGTGAAAGCAATGAGGAGGAGAAGAGAGTGAGAGAGACAGAGGATGCTGAGATGTACAGAAAAAAAAAAGATTACTTCTGGGCACAACAAAGTTGTAGTCATGAACTCACTGTAGCCTGTGGTTCTCACAAGCTTTGTGTAAGATGAGGCCCATCAGCATTTCGTCATGAAAGAGGAAGGGGCCCATGAAGCCCCACTCCTTCCAGAGAGACTATTGGCAGTTAGCACGTGTTGAGGAAGGAAGAGCCTATTTACAGACTTACTATGTATTTATGTATGTATGTATTTATTTAATTACTGTGTGTGACATAGCCACTGATAAGTTGCCCTCGCCATATGTCACATTGCCTCCCACTCACTCTTGGGAAAGTAAGTGTTATGCGGAATGGACTGCACACAAGAGGAAGACATGAGCATAGGAGGAAAACTTACTGTAAAGTATATCAGTTTGGGAGCAGCTGTGGATGAGGGAGTGGACTGAGGGCAACAATGACAAGAATTTCATAACATAAGGATATATACAGCACTGTCAAACCATAAAACAATACATGAGGAAAAAAGAAAGAAAGAGATGATCCACACTTCAGTAAGTCTGAGTTCTAGAGACAGAGACAGAAAAGTCTCCAGAAGTCACCTCAACCATTCCTGTTTTTCATCTGAGGCTCAGAGAAAGGGAAGGCTGACCCAAACTCACACAGGATAGGGCTGCATCGGAAGGAAAGCAAACCATATGCAACCAGATTCCTAAATGTTCAAATAGTTGAAGTCATCAGTTTTCTGAATGCATATTAAGGCTAGTCCCACCACCAGCAGCATGGCTAGGGAGCAGCTGCTGCTTGATATGCTAAGCACACCATTCTTTGCGCAAATCCCCAGGGAAGGCTTGGAGCCCTGTTGCTACTTGATTCTTTGGAACTTGCAATATGTGACATTTGCAGAAAGGATGTTATAGACTGCCCTGCTCCAATTTGTTTCCATCCATCCCTTTCTGCTGACAAAAGAGAGGGGGGACTTTGCTTCGCCCTTTGGTAAATCAAAGTTCTATGGAAGAACCATGTGTCATTTCCATTGTGGGTAAAACTCACTCAGGTCAAGGGTGTTTCCTTCACCCCATAGATGTCTGCACCATGCATATTGTAGGGACAGAAAGTCATCTTTTCAAATGCTAGTCAGGGAGGGTCTTGAGGGGGTTCTGCCTAAGCTTTCCATCCCTACCGCGGTCTCCTAATTAAATGCCTATACAGACTAACGATATTCCTACTGAGCCAGGACCTCTGCAGACCCTCCTTCTTAAATTCTCTATCTCCCATTTGTTACCAAGGAGATAAGAAGGCACAGCCTTTGCTGTGTTTAGTGATCTTCAGGGATCTAGAGGCACAGTCATGTGGCCAATGAGAAAACTATTTGAGGATGATGGTAATCAGACCCAAGACTTAAACCATCCTGGGGAGAGATTTCCATGTATGTGAGCTCAGTGCGTTGTTCCTCTCACTTCTGGAGGCCCAGGCAGCCAGCTGACACACTGGCCATGAATAAGGGTATGGCCTTTTGGCTGGTTTTGCTGCAGTTAGAGGTGAGGATGACATGGCTCTATCAGTTGCACACCCCAATTCATTAAAGCAAACAGACCAGTAACCAAGATTGTCCAAGAGATTTTTTTTTTAAATTTCTTTATTAAACTTTATTAGAGGCTTCCATTAGAATTCAAATAAAACAAAATATCATTTGAGGGAGCTCCTAAAAAAGGCATTCAGTTGTTGATAAAAATCAAAACAATGGCCAGCTGTCCACTGATGCTCAGCGTAATGAGTAAAAAGTAAAATATATTCTTTCCAATTTCCCAACAGCAGCTAATTAAGGGTAGCTCGCTTTAAAACAGACCTAATTTAATTCACTAATATAAGTATTCAATTAAAGTTGTTCCCACTGCTTCCTTCTCAGAATGCCTCTTCCTATATTTACATATACGGCATCCCTAGAAGGAAGTCTTCTAAGGGTTCAACTGGTAATGAAAGTGCTTTCAGTACTTCATAATTGCCCGGATTAAATAATATGCATGTGAATGGACATTTGAGGGTAAATGTGCACCCTGCAATGTTGTAAGAAGATGAGGCCCTATAGCCCAAGATTCCTCAGCCAATCAGAATGAAGTCCCTGCCATTTTATTCTGTACCACGCAGAATAGTTTATTACATTATTAAATACATGTTACAAGAAGTACATTGTTGTTTAAGACTCATTGATTTAAGCAGAACTATTCTTATAATGTTCCATAGGCTTTTACATAAAAAGAGAAGAGCCCATATAAAATTATAAAGCTTTAATATAATATAACAACCTGTAATATGAGTCTCTCCTTTTCTATGGAACCCACCAAAAATCTTAATGAGTTTATTAGAATGACTGTTTGTGAATTCTGGCATGTCATGTCTAATTATACTTAATGAATTTAAACATTTCTTTAATGGGCTCTGTAGCTTAACTCACCACTATTATGTTCCAGAGCCTCCTGCCTTTACAATGATCTTACTTTATTCTTATTTTGGGTGGCATTAAAAAGAAATGAAAGCCTATGATTCTGCCTCATCTTCAGATGGATATAGTGAAAAGGACAGTGCTTATTATGAAGTTAATGTGAATTACCATGCAATTGCCACTGGCTGCACTGTAATGATTATCTAGTTACCACTAAGCATTCTCTGCCAAATAACATACATTATTTCATAGGAGGCACAGAATTCACTCATCATCCCAGAGCTCACAGAGGGGAGTCTACTCCCCAGCTCTTCAGTGGAGTGTGGACACTGCCGATGTTCACATCTAAATAATCAAGCTTGGAGCAAGCCAACTGCAGACTAGGATATGAGTTTATCTGATTTGATTTGCTGATGTTTAAACACTTAGCAGCAGCCAGCTATAGGAGCCAATTAAGTCTCTCCAAGGTGCACAGAGGGATCTCTTTTGTGAGAAATGATTTAAGGGGATTGCGTTGGCCCTGTAACTGGAGGGAAGAAAAAGCATTAGGAATGAAATTTCAGATGTGAGGTGCTGATCACCCCGCCTCCCTTTGTGTGTTTTCAGCTTTTGTGCTGTTTGGGTGGCTGCTGTTTTATGGGACGGATGTGTACTTCTATTTTGCAAGCCCAGGGTTATGCTAAACTTTTCTCTGTGAAAATGTCTCCCCCTTTGGCTATTGATTATGACGTGCCTCTAGACAAGGCTTTGTATCTAAAAGAGTAACACAAAAAACAAAAACAAAAACCATGTCAGGACATACTGTTCCTCGCAGATATTGCATCTTATTTAGTGTACCGGAATTCCCAGTTTAAAGTAATCACAAAATTTATGGAGAAACGGATAAAAAAGGTTGTAAAATATCGATTTGAGGAAAATAATAACACAACTCATCTATAATAAGAAGAAAAATGAAGCAATAATTCAGGGGTTATCGAGCGGCTTGCTGCTGGCAGTATTGATCCAGGTCCTTTACGGCATCAGATCGCACCTGAGATTGCACTGAAAGAAAGAACAGCATTCCTTCGCTCATTATTTCTCAGATACCATCGCCTTGTTACACGGGTCCTGAGGAGCTAGAATTGTTGTGGCTGGGAGAGCGGGACCTGTAGTAATAATAAATAAATAAATAGCTCAGAAATCTATATTGCCTTAAAGCCACTGTGCCTGGTCTTAACACATGGGATCTGGGTTTATAAACACTTCCTTGCCCGAGAGCAGCTAATGACAGCTCTGATGCTGCATAGCTCATTTAAGGCCGAAGGAGATCTTCGTCTCATAGGCTGGAGTCCTGCGTTTGGAAGGAGTTCCTGTCTCTGCTGAGGAATCCTGCATCGAGTGTATTTCTTGTTAAGTTACTAAAGAGAACAGTGCACTTATGCTGCTCTGGGCCATGGAAAGTGACGCCTTTTTGAGTCAATGAGTTATTGTTTTATGTTTGAAGACATATCTTTTTTTGAGCTAGCTAGGAATACTACTTCTCAGAAAGTCTTTATGTGCGTGTTCATGTTCACCCATTGTGAATTTGTGGTCTGCAATAACTGTACATTTCTAAATTTATCTGTAGTTTTTAAGGCCTTGTGAGACAAATAAGTTTGGTGATGTACTGTCTTGGCAGCAACCCTTGAAGAGGCAAACTGCATTCTATAATTCAAGACTTTTAAGTTCTTTCTCGATTATACCATGCATGTAGTGTTGAGGAAACGAGAATGTTTGGACCTCCCATTCTTGATTGTTGTTTTGGAGGGAAAGGGTGTGGTAATACTCAAATTCTGACTTAATAAGAAGCTTCTAGGTGCTTACTGTGTCTTGCAGTCTTCAAGGTCCTCGGCAGGGTGAGACTTCTTAAGCCACCCATATTCTAGAAAGGAAAGGAAGGAAAGGCATGACATAGAAGCAGAGAAGGAAACAGTCAGTCGGCTGAGGAAGATCACTTGAAGGCCAGAGGTGGAGATCAGGTTCTGGGAAACACTGGCGGGCAGGCTCTTCCAAACAGCCGCTCGCACATTACAACTAGTGCAATACATATTCGCACAGCAGTTTCAGCCCATATCCCATTATCCAGGTAAATAAGCTTTTGTTTCCAAGCCTGCATGGCCTCTTCCATAGGTCTGAAGCAATGCTGTCATTTACCCAGAAGCCTCGCTCTCCTTGTCCCATCCCCCGGCTGCTCTGTGGTCATTACCTAGAAACACGAGCCCCACCAGCTACGTTCTCTGCAGGCCAAGCTTCCTGAAATTTCAATAAGCATCGATCCATGTCACTGTACCAGATCCTTGAAACTGTTTCTATAATATTTGTTTCTCTTTTTCTGACTCTGAATGGGGTGGGGGACCTACGATTCTGAGGAAGTAGAGGGGGGCTGCTAGAAGAGGGACGGTCGACATCGTCCTGGCATCAATAAAGTTAGAGGGAAACGGAAGGATGGAGGAACAGAGAGAATAAGACATCTAACCATCAAGACTAACTCCCTAAATAGCTTTCAATAAAGTACAAAGCACACCTCCCCCCTTCCCTAGCCACATAGTAAGATTGAAAGTCATCACTGAATCCTAAACTGTGGATATTGAAAGCGTGAGATGTATGGTACATTTAGCAGAGGCGTTGGTGAAGTGCAGAAGTCATTTTAACTTTGTCTTTTAATTTTAAAGATTTATTGGCCGCAAGGCAAGGGGATATTTATAAGCATCCTTAGGTATTCACAAAACATGTCGTTGCCAAACAGTGTGGAGAACGGAAAGAAATCATCATTACGAAGCCGGATGATTCAGGAAATGTGGCGATAAATACGGGAGTGACAACATATTATCTCAGCCTCTCCCAGCTCCATATTTTTTGAGTCATGATTATCGAGTATGGCACTGCAGGGAGGCTGCTGGGTCCGTTCAGAACTAGAGGAAGTTGGGATTTAAAGGAATAACCAGGCACAATGTTTAGCAAGTTCTAATACAATACAAGGTGTCAAGGCATCTCGCCTTGAGTAAATATATATTGTATAATTTGCTTCTATCTTTTTCATTTCTTATAATGAAAGGAAAGTGGCAAGCAACAAGAAAGCAATTAATTGCAACAATGGTTGCTTAGCTCCCGTAGAGCCTGAATTAAAAAGAACATTAAGATTGCTTTTCTAATAGCTCATTTTTTAAACTATTGGTGCTTTCTACATGGCAGATGCATCTGAATTGTTTTACAATGCCGCTCTTCTCCCTTGTTGGCAAGCAGATTGTCAACGTGAACTTTTGACCATCCTGTTGGTTGTTTCCTCTTGTTGTCCCAAATTTGTGGAGACAAATGTCATATCAGAAGCCTTCTCCGTGGTAGGATTCTTTTCATTTGAGACCGGCTGTTTATTGAAAACTGAACTTAGAGGCTGTCACTATAATTTCCTGGAATATAGTCAGCCCAGAGCCTTGCACCAAATAGACACCAAGTAAACAGATAGGTCAGAGCTGAGCCTGTACTCTGTGCTTTGGGATTGGTGAGGTGACCTTAAAGTTCTTTCTTCTCTAGATAATGAGAACACTGCAACTAAGAATAAATAGCTTAAAACAAATTGATGGTTGCTAAGAGAGGGATAGTCAAGATTTTTTTTTTGAGGGATGTGGTCCCTCATACGTTGACCATTCTCAGGGGGATGGCTACAATACCTATACTCATTCATAAATGCAGCACTAATTGGACCACTTCAGGTATTTAACAAGAGAAGCCATGAAGTTGAGGAGGAGTGAGCATAGGGAGGTCATTTCTTGAGTAGTGAGAGGCAAAGATAGGAAGTTAGACTGTGTACTGATGAAAAATTCTTAATGAATTATTGAAAGTATTTACTAAAAAAGAGTCTAACCCAATATAAGCAATGCACATTTCTGGGCTTGAGAAATGGCGGCCATATCATGAAGGGTTTTACATCATTCTTACCCTGTAAGGTAGTTCCCTGCGGCTATTCTTTCTGTTTTGTCCATCAATATATTTCTTCTAGGGATTGTTACAATGTGTAAGCCATAACTTGTGGATTAAGCAATGTCCCAATACTCATTAGTGAAGGGGAGATTTATCACTGTTAAGACGTTCAAGGTGTTTCCTCTGTGCCACATACAGTCATAACAGGCAACATGCTTCCAAACATCTGTTCTTGAGACACTGTGAGGTAAGTGCTGTTGCCCTCACCTTCCAAGCAAAGGAACAGAATCGGTGAGAAGTTCTGAGTTTGTTTAAGGTCATAGAATTAGGAGGGGATAGGACCAGGATCTGTGCACGGGCCAACTGGGCTCAGAGTTGTAGCTTTTTAGCATATAGCATGGTCATCATTAATCACACACAATGGTAACAGAAAGTTTGTTTCTGCCTTGGCCATTCATTCATTCAATGTGAATTATTCATGCTCTATATGTTAATTAACTGGTGATACTATGTACATGATGGACACAGTCTCTGCCAGCATAGAAACTGTAGTCTAAACTGACTTCCTTAGTCAATTCATCCCAGACTTTCTTCTATGATGTGTTCAATGAGAGCTAGTCAGAAGCAGGTTTGGTTCCATACATAGAGACTGCCTGCACTAAATGGAAGGAGAACAACTTAAGGGAAGGCTCAGAGAGAATCAAGGTGATATCGTATTGCTTATTATGAGGTATGCTGAGACAGTTCACATTTCTGTTGTGAATGGAAGACACATGTGTGTACCACATGCTTCCAGTAGCCCAGGAAGCCACCCAAGCCCCTTCCTGCTTCCAAACTTTGTCAACAGATGTGTGCTCAAGCCATCTGCATTGGTACCATTGACATCTGTTCCGTTCCAAACTTGAGACCAACTTAGTGGGGGTTGGGGGCAGCCCACGAAGGGGGAGCCAGCATATTAGGAAAGGACCTACGTTCTCTTCTCAGCATCTTGGTTAGAAGTCACTATATGGAGGTAATACTAACTTCGTGTTTGATAGTGTTTCCATTTCAAGTCCCTGGGAATCAGTACCCCTGTGTAAAATATGTTGCAGAATTTCCTATATTTCACATGCATACCATTGGCAGTACTCCTGTTTCTCCTGATTTAATTCAATCATTCATTAATTATTCATTCATCTGTGTCTTTATTTACAAAAACTTTACTAAGGGATAAAGAACACACGGCTGGAAGGATAGAGCTTGCACCATAGGCACACTGTCTGGAAAAGAGTAAAAAGCCTAGTAATGAATGTTGAAGGGGCAGATTGATGGATGTGTGAATAAAAACAAAATTAGAAAACCATTATGTTTTTACTTCAAGAGATTACTTTTAATTGGGATTGAGTTCAAGTATAATAATCCAAGTTATTCTTGAAGAATGAGTAAGTCATTCAGTAAAGGAAAAAAAAATTAAAACCAAATCCAAACTAATTTGTCTCATCAGGATGGAGTGACTTTACGAAGCTAATCCATTGACCTAGAATCTCCCAGTTTCATCTGGTTTTGCTTGGGGTCATCGTCAAGATGACTGATTATCCTGGGAAGGGCTCTGTAGCCTATCTTATAAACAGAGCAAAAACATATCACATTCGGTCAGAAAGCAGGCCCCATCTTCCCCCTCTAGAGGCTGGGAAAGCTGAGCTGCGGTGGAGATTTGGCTGCAGAGAAAGAAACAGCCAAAATGAGAGCTTGAATTTGGGAGACTGGGTGGTATGTACCTACCTTGAGAGCCCAACATTGCAAATGTTGACGGGGGGAGTGATGTGAGAACATGGGACTCACCTCAAAGCTTATCGAAATAGGCTCTGGAGCTCTGTCAACTGTTAAACTGCTACAGATGCTTAGCCAGGTCAGGAATACTTGATTTTTACACTTTGCTTTTGTCAGGGGAAACTTTCCAGATGTTTCTCCATACCGTTCCATGTAGAACTTTAGGTGATGTGTTACTAAGCTCTGGTGTGAGTACCTGGATGGGAGGGTTCACTTCTGCTGATGGTCTGAGTGCCAAACTCCTTCATCAGTCCCCTCCACCCCATCCTCTGCCTACACAGTTACTCTCTGTTGACCTGCTTCTTCCCAAGCATTGAACTGGGTCCCTTATAGGTCTCAGTACTTAAAAAAAAAAAAGTCTGTCAAGTATCTTAAAGTGCTCTGAGATGCCCCGCCTTGCTTCTTGCCTTCAGATCTTTTCTTGACTGATTCCAATAGTGGTTGACAACGATTTAAACTTCCCAAATATAAGCAAGTCTTTTCATTCTTTGCCATTTATTGTATGCCAACTATGTGGCAAGTGTGGCACTCAGTGTAAGGGACAGTAAAGATGACACAGAGAGCCTGTATTGCCATCCAACCCAAATTAAAGTGATGTGGCAGTCTGAGATGGAAATCTGTGTAGATGCCTGGACTTAGATGGTTTAGCCTAAGAGCCCAAGGAACCAGGCAATGGAAGGCCGCTTACCCTACAGATTGAGAGAAGCGAGGAGAAAGAATTGGGTTGAATCCCATTTTTCTGCTTTCTCCCTAATTGTTCAGCTCCATTTTCTTTACATGGGCACCAAGCAGGCTTTCTATCTAACAAAACAAATATGACATTTGTTTATGCAAAAATTACATACTGTAGGAAGTTATGAGGAAAAACTCGACGCCACCCACTCATACCCCTTTTATCATTATCTCTTTGTCAAAATCTGTTCGGTAGGATTCCAGGAGCCACAGGCTATAATTCCAAGATCAGTGTTTGTATTTGCCTTCTCCCCCCCGCCCCCTTCCTTCCTAATCCCATGTGAGACTTGAGGACACTTGGGGTATTTTTCTTTTTATCCCTCTTAAGATGGAAAACCCTCAACACCGACTTCAATTTTGAGTAAGAAAGAATATTTGCAATTGAAATAGGCTGCACTGAAGTGAACGGAGTGGTCTTCTTTCTTCATTCAGTGTCATCCACACAGTTTGGTTTTGTAGAAAGAAGGCGCGTAGAGCAATGAGTCAAATACTTCAGGCTCCATGGCAGGTAGGGGTACCGCTGCTTTTGATCTGATGTTATGGGTTTGGAAGCCTAGTGGAACTGGGTGGCATAGGTGTAGAGGGCTTTGGGGGAGACGCATTTTGAAAGAAGATATTGAGTTAAAAGAAAAGGAACCACATGATTCCTTTTCCAGCCCGCTTAGTAGAGGGTCACAGTCTCTTGATGTCTCTGAGTGTTTTGCAATGAAGTCCTCTCCCCTCCTGTTGCGTCATCATCTCTACTAGACTGCATTGTCTATTGAAACACAGGTAACTGCTGTGGACAGCCAGTTCAAAGCCCAGTGGAAGGCACTGCCTGTCGGGATGGCTGATGTGGCTGCAGGAAGGAGAAGGCCTTGCAGCAACTCCACACAGTTTCTGACATTTGCATGGGGGAAGGGCTGCTTCTCTGTTTGAACAGAGGAGATTGCCTCATGTTAATCCATGTGCCTTCAAAAGACATTTGGGATGTGGGACTACTGCTTGGGTTTCACACAGTAATATGTAAAATATGCACTTGACCAGGAGTTTACAGTTTTGACTAATGGGATTATTAGCCAATGAGTAATATGCTAAGTTTGCCAAGTCTAACTTTATAGCTGGACCTTTGAAAGCCAGAACTCAGTGTTCCGATAGACAGAGGTGTTCTATGCTTGCAAGTTTAACCCTGATTAGAAAAAAAAAATACTAGATAACTAGGTTTTGATCAGAAAAAAACCCTTAGAGTAATGACCCCTCCACCCCACCTGCCATTTTGGAAAGATTCTTTTTTTTTTTCTTTTTTTTTTTTTTATTAATTTATTCTTGTTACATCTCAATGTTTATCCCATCCCTTGTATCCTCCCATTCCTCCCCCCCCCATTTTCCCATTATTCCCCTCCCCTATGACTGTTCCTGAGGGGGATTACTTCCCCCTATATATTCTCATAGAAAGATTCTTAGAGCATGTTAGAGAGTAAACATTTGTGGAAGTAAAAACTTGAGAAGGCTGGGGGGTACAATTAAATAACAGAATTTGATCAAGAGAGAGAAGGAACTTTGATGAAATAGTTTATTACCTGCATAGTTTCTTTTGCCAAACAGAGAGTGTATAGCTCTGAAGGCAGAGGCCAAACTAAGGACAGGCAATATCCAATGCAAGGGTTGGCATGCAAGAGAAAACACCTGGCTGACTCTTTCCATTGTTTGCTCTCCAGCCAGTGAGTTTGGTGTGGTAGAGACACATTGTGGGTTTCCTGTCTAAAACAGGCTAGTTACTGCAGATGACTACCTTGGAAAAAAAAATGATCTAACGTCTAAATGACAGCCAAGTCTCAGCAGAAGGATACATTTAGAATATACGTATATGTATATATATGTACACAACATATTTAACACACACATATTGGCAATTTTGTTTTGTTTTGTTTTTGTTTTTGTTTTTTTGTTTTCTGTTTTTGTTTGTTTTTTTTGTTTGTTGTTTGTTTGTTTGTTTGTTGTTGTTCTGTTTCTAGCTGTCTTTAAGTGATTTCAGTATTACTTGCTTTTAATCATCTTCTGATGTTGGCACCGTGGTTAGAAAGAGTAAGATGAAGAACTCAGGAGCTCATGAAGCCTTTTTCTTATTAAGACACTTCCTGCTATGTGTGTATAGGGTTGTCAGCATCTACTTCTGTTTCGTTCACCCTTCTCTTCTCTCTGGCCTTTCTGACATTTGCTTCCTTCTCCACAGACACAAAGAGGAGCCCAATGGTGTTATTATGCTGTTAGATTGTTAGATTGCTTATGCCATGTTCAGGGGGTTTTGTTTGTTTGTGTGTTTGTTTAAGTCTCTGAGCCTCTCTACTGTGGTTCATGATTTCCATTTTTGGGAGGCATTGCTCCTAAATTTTGTGTCTTCTTTTTTCTCATGGCATTGAGCGAGTGAAAACAAACTCTAGTTCCTAATTCACTTTAAAGAACATACCCTTTCTTTCTATTTTCTTGTTAAAATCAAATTGCGTACAATTTGTAGGAAATTGAAACCACATTTTTTTTCACTTTTAACTTTCCAAAATTAAAATTTATGGGGGGAAAAAAGAAGCAATAAAGTTCTTACAATCCGGTCATCTATAATTATCTGCGTGGGTTGAACACATTTGAGGAGAGTGATACAAGGAACATATCAAGGTTTTACTACCGTGGGATACTGGGCTTCTCAGAAACCCCCAAGCCCCCCAGGCTTTGGAGCCAAAACCTCCAGAAAATGCTAAAAGTTGCATTACACATTCAAAGATGCAGTGTGTGAAGAGGTATTCCAAAAAGCTCACAGTACAACAAGGCAGGATCTCAGCAGCTGTTTTCCCTGCCGCTCAATAACAACTTTTGTTACAGTGACATTTACCATTATAGACTGTTTCTATGGCAAGTCCTGGACTTGATGTCAGTTACTGTAACGTTCTTGTCACGCTCTACCTGGCTGTGGAAACCACAGAACCAGTTACATGAACTGCCTGTTTCTGGTTGCTGTTGCCACCGCTGCTGCTGTTTTGAATTCTGAGTTCAGGGGTCTCTTCTGCCCACCCTGTTTCTGGAAACATTCTAGAAGATGAGCTATTGCTTTATTCTTGGAGTTAAAAAAATGTTTACATTTGTCTTCCCTTTTGATATGGTCATCTATGCTGTCCACATTACAAAACTACATTTTCTAGTCTGGAAACATTAATGTTTCAGCTCTAGTTTTTTGTTTTTGTTTTTGTTTTTTTTTTTTGGTGTTATTGTTGTTGCTTGAGTTTTTGTTTTGGGACAGAGTCTCTTTGGCTGGCCTGGACCTTGTTATGTAGACCAGGCTGGCCTCTAATTGACAGATATCCTCCTGCCTCTGCCTCTGGAGTGTTGGGATTAAAGGAATATACCACTACACTTGACTCAACCCTGGGTCTTAATAACAAGGAAGAAGTTATCAAACCAAGGCCCCTTTGTGGTACTGTTTGGTGCAGCTGTGACGAAGTCATTCATTCCTTTCACCCGCTGAGTAAAGAGTTATGGAATATGTTTTAGATGAGAATTTAAATAGAGAGTCCTAAATACAAAGCTACAGTAATACTTGCACTTAGCAATTAGGTCACTTAAACGTGTGTTATTGTTATCACTGTAGAGCAACTGGATGAATGTGTAGAGCCTCACCAGGTGCCTGGAAGCCTCATGCCAGTCCCAAGTATTGAGTTAGGTTCACCAGCAAATGGCAGCCGTGCTCCAGAAAAGCTTATCGTAACACTTACGAAAGGGCCAATGGCTTTACATATATCCTGACCATATTCATTTCTTCATTGCAACTACTTCTGACCAGTACAGTCAGATTTATATTATTCAACAGCGATTTCAGTACTTAGGCATTGGATTGTTCTATGTGTTTACAAATGTGAAAGCACTGACCCTAGTATCACCCCGAGGTAAGTACCAACCTGATGCTGTCGATAAGGGGATGGAGGCAAGAAGAATTGAGTCATTTGCCAGGTATTCAAATAGTGAGGCCAGGAGCCACTGTCTGCAACTGTGAGCCTAGGACCCATCCTCTGGTCTGAATGATTGTATTATTTCCAACTACTTTAAGATTTTCATGGCCATGCAGCACCTTTGAAAGCGAGGTGCACCCTGAGAGTCTACCATTAGGCATGTGGAAGGCAGGGGATTCTCTAGGCTACTAATAAGCAGTTCTCAAAAACTCTGGCCCAGGAGTCCTTAGCAGAAGAATGTCTCAGGTTATCACCAGCCAGGGCTGAGCTGCAAAGCATCCTAGTGGGGCAAAGTGGTCCACCCACCTGGTCCCAGTATGACCCGTTCAAGGAAATAGTAGTTGTTTATAATCCCAAACACCAATCGTCCACATAATAACATGTGCTAATTATAGAAAATATAGCTGGAAAAAAAATACCAAGAGAGGCTAAAAGTTAAAAACTCACCCAGGACCTATCAGCCAGTAATGATAATATCTCCCTGAATTTCTTTGTTATTTTTCTGTGTATATCAAACACAGGCAAACATTTCTTTGCATCTGTGGCTGTACTATGTGTCCGTTTACATGTGTAATTTCATAACCTGTTTTATTTCATATACCCTAACACACCTTTCCTCACACACTAAGACTTCTCCATAAGCATGGCAGTGAAAAAATGCATAATCTCTCAAAGCAAGATTTACTGTACTTGCCCACTTGTTACTGTTAACTATTTAACTCCTTTTTTTTTTCTTTCACATATAACTATGTTATGCTGTGCTGTGTGCTTACTGTTCTAACTTAGATTCTTTAAATACCATGGTAATTTCCTGCAACTAAATTGTCCTAAAGCATTTGAGCATTTGTAATTTTTTTTCTAAATAATTTCTTTTTTGGGGAGAGAGGTAGATTTCTTCCCCCACCAGGGGGTACACCATTCCTGGAGGTACTGCGATACCAAGTCGATGCGTTGAGTGGACGGAACAAGCTCCTATTCCAACTCCTACTTCCAAAAATCCATTTAATATATTGTCCTTGGATAGAGGACGTATCAGATATTAAACTTACAAGAACAGATACTACACTTGATCTTAGCCAAAAGGCTGAGAGGCAATGTAGATTTCTTTTAAAACACATATTTTAGCCAGGCATGGTGATGCACACTTTTAATCCCAGCACTCAGGAGGCAGAGGCAGGTGTATTGCTGCCAGCCTGGTCTACAACACTAGTCTGGGTCAGCCAAGGCTACACAGAGAAATCCTGTCTCAAAACACCCCCTGCCCCCAAAACCCACATATTTGAAATAATTTGTTGTTGTTGTTTTTACTATTGTAGTATTTTTACTATAAACTAATACTATAAAGTATAGAACAGTGGAAATAAAACATTCCCAAGAGTATACCAGGACTCACAATTAGCCTATAAAATTATATCTAGCCATAAAGTGAACATACTAAGGCCCGGGTATTTATATTAATACAATCAACGATACTTGTTAATATATAAGTATTTAATCTATCAGTGTCCCCTTTCTTTTTTTATCACCCAACTGCAAACTGGGTTCATTTTAGATAATTACCTTTGGTACTAAATGTATATTATCTGCCCGGTTAGGAAATAGATTGGAGGGAATTCAGAAATCAATAGTAATAAAGTAAACAGAGAGAATAGAATCTATTTCCTCTCTTACCATTTATTTGAACCCACTCTTCTAAAGACAGGGACCTTGGCTAATGGATGTTGGACAGAGGGACCACAAATAAACTCCACTGGGAACAGCTCTCCTTTAAGAATTGATCTGCTGTTTCAGTAAATATCCTATTGTTTGAATATTAAAATGGCGGGTGCTTATGGATGCCTGTGATGCCTTGGCTTCTGCTGTGTTCAGAATTGATTTCATCTTCTCTTCTGGTGTTTATATATCCACCCCTCTGTGTGGCTGCTTTCTGCTCAACCTCTTTCTGGCCTTCATAAAACGGATTTTTGACAGTGGATTGATGTTAGATTCACTGATGTTATGCTAACCACAATCTCATTGTCCAAAGGGAAATAAAATCCACTGTCCCATATTGCTGACAATAAAGGAAGCTCTCTATAAAGTGTCAGAGTTGGTGCCGTCATGAGGGAAGATAATTTAATTCTCAAATTGGGACATGTCTATGGCTGCTCCTTTAGCGCAAACGCGGAAGACTTCATTTCCCTTGCCCAGGCTAAGAATATTCCAGTGGGCTAATGAAATTCAGAGAACTGGCCTTCCCAGACTCCCACAGCCAAGAACATATTTCTGCCACATAAAAGAAGCTCATAGCCCCTGCTTTTTAATGTGTGGTTAGTTCCCTCCTGTAACTAGTATTTGTTTTCCCCAGTCCTAACCTGTGTGAGGGCTTATGTCACAACCGAGGCCTTACTAATAGCTTCACTGGAGTCCCTATTTGACAGCACTTTCTAAGAAGTGTAGTTTTCACAGTGCAGCGGTCAGTCTGGTGTTTGAATGACCTGTTCTGGTTCATTCGTCACTGATGTCTCCAGGCTAGGCTTAGAGTGAGTCAGGAATCTCATTTTGTGTTTCTAGAATTAGAGACTTTTTTTTTTTTTTTTTTTTAATTTAAAGTTTTGGCTAAGGGAAACACAGTAAGATGCTGAGTTTATTTCCAAAGCACGTCAGGCTATCTGAAGAGAGGGCATTGCCTATACTTAAACATGCATGTTCCTGAGATGTTCTATTACTTTGTGACAATGTTGCAACTGGAGCCACTTAGTTCTACGTGTAATCAGTTACACACACTTGTCCTTTACAAAGTCTAACCATACCTGATGTCATCATCTGAGATGCCGAATCACACACCCTTGGGACTTTAAGGGGCCATGTGCTCAGTGAGAGCTCGTGGCTGGCATATTTCTGCTTCCAGACGCTTGCTTCTATTGGCAGCTAAACTAGGCTGTCTTCCACAGTCACTGGCCATGCAGTGGGCAGGAATTGACAGGATTCCTCTGGGTGTGCACCTCAGATTCCCACTTGGGCCCTTCTGTTCTGGAGAGAGAATGGAAAGTGAGACCTCGGAACAGGCCAGATATTTCAAGAGAGAACTTGCACGTGGTTGGCTTCCCCTCTGCCTCCATCATCCTGTCGCCCGCTCACATCCACGAGGCTCTACTTGCAAGCCTGGCCTTTTCCTCCGAGGCCAGACCCCTGAAGCCTGATTAATTGGCAGGATGGTGTTATTTGTGATTCCCTTGCAAGGTGCCTCATAGTCCTGATGGGAGGCTGACAATTTTGCAAGGATAGCAGTATTCACTGAGTTCGCTGTTGCTTACTTAGCCCCAGTGTGCCAGTTTGGTTGGGGAAGATGAGTGTTTAATATGCCCACTTCTTCCTTCTCCTGTTCTCTCTGTGTTTGTGCTGAATCTTCCTTTCTGAGCACAGCCATGCTACCCTTACACCGGCCATTGAGAAGAGAAGGCACTCCAGTGCAAATGGGACATTAATGGTTGGTGAATCCGGAAGATAGCTAACTGATAAATGTGCATTCAATTAAGATGAGTTTTTTCCACTTAAAGGCTCCCCAGGAAAGGGCCGCTTTAACCTCAATTCTGGGCCACGAGCAGTTAATAAAGAAAACATATCAGAATTCCACCCATGTTTCCTGGGGCCGCCTTGATCCCATATAATTTTCAAGTTAGTTTGATGAAGGAGAACTTGCCAGGTGAGATTAAACAAGCTGGAAGGTGATAATGGGGGAGTGTGTGTGTGTGTGTGTGTGTGATTTCTCATCTTTTTTATGGGTGACATCACCAGGCACCTCACAGGAAATTTTTTTGTGTGTGTGTGCTTCAGTTGGATCCATGTGGGCAACATTGCCTTTTTAAAGTGACTTACTAATTGCTAATCTTTATTTAGCAGAGGGAGATAACAGCGCCTCTCTTTTGCACTGAATCCAGCTATGTTTGTTTAAGGCATCTTTTAGTGTTTGTCTGCTTCTGTGTTACCCTAAATGGAAAGACAACATTATCTGTACCAAATGAGGTGGGGAGGGAGAGGGAGAAGGAGAGGGAGAAGGAGAGGGAGGGAGAGGGAAATGGAGAGGGAGAGGGAGAGAGAGAGAGAGAGAGAGAGAGAGAGAGAGAGAGAGAGAGAGAGAGAGAGAGAGAGAGAGAGAGGAAAGTAAGACTTGAGAACAGCCCAGATATTTTAGGAGAGAACTCTGCACTTTGTTGCCTCCCCACCAAATATTGTCCAGTGTTTTCTCAGGGGTAGTTGAGATGAAGGGTGGTAGGTAGGTGAGCAGTAGATAAACTGCCTACAGTTGCCTCATGATTTGGGTCTCACTGTAGTGAAGCTTGGCCAGGGTCTGTCTATAGTCTGCCATCTTGGATCTGTATCTAGAAAACTGGTACTAACCACAATAGAGGCTGCCCGTAGGTGGCTAGGAATCCAGTTTAAGCTCTAGTACCCGGCATGAAGTCTCTGGCACACAGTAACTGCTGTGTGTATTAGGAGGCTACCATTTTTAACCCATCCCCGCTACAAAGATTTAGGTAAAGCCAGAGATGTGTTCAATCTCAGCTGTGTTGGGGAGAATAGACTTTAAAGGACATACTGGCAATGGTTAAAAACAATGTAGAAGACAGGCCTGGTGGGACGGGCCTGTGATTACAGCATCTCCCGGAGGGCAAAGCAGAAGAGCCACAAAGCTTGTCTGTGAAAGAGATTGAGTTCAAGGCCTGCTCAGACAACTTAGTGAGACCTTGTCTCAAAATTAAAAAAAAAAAAAAAAATAGGGCTACAGATGTTATTCAGTGCTTGGTTGGGCATACAAAGCCCTAGCTAGATTCAATAGCCAGGACTGTTAAAAAAAAAAATTGAGCCACTTGAAAGCTTCAGAGACAGTTCCAGGGAAGTGGCTGGGCTCTGGAGCCTTTGTCGTCCATCCAGGCAGGTGTACTCTTTCTGGTTTGGAAAATACCAACAATCTGTAGGAGATGGCCTGTATCTGAAAGGCTGTTAGATCACGCTGCTTCTCAGTCTTTGCATCTGTAAAATGGGTGTCTGTGCTAGTCTGATCTCTAACCTCTATTGCTGTAACAGAGACCATAACCAAAAAAAAAAAAAAAAGGACCTGGAGAAGGAAGGGTTTACTTGGCTTCCATGTCCCAATCACAGTCCATCGTTGAGAGAACCAGGAAAGGAGATCAAGGCAAGAACTGATGTAGAAGCTATGGAGGGATGCTATTTATTGGCCTGTTTCCCATAGATTGCTCATTTTGCTTTCTTCATACCACTCAGGACCCTCTGCCCATGAGTAGTGCCACCTACAGTAGTCTGGGTCCTCTCATACCAATTGTTATTCAAGAAAATGCTCAATAGACTTGCCACCAGGCCAATATGATGGTCATTTTCTAAACTGTGACTCCCCTGTTCCCAGATTACTCTCTGTTAAATTGAAAACAACAACCAACCAACCCAGCCCTACCTCTTATAAAACAAGCAAACAAACACAACAAAAATGGTGCTTTTTACTTAAAACAAGGCTTGCACTGATATAGGAGAGCTATGTAGGATTGGGGTCTGAAAGTTTTGGAGTTTGATTGTGTGCAGACTGTTAGCCCCTGTCCCGTCCTGCACTTAGGCTCCCCAAGCTTGGCTGTGTTTGCTTTGGGCAGAAGGCTTTCTGCAGCGATACAGTCCTGAAGATAACTGAATGCATGTGCCTTTGCTCCTATCTGTGTGACTGCATCAGATCAAGTTATTAATTCCAGAGGGAGATTTAGAAGAATACATTTGTATCTGAAAGTTGTTTGGGTGGCTTTTTTGGGGGGAGGGGAGTGGGGAGCAATCTAGTATGTTTGATCTTGTCCTTAAAGGGTCACAGCGTCCATTGTCCCAATACAATCATAAAAATTTTCCATTTAGGAATAGGTCAGCAGTTTATCAGGCTGATCTCTGGCCCTGCAGATAATGTCTCAGCCCTCTGGAAAAAAAAAGCGCCTATAAGGATATCTGGCACATTGGCCTCAGGCGAAGTTAGTTCCATGGATAGAGCTAAGTATGTACTTTTCATTTCCTATACATTGTCCACCTTCCAATAAGGGTAGGCAGACAGTCACGGTACAGTGTGGAAAGAAGGTCACTCTCCTTGCTTCCATTTGTTATTCAATTTAAGCAGGTCCATTACAGCTATCAATGGAGGAGAGACAAGCCTCTGCTGGGGATTTTCCATCTCCAATACCAATTAGATGGAAGGAGCCTTAGCAGGAACTAGGACTTTTTCCAGCACTGGTTTTCTTCCTTTTCTACCCCCTGTCCTTCTTCCTTCCTCCTCTTCCTCTCACCTCCTTTCCCCCTCCTTCCTTTCCTTTTCCAGTTTTGTACACAGGATCTGTTTATGTGGCTCTAGATGGGCTAGAAGTGCCTATGTAGCTCAGGCTAGCCTCAAACTTGTGGTGAGCCTCCTGCCTCTATCTCCAGAGTGCTGGGAATGTAGGTATACACTACCACCCCTGTCTAGATGGCATCTATGAAGGCTGGAAACATTGATGTGATTGATATGGTCCTTTTCTCATGTGGGATAAAAAGGGCACTAGAAATGATTTGTGTGGCTCTCAGGACTCCTGATCACACCTGTGACCTGAATGAAGTTCTGCCTTTAAACTTAACATTCGTCTGTTACCCATAGGTTGGAATTTCCCCCTTTGGAAAGTTTATAATCATCCTCATTAGCCATCAGTGTACAAGGATTTCTGTTCGAGTAGAGACTCAGGTTGGCATCGCTGGAATCTCACTTTTTTTTTTTATTAAGAACTGGCATGCCATCACTCTATCATAGCTGTTCTCCTGTAGCACCCCTGCTGTGCCGTATGGTCATGATACCTTGCATCATCTGCAACTCTTCCATAGGCTGAGCCTCCAGACGTGAACTGCAAGTTTCCTAACCCTGGCAATCACCGAAGCCCAATTGGTAAACAATCATGAGACACCAGGGTATGAACCATTCCATGCCATCCCTGTTCTTGGCATAATGCCAACTTGGCCTGCCCTCTACCATGCCTAGCCAGAGAAGTTGCCTTAGCACCTAGAATGACCAGAGAAAGGGTTCCAGCCCGAGTGTGGGCTAGTTGGTTTTGTGTGGATTACATGGACACTTCCTCTCAGGTCAACAACAGGTGCCCACGTGTCCTCACCTCTTTCTGAATAGTGCAGCCTATGCTCAATTAGCACTCGCTATCAATTCCTCCCCCCCCCCTACATCTTAGAGAACAAATTATATCCACATTGTGATTTCTCACCCAAGCAGTTTCTGGACCATCTTTCTTTGGGGGTCTAAATTCTAATGAGAATCCGAAAGCCTTTATATCAGGGACTTAGTGATAGGCCTGGCCACTCTGTCTCTTGAGGCTTAATACAGGCATTAATGGGATAAGTTCATCCTTTTTTCAAAAATAATGACAGGATGCCAATGGTCTTCTGCTTTGCCTACTTTGCTTAGGTGTGACAGTTAAAGCTTTTCCTTTTTGCTGAAGGTCAAATTTACAGCAAATCCACTTATGATGCTTGGCATTGCCTTTGGACTTTTATCGCCACAGTAGGTATAACCTGACCAACAAGTAATTACACCATTATTTTTTATGTGGTGCTTTATTGCTTGCTTTTCAAAATTGGTTCCCAGCATCTCAAGAGGGGTTATTGCGGAAGTGGCCACATACCCATTGCCCACACAGTAACTGTTACTCCAAAACAAGTGAATTGCTTAACTAAACACCTATTGATTAGCAGACTCCAGGGACCAATATTAAGACCACCAAGGTCCAAAGTGGAAATTAAATTCTGGTTACATATACATTGTTTGTGTCAATATGTTGTGGCAAGAAGGCTTCATTCCTTCATGGATCGCAAATACCAATGTTGGATGGGTAGAAGAACTTACCTGGCTGAATCAAGTAGACATCTTGGCTCTGTCTGTTTTGTATAAGACATAAATCAAGCATGAGAGAGAGAGAGAGAGAGGGAGAGAGGGAGAGAGGGAGAGAGGGAGAGAGAGAGGAGAGAGAGAGAGAGAGGGAGGAGGACGAGAGAGAGAGATGGAGAGGCGAGAGAGAGAGAGAGAGAGAGAGAGAGAGAGAGAGAGAGAGAGAAACAGTCAAAAATCATAGGAATACCCCACCTTTACACTCTACACACACAACAATACTGGGAGAATTTATATGATGTAAAGGTGAATTTTAGACTCAGCACCACAGCTCTTTGTGATGGACAGCAGATGGATGCCCTGAGACAAAGTCCTTCTCCCTCATCCCCAGCCCCATTTCTCTCCTCACTCCTGGGATAAGTGAGGATATGCTTGAGCAAGTGATGTTCGGATTAGTAGAGTGAGACAGAAGAAAGCCCGAGTCTTTGGAGTGAAGCAGTTCGCGAGCAGTCTCACATGTGCTGGCCACACCCGTCAGCCATCTGAGAGCGGTCCAGCTTCTCCAGGCATGTGAGGTGGTGCGGTGTCACCTTCCCTTGCAGTCCTCATTTGATCTCAGTCTATCTTGGTAGGTCTCTACCTGTTTTGGTTTGCCTTTGTCCTATTCTGTCTGGGGATCTTTCTTTACCCATTAGCCCCTGCTGGCCAGCCCCACCAGGCTCTCGGTCCTTGCCTCTTTTTTTTCATACAGATGTATCATCATTATCTGTGTCTTGATGTTACCTACCATATTACATCCATCCTTAGTCTTCTTACTGGTTCTGTTTCCTTTCCAACTGTCTACTGTAGGTTTAACTGGATGTCCTAGTGGCACCTCAAATTGACCACATCTGAAACTGGACTCAAGGTTTCCTTTCTTTCGTATATAGTTTTCTTCTTGAACTTTTAAAATTTTGCCAAATTATGCGTCTATACGCCCATTCAGGTCCCTTGTTTGTTCTCACAACTGACATTGATTTGAAGATTTATTTGTTTTTATTTTATGTCCCACATTCTTTCTACATCCTCCCATCTAACATGCACTGAAGTCGTATAAATTCTGTTCTAAAATATTTGTACAGTCAATCTACCTATTCCACAAGACAGGCCCATCATTGTTGGGCTTTCATTTTCCCACTTAGAGCACTACAGTAGTGCTTTCTTTAAAATCCACCCTGTCTTTGACTCTCATGATTATACTTTTGAAATATAGATATTATCATCCTTCCCTACACATGGAGAATTTAAACAGCTCCTGTTCTCTACCAAATAAAGTTCCTGGCAGGGCACTTGGGGTCAAGTTCTGTTATAAGGTTAATCTTTAGCACTCTGCTACCAACACATAAGCTCTGCTCTCCCCAGATTTGCAATGCCCACCCTTCTTTGAATGCAGGCCCTTATGTCTCTTTTCTCTGTCACATACTGTACATTTCCCACCTGATTTTAGTAGGAAAGTATTTTCTTCCTCTCACATCCAGCTCAAAGGTACTCTCTTTGTTAACTGTCCCTACTCCACGGTAGAGAGTTGTTTTGGTTGTCGCTGTTGTCATGTGCAGTGGACTGTCACTCCATTGGTTCTGCCATGGATGGGCAGGCTTCTGGGTGCCTGGTTGCCATCATCCTCCCTGGATAAAGGATTCTTCCAAGGTGTGGCATGGTGTATTGCACCAGAGTCATGTGGATTCACAAGACACCTGGATGTGCACTGTACTTTTCCTTCTCCTTCTCTTCTTCTGCACAGGACTAGCCTGGTGCAGACCTATGTTTTCATTTATTTAGTTAAACCATCAGAGAATATCCTAGGTACTAAAATTATCCCATCTAAGAAAGAAAGCTGTCTCCTACTTATTTTTCCCTTATTGGTTCCCACAACTTATATTCATTTAGAGATGTATTTGTTTTTACTTTCTGTGTATTTGTGATTTGCTTATACACATATATATGTACCACATTTGTTTGGTACCCATGGAACCAGAAAATGTGGTGGGTCCCTTGTAACTGAAGTTAATTAAAGTTTGGTGTAAACTACCATGTGGGTGCTGGGAACTGAATCTAGATCCTCTGCAAGAGTAATAAGTGTTCTTTAAAAAAAAAAAAAAAAAAAGACTTTACTTATTAATTTTATGTATGAGTGCTCTATCTGCATGTACCCCTGCAGGCCAGAAGAGGGCATCAGATCATATTATAGATGGTTGTGAGCCACCGTGTGGTTGCTAGAAATTGAACTTAGGACCTGGGAAAGAGCAGACAGTGCTCTTAACCATCTCTCCAGCCTGTAGGGTTGAAACAGTTGTAACTTAGTTGAGATGGAACTACATTTTAGGGAAGTATTTGAGAATCAGTGGTGGTGGAACTTTTTGAAATGTGATTTCAAGTTAATGTAATGGAGGGGCAAAGGCTGAGCCTATGGGACAAGCAAATCACACCCAGGGCTCTCCCAGAATCTGGCACCCCCAGGTTATTACATTTGCCACATTGTTTTAGAGTTCTGTTTGTGTCTTTCTATGCCTCCTATCTAGTAGTTTGTGACTGACGTACATGTAAATATGTGTAATTAACCCCTTTCTGCCCACCCCATCATTTATTTGTAGGCCATGCAAACATTTTATTCATGGCAATAAGACACCCACTGAGGATTATGTGCCAAACACTGGATACAGTGCACACCCTGCTTTCACACTGTGGACAGGAAAGGTCCAAAGACTGTGTCGTTCCAAGGAGACACATATCTGGTCAGAGATGACATCTGAACTGACTAGCTGTGTCTTGCTCCAGAAAGCTTAGGACAAAGAGCAGAAGACTATGTTGGTTTTCAGCTACCAATCACATGGGTGTCTCATGGGACATACGGAGGCAAACAAAAAGACCAGAAAAGATGCCAAGAGGGAGAGCAAATGAAGAGGGAGAAATTATCAGAAAGATCTCAGAGGGTAGAAATCATAAAGAACATTCTGTAAGCCCTCATTGTCCTAACTTAGCTGTCCTATCAAACATGCTGAGGAAAGGCTGCCTGGACTTCAATCTTTGACCTTTCGTTCACAATTCTGTGGCCTGAGAATATCTGCACCCTCTAAGCCTTGGCTTACTCCTCTCTATAATTGGAGCAATTTACAAGGCTGTTGGGAACATTAGGCAAATTGATCCATAAAAATGTTTGCCATATTATAAATACATAAGACTTAGTGCTAGCTGCTGCTGCTGCTACTGCTGCTGCTAACAATAACAAAAACAAAACCGAGAAAGAATATGGGCCACAGATCAGCGAGTGCACTGGGCCCTTCTCGTACCTCAGCATTCACACAGTGGCATGATTCTGCAGGGACTTATGTTCATTGCAATCTTATTCACTATGGTGTGCCTGCAACCTCACAGGGGTGTTAAAGGACATTTTGGGTTTGAAGGAAGCCTGCCACTATGCCTGCAGGGCATCACGCAAATCAAGCCAAGTAGTACAAGGGCTCTCACTGTTCAATGCTAAGCTATACTACCATCCTTGAGAAGTTGCTTGAGCTTTACAAGACTGGGTTTTCACTGGTGGTTATGGCCAAATGCATGTACCAAACTGGATGTCGTGGTGCATGTGCACAATTTCAACGGAGGCTGGAAGATGGAGAATTTGAAGCCAGTCTCGGCGACTTAGATTCTGCTTTGGAAAACCCAAACCAAAGACAAACTATTAGAAACTTTATTATTATGTCCCCACCCCACCCCTGCCATGCCCCAATATCTTTGTTGTTGTGTTTCAAATGCCTATTAAGTTTAGGTCATAAATATTAACTGTCAGATGTAAGAGTTTAATGATTGGGGTGGCCATTTCTTTTGGCTAGTGGGGCATTGAAATGATTGCTAAGATGATCATGGTGTTGTGAAGAGAGAGGCTTTGAGGAGCTGGGGGGCGGGGTACAGCATGCACTATGAGAATTGTCAGGACCAAAGGAAAGTGTTCAAAGTAATGTCCAGGCAGAGGAAGCTCTCTGGCTATCTCAAGATGATGATGCTTGGTGACAGCAGTCACCCTGGCTGAGGGGACATTGAAGCTGCCTGACTTCATTTGTTTCCCCTCTCTGTGAGGGTGGATGTAAGGGTGACTTTTCTCCTCAGCTTTGTTATAATTGCAAAATACTAGTTTCCGTGTAATTCTCACTGGTCCACCTGTTTCCTGTATCCTTCTATACGACGTCCATGTTACAAATGCTCTGCAATTTCACTTAGATGTTACCAAGCATCCACTTATCTTCTCTTGTCTCCCACCTATGAGCCCTTCCCTACCTCGGTAGGGGCATGGCCATGCTATGTGGAGTCTCCTATACTTCACGTGTCTTGGGATTGTTTTTGTCCCCACTCTGATGGTTTGCCAGCGCCTGCTAGAAAGTCTCCATTTGACTCTATTGGTTTCGAGAAAATGGCTTTGTGAAGAGTGGGGCAGGTTTGTGAATTGTCTCAGAAAACTGTGATATCCACACTTACACAAAAGCCCTCGTTCCCGAAGTCTGAGCTTGGTTATAGGTGAGACTTGGAAAGGAGTTTAAGTCTGGTCTCTGACTTGGAGCTGTCCCCTGCTGAGAGCTACACATTGCTGGTAGCTTGTTCTCCGAGAGTAATAAGTATTGTTGTTTAGCAGTTGTGCTGTTGGAATTCAGCTCCACTATGTCTGACAGTATTTATCTAAAATACTTTCCCTGGTGCGTGTTCAAGTTCCAGTAAACCGTGTCTTATTGTACGACCTTTTCATTTTCCTTTGAAAAGGGATCAGCTCGTCAGATAAAAGCTACAAGCCTGAGTACAGGAAAAACGCGTGCTCAGAAAATCCAAGCATGATTGAAAACAAGATGTGTTAAATCAATGCGGTTTATCGCCTGCCTATTCCCGGCAATTGCTGTCCTAAGCTCATTGCGAACACACGCCGGATGATAAAAGTCCGGTGTCACAGCACTCGCTGGGGTGGGGACTGAAGAAAACATGTTTATCAGGCAGGCTGGGTGATTTTACACTCTTGATAACAGTTATTGTCAAAACTCTCTGGGAAGAAATCTGAAGAACAATTATAGAGGTAATATTGCTCTTGATATATCAGAAGGTCCGCCAGGAGAGAATTATGGATTTATCCTTAAGAAAGAAAGACAAAGTATGCTGGCCTTCAATTCTTAAACACCACTATCCATTACACAGTGAAAATCAGCCTTCCCTTTACCCTTACAGGAGCAAATCTGTCTTTGAAACTTAATCATAAATGATCCAGATTTTTTTTCTAATCCAAAATAAAAAGAAGAGATTGAAAGGCAAAAAAATAGAAATAGATATAAATCTATAAAACTATGACGATTTATCTTCAGTTTGCTGGAGGGAATTAATTTTAATTTTATACTTGACTCAAATTTGAAAATTGAAATTGAGGCCCCTAGAATGCCAAGCAGATCACAGGCCACCATACAGAATGGCAGAGTGAATTTTCTCCTCAGCTCTGTTACAATTAAAGAACAGCACAGTTCCCCTTTAATTCTCACAGTTTCACCTGCTTTCTGGTCTGGATGGAGTGTGACCCTCCCGAGAAAGAAGGGAGTCTGCATGTGAGGACATGCTTCTCACCAAGGACCTTCTAGAAAATTAGAAGTGGCTGTGAGATGAAATAGATCAGCCCAATGTATCATAAATGCATTACAAATCTTCTTTTCTCAAAAGAGAAACAGCCTTTGAAGCTCCTTACCAGCTATATCTAAAAGGAAAACTTGGTGTGTCAGTTAATTGTCAACTTGACACAATGTACAGTGACCTGGGAAGGTGGAGGAATTGTCTAGACCAGGTTGACTTATGGGGGATTGTCTGGATTGCTTAATTGAGGTGGGATGAAAGAGCCACCTTGATTGCTGCTCTGGGCAGGGACCATAACTGTATTAAGAATGAAGAAAGATAGCTGAAAGCAAGTGAGTGGGCAAGCCAACAAATGGGAGGGAAGGAGAGAGAGAGAGAGAGAGAGAGAGAGAGAGAGAGAGAGAGAGAGAGAGAGAGCAAGCCAACAGGGAATCTATTTTCTCTCCCTGTTCCTGACTGACTGCAGATATGATGTATTGAATTTCTGCCTTGACTTTCCCACAGTGATGGAATGTGACCTGGAACTGTGGAATTGTGTTGCTTTCAATGAGGGACATTTTAGTGCAGCAACAGAAAGGAAACTAAAGCATTTGGTAAGGCAGAAAACAAAGTTTCTTGATGAATGTGGAGGTGAGTTTAAAATACAAAGGTGTTTGCTGGTGGAATAAACTTAAAGAAATCAGACTTGCTCATCTGGATGAAGTTGGGATTATGGGTGTAAATACTCCTGGTAGCATAGGCAGGGATGAAAGTGCAGGCTAGTTGATTAAAAAATAAGACTTTTCCATATTCTGTGGATAGGTTCATCAGTAATAAAAAGTAGTCTCAGAATATCAAGCAAAGCTCAGCGCAAACAACAAAACCTAACAAGTCTCCTAGATTAACTTATACAACTAAATGCTTCAGTTTTGCACATTTGAATGGGGGTGCACATTTGGATGAGTGTACAAATAGTTTTAACGTTTATGTCAAGGGGATATTGTAAACATTTGTGAGATCACTTTTGATGGAAAGCACTTTGATCTTCTTGGGAAAGTCTTCTCCTATGACAGTGGGCTCTGTTTGAAATGGCATGACTATACAGGAGCATTGGGACCACTAACATCTTTGAAAAGTCTCCAGAGGTCCTTGTAGCTTAGAGAAAACCGAGTTTCAAGTGGGACACTATAAAGGACTAGTCTTCTATGGCAGATACTCTTAACAGTCACCTGACAAAATATAAATTGGTATAAATGTATTGCAAGTTAGTCAGGAGATATGTGCACCCAAGGATTCAAGAGGTCCATATCCTTTCACCCAGGAATGTATTCCAAGTGTTGTTCATTATAGCTCCTGTTAAGTCAATGAGCATTTTGGGTGAAAAAAGTCTACATGCTTGCTAATAGGGCATTTGATGCCACAAATGATGGCCATTCATAAAATGTTATTGCTACAACATTTAAAAAATTAGGTGGGTATAACTAGGCACTTAATATGTATTTACACAAAACAGCATTGAGAAGGTATCTGAAAACATACATAACCCTAAGGCAGGAATAGTGCTTCTTTGTGGAAGGTGGGATTATGAAGATCTTCCTTCCCATTGTGACTTAAAAAGTTCTATAGAGTTCTCTAGAATAAGAATTTATCGCTTTTAGATGCAGAGCTACTGTAAAGCTATTTCATCTCCAAAACCAAAAGTGAGTCGCCCGCCTTCTTTTCTTCCTCCTCCTGATGTTTTTGCTCCCTGAAGCGTTATTAATATCCAAACACACACAAGTTCTTTATATTTCATTCAACTCCTCAGGGCTTAGTCACCTCCAGCTTTCTCAGGCTCTTGAGTTTCTGTCTCTGTCTCCTCTGTGTTTGCATCATGTGTGTCTCCTTATAAAAAATGGCTGACCCGCACCCGTTACCCTACACTTCTGATTATATAATCATTCTTTCGCTTGATTTCTGCATCTCGAAGTTGTTACCACAAAAGAGGTTCACACGCTACAAATCTGTCAGGGCATGGTCAAAACTAGTTCAAGATTCTCCCCTCCCCCCTCCATCGATTAATTCTTCCTATATCGATTCCATCTTGACACCTTTATGGTTGGAATCGCAGCCTTCCATGATTCAGTGAGCCCGCTTTGGAAGCTCCTGTGAATCTCAGGGCAGGGCCACCAGGCTGTGAAAGCTTTTCTTACTAAAAGCTGACTTGGGGGCCTGGCTTGCAGGAGGATTGCTTTTAGGCATCTTAGGGCATGTATCCGGTCCGTGGAGATGCTGTCTTGTCATGGTGCTATTCTCCCAACATCGAGGCAGGTAAGGAAACACCTATATGGCTTGAAGTACAACCAGCTTCTTCATTTATACACTGTTTGTGGCTCTTGTTTGGGTTTCTGGTTGATTCTTTTTTTCCATTAGTATATTTTAGAGTCACTCTTAAAGATAGCTTTGCGAAGATAACCTGCTGTTTTATTGTTTACCTCTGGGTGTTAATTTAGTGACTGAGGGAAAAAAATGGGGCCATTGCGGAACAAAAAGGCTCTGCCTAGCATATAAGTAATCACTCTCCTGTCCAGAATGGATCTGCCTGGAAGGGAAATGCTTGGCTGTTACTCTTTCGGTTCAAATATAGAGTAGTCACCAGGGAAGCTGGGAGACCCACGTGCTAGTTTTATCCTTGCCTCTGCTATGAGCTTTTATTTATTACTTGGCATGGAGTCTACATATTTGTTTGGACATTAAATGGCAATAGAATATAAATATTACCTTCTTAATATCTGCATTTCTTTTTATTTCCAGTCAAAATGACATCATGTCATGTAACCGTTAAAAAAAGGAAATTAAAACCCCAGAAATATGTTAAAGCACCTCTGTGAGTTGCTGAGCTGTAAATGCCATTCACACTGTGAGCTTTGGTCTGAGTGGCACCCACAGCACTTTCCGTGTGTGTTTGGGGACACAGTTCTCCAGGCCCATCTCCATTGTTTCCGGGAACTAATGCTCTAGAAGCTGAAAGATGGTGGACAAAGAATGATTTCTTTTTAAAGGGAACCCAGAAAAGCAAAGAGATAAATTCAATCCTCACAACTGCAGGTGCTCCCTTTAAGATTTTTTAACCTGTAAATATCCTGGAAGGGAATTCTTTTACTTGATTTGTTTGTGAAATGGATTTCTTTTATTTTTTTAAAAGACCACATACATATACATTTTTTCAAAATTGACTCATTACTAGGTGTTTTAATCAGAATTTGCTGTCTTTTTATGATTAGAATTACTGTATAGGATCCAGTTGTGATGCCTGCATTTTATTAGCCTAGAGTGTCTCGTGCAGCAGGGGCCTCTGGACACTGCAACAATAGCTTGCTACAGTGGGAGCTGTGCTGTTTTGGCAGGAACTGAAGTGACACCCACTAGGACAAAGACCTCATAAAGAAGTTGGAAATGGAAAGTTACTGGTTTCCTTTAAAGAGCTTTGAGCTGATGAGGCTGGAAAGGGAACCTGAAGCCATTTCTAAGTAGCCCCAGAACAAGTAGATGAGATGCCTTGATATTTTTAACTATTTAATTAACTGTTGTGGTTGGTTTTTTTTTTTTTTTTTTTTTTTTAAGAGATAGCTTTTCTGCAGATGAAATGAGAATCTTGGCTGCTGAGCGTGCTCCCCTGTCTAGTGCCCATTCTCAGTGCCCAATCACAGCCTGAAAGCACAGTGGCCCTGACATCTCAGGCATCACATTTAGCCCGAAACCTGAAGGTCCTGATGAGAGCACTTGCCTTATGCCTTTGCAAGAAAGTTCCGGACTTTCTTTAGCACACTGCGCACTGCTCCATGATGACACATATAGTCAAGAAGTGCATGTCTACCACAAGAGTGGTTCTCAACCTTCCTGATGCTGCAACCCTTTAGTGTACAGCTCCTTCTGTTGCGGTGACCCCAATCATAAAATTATTTCATGGCTACTCCCTATTTTTCTACTGTTATGAATCATAATGTCAAGATCTATCTGCAGGATCTCTGATAGGTAACCCCCATGGAAGAGTTGTTTGACCTCCAAAAGGGTCAGAACCCAGAAGTTGAGAGTTGCTGGACTAGAAAGTAAGTTGGAAGAGGTCAGGGGACGGCATCTCGATTAATCACGGTTCTCCAGTAGTCTGGTCCCCTCTATGTCACCATTCATTAGAAGTTGTTCAATGTGGTCACCATGAGGAAGACAAGGCAGGGGACTTTGGAGCAAGAGGGAAAGCTGAACTAAGATGACCAGGCTGGGCTCTGACTTTACAATAGAAGTTTTCCATGTTTTCTTTTGGGTTATACACTCTTTAAATTTTTTCTTTTAAAGGTTTAAGATGCTGTGATGACACAAAACAGCTAATTCCTAAAAATGGGTGTGGTCATCGCTACAAATAAACCATGGCTTGAAATCTCTATCTTTGAGCATCCTCCCCAAAAAAGTGCATACACTGGTCCTATTTTATTCCTAGGATTTAAACCTTGAGCCATTTCTATTTGGGACAAGGGGCTTTTTTTCTCTCTAAGCCTGTGAGCCTTCTTTATCCTACTGTCTATCATCCTTACCTGATTTTGGGGTGAATGCATCTGCAGTCCCTGTCAGGGTGAGGATGAGATGCTTGGAAGCAGGATCCAAAGAGCCCCTTTGCCATCCCTTGCCTTCTATAGTTCACAGTCTCACTTGTTTTTCTTTTTTAGTTGCCCATTCCTTTTTATGTGGTTAACTGCGCTCAGTTAAGCTGTTTTGTTTTTGTTTTGTTTCGTTTCTCTACCAGTTTCTCAGAATTGTCCCAGGTTCGAGGGGGGAAATTGATTAGTCCCATTTCTGACACTGCCCCTGAGCCCTGCACTTGAGTACAATGAGGTCACTTTGTTGAAAAATTAACTTTATATTACATTCTTGCAGGGTAGATGCATGTCCCTAAGGTACCACTACCCCTGCTGATGAAATAAATACACCTTCTTTATGATTCTCCCTCATTACCCTCTCTGTTGATTTTCTGAGAGTTTATGTATAGTTCCATATTTATACAACTGGGCAAAAGTATACTACTTATTTTTCTTATGGTCGGTAATAACCTATGCAAGGTTATTAAAGGGTACACAGACCCCTTTTAAGGCATACTTTCTTATGTCATTACTTTATACAAGCAGGTCAGATTCCATCTCAGCAACAATCCTCTTGCTCTTAACCTTTTTCTCTGATTATAAAAGTAATATATTGTGCTTATTGTGCAAGGGTGGTGGAAATGAAAACAGAAAATGTGCAGGTCAAAGAAGAGTAAGAAAAGCATTTTAGGAACCATGAGTTTTAGAAGTAACTAATACTTGTCAGTCTATGTACAAACACTGTTGTTTATTACATATATTGGTAGGTAGGTAGGTAGGTACGTAGATAGATGGGTAAGTTCATAGGGAAGTAGATTGATTGATTGGTTGATTGATTCATTCATTCTAAAGTCACTACACTAGTGGCTGGAAACATTGCTCAATGACTAAGATCACTTGATGCTATTGCAGAGGATCCAGATTTGGTTCCCAGAATCCTCATGGTGACTCATCACCACCTGTAACTCAAGTACCAGAAGATCCAATGCCCCCTTTTGCACTCCTTGGGTACCAGACACACATACCTACATTCAGGCACTCATACATAGACATAAAAAAAGTGTCCACACTATACACAGGCCCCTGTAGTCTTTTTAACCTAACACTAGAAATGTCAGTAAGTTAGAGTTTGTCATAGGACATTGATTCTGAGACTGGGATCCTATTCTGCTCTACATAGTACTCTGCCACTTTTTCCTTTTCTCTTCATTGAACTCAGTTCGATCTTCTCTTCTCAGATAGGGAGAGTTGTGTATGTTTTAAAGCCTAATGCCACTATAGATCCTTATTAGATGATCTCTCACGCATGGAGAGATCATGTATGCAGAGACTGCATGCAGAGAAGTGAGCAGGCTCCTTTGAGTTTGGGATAGAATATCTTGTCTTGCATGGCTTCAGTGTTAATGTTGGAACATTCCATTGTACTATTCAGTACTGAAATACTGAGTGTAGGACAACACACTTGAAAATGTGAGCAAGGAGCTAATCCTAAAGGCACAGAGAGTAAATAAGAAACCTTCTCCATGGCTCACTATTTAAAATACCTCCTCTGTCATGGTTTATGTCCATAGCATAGATGCTTATTTTTGTTTGAGTAATGAGCTTAATATGTCTAATCCAATTACTCTTCATGGCAATAGAATGATTCTCAGCTCTTTTGCTATTAGTTCCATATGATCTTTGGTTTGATTCTTTTAATTGCTGATATTAAGTGTCAGTCATTCTGCAGTGAGTTGGCCTTGTAGCCAGAAAATCCTCCCCACCCCCAGCATAAGAGCTTTTCAATGAGCAGCATGGGTTTCTAGACACACCAGCAATTCATTATGCCAATCACGAAATAGGAGGATGCATGCCTTTTGTGTTATTGGTGGCTGAGATTGAAAACAAAAATTGTAGGAGTCCGAATTATGTGTTCAGGGACTGGGGTGATACTCTTAATTGTTTAAAGCTACTGTTTATAGTTAGACATTTTTTTCCTGACAATTAGCATTATGGGTAGCTGTGGATATGCTATATAACTGAACCCCCAGTGCTCAACACATTTCTTGATTAAATACCATGCACTTTATGAGTAACACCTTCTGTGCAGAAAGAGCTCCATGGCCTTTTTTTCTACAAGCCAATCTGAAGAAAGAATTCTTCTCAAGGACTTGGAAAGAATTCATAAAAGGAAAGGAATAATAAATAGTGTACCTTAACTCATACACTAGAACAGAGAGGCTCGCTACACCTGGCTGTAATTTTCACTAATTTCCACAAGAGACAGATGGAAAGTTTATTGTTTGGAGGGGTGAGGGAGGGAGAGGGGCATTACCTGAGTCTCACATTTGCAAAAATGTTTACATTATCCAAAAGGAAGATGCAGCTCTATTAATGACCTCAAGACACACTAGAGTTTAGAGAAGGGGGGATCTTTTAAATAAAGTTACTTGAAGTTCATTCTGCTTTAAAACATACAAGTAGAGTAAAAGTACTTTCCCTGATTTATGTGTCTTTGGGAGAAACAGTTACTGGCTTTTTACTAACCTATGTAAAACAATGTACTTTTGTAAATGGATTTCTGGCCACTTTATTCAGCTACCCTCCCCCTCTTTTTCTTACATAAAAAAGTAAGCACTGTCAATCAAGGAATTTTAAGGTTTATTTCCTCTTTAGCAATGATTGATAGCCTTTTAGATTTACAAGTTGACAAGTTAAAGGGTTCTATTGGTATAATTATGCTCTAAATTCACAGTCTTTCAATTTAAATGTCCTTTTAAAACCAAGAGATTATCATACCTGTATTTTGAAAAGTGGGCCAGTCAGTTTGGGTTGGTATACAAATTGCTTCCATTAGCCTTGGGACCTATTTGAATTTAATACAGTTTTTTAAAGTTAGTATGAATCTTACTTTTAAAATTTAGGTTAATGGAAATGCATTTCAAGTAAAGCATGTGGCAACTTGGGTTTTTTTTTTAATGTATAGATAAAATGTTAGGGCTGAAGAGACAGTCTTTTTATTCAGCAAGGAAGAAAATATGCAATGAAATATCCTAGTTAAAGTTAAAAGAAAAGAAAGAAACAAAGAAAGAAAGAAAAGAAATGCAACTGTAATAATAATAATAATAATAATAATAATAATAAAGCAAAATCCAACTGCCTACTTATTGCCCACAATACTGAAACTGTGAGTAGAGGAGCGTCTTGCTATCTTTCCTTTCTCCTCAGCCTAGATAGGCTCAAGATTTGGGCCCAGGGGTCCCGCTCAAACTAAGGCACCAGCCAAGGACAGTACAGGCGGTAAACTTTAAACCCCTACCCAGATCTAGCCAATGGTTAGAACATTCTCCACAGTTGAATGGAGAGTGGGATATGACTTTCTCACGTACTCTGGTGCCTCACATTTGACCATGTCCCCTGGAGGGGGAGACCTGGTGGCACTCAGAGGAAGGACAGCAGGTTACCGAGAAGAGACTTGATACCCTATGAGCATATACAGGGGGAGGTAGTCCCCCTCAGGAACAGTCATAGGGGAGGGGAATACGGGGAAAAGGGGAGGGAGGGAAGAATGGGAGGACACAAGGGATGGGATAACCATTGAGATGTAACAAGAATAAATTAATAATAAAAAATTTTTAAAAATGCAAAAAAACCCAAAAAAGATGGTTTGTATCCTGCAAAGGAATTCTGAAAAGTATAGCATAGACTCTAATATCTACTTGGTCTAGTTTAGCAGAGTGTGTCCAGCAGGACACAATGAGGTCCATTGTCTCCCAATGTTGTTATTGCAATTGGCTTTCTGAATCTTTTAGTAAATCATTCTTAGGCTCAGCTGGCTATGCTAGTATTCCACGGAGGTTGGCCTTTTTCAAATAATATCATCGCTGTGAGCGGGTCTGTCACTGAAGATGGGAAGGTTTGGAGACAAGGGCCTAGGCAATGCTGGTCCGTGAAGATTCTTTTAAGGGTTTAAGAGACATGCCTCTCTCTCCCCTGTGCCCACCACCAACTTCACTGCATAGAAAGTGCTGAGATAGTGGATCCACGAACATTTACAAGAGATTCTACAGATATTGGCGTGAACCCTGTTATCTAGAATATAGTATAGACACCTTCAGACAAGCCTGTGAATTTTATACCCAGCATTCTGTGATGAGAAGAATCTTCAAACCTTGCAACAAATTTTACTTTTTACTTAGGGTTATATTAAGGATGTAGAATTTGGCCCTAGGAGCCTTGTTCTGAGACCCTCTTCTTTCTTGCTGCCAATGATTCTTCAAGAGAGTCCTCTCCATAGTAAATAAAATAGATGGTGGCAATGCTCACTGCAGAGAGAATCTGCTCAAGAGACTAAGGAGTATCTGTTGAATGTTAATCTACACCATCTGTGCTGCAAACCATGATTTATTTCCCAAAGTGTCTGAATCTTGTGACTTCTTCCTTACAGCGCTCAATGAACCGACCATCGACTACGGTTTCCAGAGGTTACAGAAGGTCATTCCCCGGCATCCTGGTGACCCAGAGCGCTTGCCGAAGGTCAGAATCTCCCCTCTTTGGGACAGGGTTTCTAGAAAGTTGAATTTGAGAATAGCAAAATACCTCTTGGACAGGATTAAAAAATAGTTCATAGATAACCAACTCATATTAGTGCATTGTGTGTCATGATAAAAGCTAGCAAGCACTTTGGGCTAGGCAATGCTGTACCTATTTTAGTATATAGCATGCTACTTTACAATCTCAGTAGCTTTTCATGTTGGTACTATTCCCCTAGTATTTTAGAAAAGAAAAGAATGAAGCAGAGAGAGGTCAGACAATTTGCCCAAGGTCACACAGCATGTACCTTACTGAGATTTAAATCTTCCTAGTCTGTGTCTGGGCTAATCACTCAGTATGCCATATTGATTCTCAAGATGAAAAGGAATGCAGATTTTTATCTGCTCAAAGGGCTATACCTACCTCTGGTGAGGATAGAATGAGCTCGAAGGGAAATGTATTGGTAGATTTGGTAGAAAGAGCTAGAAAGACAGTAGATGTAGATATTGAGACTCGTCAAATTAGACATCTTTTCTGATATGGTGTCTTCCTTATTTGAAACTCAATGAGACAAACAATGGAAAAATCAAGATAACAATCATGTTGCTATCAAGGCAGAAACTGGAGATTGAGTCTTGGTATGATGATTGTGTGCCTCCTGTGGGAGGTCGCACAGTCCCAGCCCTATACCGAAGAGACCAGGGGTTTGTCTGGGAAGGAGAGCCAGACACTACTGATCATGTCTAGAAATAGGAGGTGCACCAAAAAAGTTCCCCCAAAGTTCTATGAGGCCTCAGCACAGAGGTCTCAGGATGTCACTCCTGTCACTGACCTAGCACATGACATAGGGTAACCCTGGTTACATGTCAGTTGAATCAAAATGGGAGCAGAAAACCCCTATCCCCTGAGCAACTGAACATATGCTTTATCCTCTATGCCTCAGTTTCTCCCTTTACAAAATTGGGATAGTAGAATAATAGAAAGATGGAAATGGGAGCCACCTCTGGTTAAATGGTTGACATCTAAAGAAGCCAGGCAGTAAATTTCCTTTTCTTTTTTCAAAAGGATAGGAGAAAAATCAGAATAGAATGTAGTTTTGTTTACTTACACTTAAAAACATTAGATTTAAACATGTTGGATAACTAGCCCAGGCACATGCCACTTTGTCCCTGGGGTCCTTTCGGTGAACCACTCAGCCCTTTCTTCCTGCATTGTGGAGGAGTAATCAGGGACACAATGGACGTGTGTGTGTGTTAAGGAAACACGGCTTGCTTCCAAGCACTCCAACAGTGTAAGGACTGTGGCCAGAGGAGCCCACCCCAGGAAGCTCTCCTTGTGACTCAGAGCACAGTGGCTGTCCTCTTGGCTCTGTGTGTTAAGGTGGAGCAAGAGTTCAAGGGTAGGGTCAGGAAGTGGCGGATGGAGCCAGCACAAAGGTATTCCTGTGGATGAGAGAGAGAGAGAGAGAGAGAGAGAGAGAGAGAGAGAGAGAGAGAGAGAGAGAGATTTATACTCCTACTATCCATTGTTAGGGCCATAGGAAGGGCCTCCGCCTTTCTCAGACTCATGGTCAGTTTTTGTCAAACAGGGGTGTTTCAGTGAACTGTGGACCACACACCTTAAAAAACAAACTCCACTTTATTAAACCCATGTGTTTGTGAATAGACAAAGCTAGATTCATACAACCACCCACATATTCTGTCAAATGAAACTGCTCCAAAGACCACGCAGACAGCTTTCCATAATAATATGCCTTTGTATATAGGCTTGCACTTTTTCAAACAACTTGGACTTGCTTTGTTTTACTGGATCCTGTCTTGTGAAAGAGGTTGGAAAAATAGCTCCTCATCTCCCTTTCCCATTAACCAAACAGGGAAAGAGGAGCAAGCAGACTCTTTGTAAATCATTTCATCTCTGAAAGACTCTATAATTATGCTAACCCTCCATGTTTAGAGGTTTCCATTTCTTTCCTATGCACACAGAGAAGAGCAGGCAAGGGTCTTTGAAACACTTAGAGTATCCTTTTTTTCACTGGTTAACAGACCTCCTTCTCTGGGTCCTACAGAGGAAATGTGACCTTGGGGTCCAGGTTGAGTTCTTATAAAGGAGGGGGGGGCATAAGGACTGTGGCCAATCAGAAGCTGAGATGTTAATTGCTTTGGTGATGCCACACAGAAACTCTGAGCAAGGTGCTTCCTCACCTTTGAAGGCCAAAGGCAGGGTCTCCCTCCCTTGGAGTTTGCTACTTGTCTTCATAAACAGCCTGGGGACCTCAGCCCACAGGCAGTGCAAGCAGGCCTTGAGCCAGCTTTCCGCACCTTGCCTGTGACTCTTGGGAAGTCAGGATTGTGTTTGTTTCATGCCTATTGCAAGTCTAGCACTGCTTGATGGCATCTGCTGCAGAGCAGAGAGGCCAAGTGAGCCAGCATGCAAGCCAGACACACAGGAGCTTGGAAAGCAGACCCAGGACTTGGTGCATGCAAGTCTGAAGCCATGAGTCTCTCCTCTGTGCAGCAGCTGTCTCACAGTGCTCCTAGGAACTAAGGAGAAAATGCTTACAAAGAGAAATTCCAGGCACCTCCAGTAAGTGGGGACACAAATCTCTGCATGGCATGCCTCTCACATTCCACAGAGTTGGGCCTTTAGGCTGAGCCCCTGGAGGAGTTCTATCTGATGACTGCCTATGACATCACTGCCAGCCAGTGAGAAAGCTCAAAGTTGAACTTGGGTCTGTGAGTTCAAAACGCTCCCTGTATCTAATATGTTCAATGTCCACTGTTCCTTCCGAACTGGTCACTCAAGTACCTCTGCCTGCTGGCAATTACCTTCCACCTCCTCTTCCTCAGCAGTGTCTTCTGTCCATCCCCCTCAGATTCTCAGCAGCTTTCCTTCTTCCTCCCATCAAGAGAGGCTGGCATGGCAATCTTTAACAGGCAAACACAGTTTGATTATGAGATCCAGTCTCCCTTTTAAAGAAAATCAAGCAGTTTGGGGAAAGCAACAAAGGCCACATTTGTGTATTTTGCTTTATGGAGCTGAAAATATCTGGTAAATTGATCCAGTGGGAGTCATAAATACACATTACTTTATCTTGTTCTTCGTGTCCTATACCCCAGAGCCTTGATAGAACAACGCCGCTTAATAGACTTAAGAAAGAGTAATTACACTCATTGGTTGTGTGATTTTTCAGCCCTCCCAGCCCTGCCTGACCTTCTAATTTAGCTCACCGTGTCTAACTAATGCATTTATATGCATCTTTTATGAAGCATGGATGGCACAGGATTGACTGTTCACAGTCTTTTTCAAGCTGTCTGCCCAGGTTCTCGATCTGGTTGGTAGGGAAGGCAGCAGGAGCCATCCATCTCCATACATTTGCATGGATAGACAGCCATAGACATGGCTGTGAGCATTTTTCATCCCTTATGAAACATAATAAAAAGTATTTATTACATTTTTACTTTAAAGCTTTTATACATTCTAGCATTATTTACAGCTAAACACGCAGGCAAAGGATGCAAGTGTTTTTAAAATCATTAGTGCTAATGTTCCAGCTTGTCAGAAGTGCTTAAATTCTCCTGCACTTCGTCTAAAAAACTTGGTACTGTTGCCTCTTAAGAACAACACATTTAAAGCATCTCGCAAGTCAGGTCTGCAAACACTGCTGACAGTCTGTGATGGATGATATTGCAAAATTTGCAAGATGTTTGTAATTTCTCATAGCCGACATATTAAGGAATGGATTAAGAAATTCAGAGCCCGTATGGGTAACAGTCATCCCCCCCAAACCCCAGCCAAACCATGAACCCCCAAGAGCTCACCAGAATCTCTCACTCGGCTGTCTCTCCCAACTTCCCACTCAGCCATTGGATCCCAATTGTTCTCACAGCATTTTCTCTCACCATATGGTCCCCTCATTACCATACACTAAGAGTCCATATGGGAAACTTGTGAAATGAACTGTATTCATTTTAACTGCCAGATGAGCAGCCTTGTGCTTTGCAAGCCTAGCTTAAGTCATCTGCTGTCTTCATGTTGTTATGGCAACACGGCACCAATAAAAAATTCTAATCTACTGTAAGTGATCACAATATTTTAAGTGCTTGGCTATAACTGGCCTCAGAAGGGACATGGGACAGAAGGGCTTTGATTTGTCCAAAGACATATGAAGGTGGTAGTTGATTCCAGCAGGTGTCAGTAAGGGAGAGAGGAAGATTACTGCTAATATGTCCATGGTGCCATCTAGCAAAACATGGCTTGTCACGGGGATGGAATACAGAGGGGTAGGTTGCAGGACACATAGATCATAGACCCTTTGGGTGAAGCTAAAAACACCACAGTGAATGCCAACTGCTGTAGTTGGTCAGGGAGATGCATGACTTGCTGCTGCTGGAGAGCCAGCCAGCCATGGGCCACAGGTGCCACTCTAGGGTTGGACTCACCGAGGCAGTAGCAGATCCTCACAGGAGCTTCTCAGACCCCATGAAGCCGGCCTTTTTGGACACAGTAACCAGTCGTTTCAGAGGCTGGGCTAATTAAGAGTACCTTAAAGAAATGGAAGTCGCCAGCCACATTCTACAGTGTAAATCATTTTCACCTCCAAGGGCCTCATGATCCGCTGCCTCTCTGCCGCTCCCTTTGTATCGAAAGTGAATGTTTATCGTCTCATTTCATCAGTTCACATTAGCCTCATGCTGAATATTTAAACACAGAACAATTTGAACTCACCATGGAGGGAGGCAGTGACTGCACTTTCATTTGGAACAGCAAGGGCTCATCTAATAATAATTTAGTAAAGCAGCCATTTAGTGGCTCAGTTGTGCACTGCATTGTGCCAAAGATTATTCAGTTCAACTGTACCCTTGCAGAATTGAAATTCAGATTCCAGTCACAAGCACCGTTTTTTGCTTAGTGGAGAGATGACACCCCAAAATGCCCTCCCCAAAGAGCGTTCATGTTTAGCGATTTATCATATGTACAGAGCTGGGGCAAAATAAAGCTGGAGTTGGCTGTGTACCATGTATTCTAATTGTGCTTTCATTGTTTTAGTCTTTAGGCACAGACTATCAGTAATTCAAAACCCACAGTTGCATCAGCGAAAATACAAATAAGAAATCTTTACATAACCATGCTGCCTTCTAGCTGGAAGTGGGAGGGAGGAGGGCTAAGGAGATCAGGAAGAGGAAAAGGCAGTGCCTTTGTGTTCTGCCTTCTCTGTCACCTCTCTCTCTTCAGTCCCTCTATTTGTTTTTCTAATTTAAGAAAACTTTATTAACATCACAGCTGTAAACAGGAGTGACTTTGCTCAAATGAAAGCCCTGGAACAAATGCTAGGCTTATGTTGTATCTAGTTCTTAGAGGGGGCAAAAAGCACCCTTGAGTTTGGTTCCAGGAAACATCTTGTCTCTGCCTTCTCTTGTCAAAAGCACAAGCTATGGAACGCCATCCACTTTCCCCCTCCCTCCCCTTCATCTGCCAGAAAACTTAGAGGCAAATTCCATCTCCTCATTTTGATAATGTGCTTAGCTCAGGAACTTGGCTTCTCCTTAATACTTAAACTTCTTCTGTCTTGGGAGTCGAGCCTGGACTTGGGCACTGCTGAAGTTCTATTTGGATGTGCATATTTGCACACACTTACATGGCTGCATTTACGTTACCTAGAGAAAGAGGTGGCAGTGGCCCTGGAGATGACTGAGTAGATAAAGTGCTTGCTGTACAAGCCTGAGTACTGAGTTTATTTAAATAAGCCAAGCAGGTGGCCTGCCTGGCATCTCAGGCTCAGGGAGCAGAGACAGGCGATCCTTAGGACCAGTGGGCTAGGTAGTGTGGCCAGTTGGCAAGCTTCAAGTTCAGCAAGGGACTGGGACCCTTCAGTAAATAAAGTGTGATGCAATCAACAAAGACACCAGACATTACCCTGTAGCCTCCATAGGCACATATATGTACACATCCCAGCACATGCGTACCCACATACATGTGAATACACATGCACACATGTGTGCAATAAAAAAAAATGTAGCTCCACCCATAAGTCACATGAGCCTCAGAAAATAATAATTCTTGTTTAGACGATTCTTTTTATCTTTGCCAACTTACTTTGTAATACAATTTTCTGCTTCTTACTAGTGTATGTCCCTTTTAGGGATGAGCAGACAGAGCCAGAGAGGAAAGTAATGTGATGGTGCTTAGGCAGAACAAAGAAGAGGCTTCCCACCTTACTCTGCTATCCGAACACTGGTCCATCCACAATTGCTTTCAGTGGTTTACAGCCACGAGTCCATCTCCATCATAGCACCATTGAGTACAACAATGTCTACAACTTGGCCAAAATGCTCAGTAAAGGGAGCAGGGACTGGCAATATTGTTGTCTATTTCTTGGTAAGCACTCACTGTGTAGGACCTGCTAGAGCAGGTGCTGGTGCTGCCCTGTGTTGTAGACGAGGAAACAGAAGCATGCCTTCACACTGCTTATAAGTAGCCGAGTGTCGATTTGAGCCCAGCCCACTGAACTTCAGAACTCTATCAGCACTGACTCTGAGAAAGAAGAAAACAGAACTCTAAGGAGAGATGGTTTTGCATGCCAGTCTCACAATCTCTCAAGCTCAACTGGGTGGAGGAGAGATGCGGTGGCATCGACTAAAGACACGTCATAGATGGCTGAGCTAGGCGAAAGTGGTAGCAAGAATTAAAGGCCCATACAGACAACCAGAGAGAGAAGTCCTTGCCTTTGAATATTCAGCCTATGTGGTGAGGGCCCCACAGGAACAGTTACCCACTAGCTGAACCCTAGAACTCTCTCAAGTGCTCACTGAGCACTGAGCTCTTGAAGAGGGAGAGTTAGTTTAACCTCCCTCATACACGCCCAGTATAAGAATGGGAGGAGGAATGGGCAAAGCCGTTTTCATCTCCTAACAATCAGCTATCCTCATCAAGACAGAAAGCCATGGGAGCAAAGGCAAGGTCAGAATTCTTGTTCATTGTCTCCAGCCCTGAGTAATGCAACACTGCAGCTAAGCATTAAAGGGACAAGCACTGGGATCCCAGCAGTCTAGGGATGCTGGCGTTTTTTATAAAACATGTATATTTAAGTGTGTGTGTGTGTGTGTGTGTCCAAGTGAATACAGATAGATGCCTACAGTAGCAAAAGGTGTTGGATCTGCTACAGCTAGAGTTATTGAGGTTGTGGGAAGCCACCTAACATGAATCCTGGACATTGAAATCCAGTCATTTGAAAGAGCAGTAACCATTCTTAATGTTGGGAGCCATCTCTCCTCCTTGCAAAGATTTGAGGTTTTTTTCCTGTTTATTCTCTCTCTCTCTCTTTCTGAAACAGGATATCATATCCTGTTTTTTTTCCTGTTTATTGTATGTATGTATATATGTATATACGTATGTATCTATCTACCTATCTACCTATGTACCTACCTACCTCCCTACCTATCTGAGACAGGGTATCATATATCCCAGGCTGCCCTCCAATTTGCAATATAGCCAAGGATTGTCTTTAACTTCTGATCTTCCTGCATTTACATCTGAATTCTGGGATTACAGATATATACCATTGCACCCAGTTATATGCAGTGTTGAGGCCCAAACACAGGGCCTCATGCATGCTAGGCAAGAACTCTACAAACCCAGGCACATTTCCATCCCAGGACCCTGAATTTTAATTGCAGATGTACTCAAGACCATCCCTAAACCTTGGGAAATATAATTCACAGATATGGTTCACCTAGCTAAACATGTAGTAGCCAGCATTTTTCAACGACTTTACAAAGCCAAAGTGATCTGTATTTTTATCCACCACTTAAGTATAATGTAAATGTAAACATGTATATATATATACACATCTACATATCTATATATTTATATATACATATATATCCTTCATATGGACATGTGACAAGTATCTCATTTGCTCATTTCAAGGCCTTTTCTTCTTAAGCTAGATATTAATTCAATCTTGCCCTAAGGGAAGGGAAGCCGGGGCCCAAAGACAAAGAGAGACAGAAATAATATTTGGCTTTTGTGTGTGTGTGTGTCTAAAAGCCTCGGCCTTGGTCACTTAAAGGTGACTTGAAAGATTTTCAAGGGTAATTTTGACTCTAGGCAGCTTTTGTTTCGTGTGCTCACTTTACAACCTACCCCTGAAAAAGGCATCTCTGTCCAGAGTTTTCTCTTTCAGCAGAGCCTTTTATCCTGATCAGAAAGTCGATTTCCAAGGCCACTCGGCAGGACCTAACCCAGAGCGCTGGTCTTAAACCAGCACAATGAATTGCAATGAGAAGAGGCAGCTAGGGGTTGCCAGGTTCAGCTTTGTACCTCAGAGCAGGTCACATCCACAAGGGCACAGATACCATTCTTCTTCACTGTATGTATGGCAGGAAGCACCCCAGGCTCCCATTCACCAATTACCATGACACCATTTAGAATAGAAAGCCCAGAGACCAAAAGAGAAGAGGGAAAACCATTGTTGTAACTCTTCCCGGGAATGCCTGGTTTTCACAATTTACACGTAACTGCTGACACCCGAAAAGTTGAACATTTTGGTAAAATGAATCAAGTTGTAATGTTTCTTTTATGAGATCCCTTGCAGGAAGGGAGGCCTGGCACCTCCTGGGGACCAAGCTACATTATCCATCATCGGAAAGTCGGCTGTCCTGGCCGGCTTCTCAGAGGTCACACGGTCGAACCAGCAGCTCTTACAACTGTATTATTGCTTATGGAACAGTCATTGAGGCACCAGATAAAAATTACCTGGTCTAATAGGCAGGGAACAATTTTCACTCAATAAAATTATAAGCCAAATCATTCATTTCATAACTCTCTGGCTAATTTATTTGTTGACCTTTTAATATCCAAAGCTCTTCAGTGGTATTAACTGCAGCTCAGACAAAATCTCTTGTTCATTTCACTTTCATTGATTTTTTTTTTTTCCATTCAGGCAATAACGGCTGCTTGAAAACAGCCTTTTTCTTCTTCTCACTGTAAAAGTCAATCATGTAAGTTAGGATGTCTTACGTGGGTCCAGCCATGTTAGTGTACAACACATTTTAATCTCACATGGTTCTGAAAGCCCCTACAGCCCTGATTGTAACAGAAGCAACCTTTCTGGTCTATCTCCAGCCTCACTGGGTGACAACACATAATAAGATATTTGTGGAGTAGGCGGGCTGACATCTAATCTGAATACAAAAATCAACAGAAACCCAGAACAGAATCACAAGTGTCTCTCATATTTTCTCTACAGTAGAGTGTTTTGGGTTCCTTGGACCCTGGTAGCAGTAACAGTAGACTCAAGAGATGTGCAATGGATAAGTATGTTTTTGACTCTTCCAGAGGACAAACCAGTATCAAGTAGCTCTCTCTCTCTCTCTCTCTCGCACACACACACACACACACACACACACACACACACACACACACACACACACACACTGTCCATACACAGACAAATGAAAAAAATTAAAAATACTTAATGGTTTTATTATGAAAATAGATACATATTTTGGACATTGAATTTTATTATTTTTTAAAGATGATTTAACAAATTATGACCAGAGTATTCTGTAGAGTAGCCAGTCATAGGTTCAGATATGTATGCATGTATTATGTATTATGTAAGTAAGTATGTTGAAAGAAAAAGCTTGTGTGTGTGTGTGTGTGTGTGTGTGTGTGTGTGTGAGAGAGAGAGAGAGAGAGAGAGAGAGAGAGAGAGAGAGAGAGAGAGAGAGAGAGAGAAAGAGAGAGAGAGAATATGTATATGTTGCATATAAAGGCCAAAGGTTGATTCTAGGTGTCTTCTTTGCTAAGTTGTTTTTTGGGACAAGGTCCCTCACTGGACTCCCCATGATCCTTTTTTTGCTAGCCAGTTAACCAGAGAGCCCCAAGGATCTATCCTCTGCTTTGCAAGCCCAGGGCTTACAAGCATAAACAACTATATCTGGCTTATAGAGAGTCTGGGGTTTGAACTTACGTCCTCATGCTGATGAGGCAAGCTCTTTCCTGACTGAGCCATTGCTGCAATACCAGCTGAGTCTTCTTATATAATAAAACACTTTGAAGTCTTTAGAGTGCAGAGCTGTAAAATCTAATTGTTACACATTTGGCATTTTATGCGTCCCTGGAAATATCCACTTGCTACCTCCACCTCCTCTGTGCTATACCTTTCCATTTCAATTTACTCTAAAGTGGTCCTTAGCCATAATGAGAGTGCCCCTTTCAACAGAAACATGCTTAATTATATCCATGCTAAATGTAAGTGACTCTTCTCAGTCACAGGGCTTCTGAGTAAAGAGTGTTAAAGTGTGACACCAAGGGCCTCTAATGATGTGCGGGAAGCTCTCTTTCAAGAAGTCTCATATTACAAGAAAAATGAAAAAAATGTGAGGAATGCCTCAGAGGATAGGAAACTGAACAGTGCCCAAGTGTTATTTTGGTTTGTCTCACCCATCTCCTCACTGCCCTCATTACCCCGAGTTTTTAGAATGCAGAGTCTCCCATTATGGAATTTTCCATTTGGCTGAATAAACATAGAGGAAGTTAGGTTATAAACCTATCCTCTAAAGAAACACATCTCAATACAGCTGGTGTTCTGTGCTTGATGCATCCAGCATGGTGGGGGAAAGGAGCCTGAAAACTTCCAATCAGGTTTTTCACCACTGGGGCTCTGCAATCAATAATGTCACTCAGGCTTTCTGAAGCAAGGAGGGAAGGAGCCAACACCCACAAATCTAGTCAGCTGAACAAAATCTGGGCCCTTCAATAAACCCCATAGTGAGGCCCCCCCAGGGAAATTGGTACTGATTTCCTTAATAGGTGCTGATCATTTACATGGCAGAAGTGAGTCTGTTTCACTTTATATCTCTCTTCTCTGGCCCACTGCCTTCTGAGTTCCCCGGTAAGAGAAAGGGATCGGTGCTGTATCGGTGTCAGAGGGATGCAGTGTGACAGGAAATGATTAGGAGTTTTCTTTTCTTCTGGAATCACTTGAATCAATTTGATTTTGATCACTGAAGCCTGTTATGTTCCTTTTCTGTTATCTTCTATTCCCTCAAAATGTTAAGCTCATGGTTGGGGTAGTAGAAGAGGTGGCATAGGCTGTCCTCTGTCATGCCCGATGGACGCATTCCCTTATGAGTTCCCAGAGTCTCAGAACCTAATTCCGAAACGTGAAAATACCTGAGTTAAACGAGTGGTTATCCCTTAGCTGAGGAAGTTGCCTTATGTGTGCTGTGAAGGACAGCAAGGTCAGGCCATCTTCCCTGCTCATCACTCAAAACGTTGAGCTGGATTTACAAGTGAGTGCGTGCATAGCCAGTTGCACAACCTTCTTTTTTGGGGTATTAGCTGTACATCTGAGGCCAAATGAAAAGAGACGATTCCCATGGATGGGGAAAATAATCACTACGGATTTTACTGTCGTGAAATGAAAAGAAAGATGAGCTGGCTGTGTCTGCATATTTGACATGACATTCCAGGTCACTGAGATGGTATTCTGTGAATGTGTGAAGAACTATGTATTTTTTTAATGGCTTGAGAATATAGCTAATAAAAAGCTGACATATACTAAGGCCAGACTCATGTCACTAGACACCGATAACCTGAGATAATGTCCTTACATGGGTTATTCTATTAACCACAGCATTAAAAATGTAACTGCAAGCTAGTAGGCACGAAAGAGCAAATTCATAAGAGAAAAAGCGATGTTAAAAAGAATACAGTGATCAGAACTCAACCTTTGGGAATTTCCACATTGGATTAAAAGTCAGAAAATGGAATACAAAATTCTGCTCTTGTGCTTTTATGAGTTTCAGTAAATATATCACTGCTGTATCAATATAAATGAGATGTGCATGTGGAGAAGATCAGTGATGAAATCTTAGAGTGGACTCCTCCCCAGGAATCTCCTCAGGACCTGGGTGTTGCTGTGCATTGCTTTAGGAGGTTAGAAAAGGGCCTACCATCTAGTGGTGGACAGTGAAGGCTTGTATCTTTCAGACCAGAGCAACATAACTTCTTACAGCATTCCCTGTGCAGATCTGGGTGGTGTGGGCAAGATTTTTTTTTTTAAAGATTGATTTGTTTATTTTTATATATACAGAGCTCTGCCTACATGTACACCTGCAGGCCAGAGGAGGGTATCAGATCACATTATAGATGGTTGTGAGCCACCATGTGGTTGCTGGGAATTGAACTCATGACCTCTGGAAGAGCAGTCAGTGCTCTTAACTGCTGAGCCATCTCTCCAGCCCCGGGCAAGATTATTTTTGAGAGGAAAGAACAAAACAAATGGAGGGTAGCAGTAAAGCCGAAATAATTCCTGATGGATTAGAATAGCTGTCAAGGCCTCAGGTTCATTCGTTCATTTGTTCATTTGTTTTTGGAGACAGGGTTTCTCTGTGTAGCCTTGGTTGTGCTAGACTTGCTTTGGAGACCAGGCTGGCCTTGAACTCATAGTGATCCACCTGCCTCTACCTCCTGAGTGCTGAGACTAAGGGCGTGTGCTCCCATGCCCAGCCAGGCCTCAGGTTCTTAAGTTTAACAGTCCTGGAGTAGAATCTCTGCTCAGGTACTCATCAGCTGTGTACACTCAGAGAAAAGCACTGACTCGTCTGAGTTGCCATTTCTTCATTTGCCAAAAGGGTTATCAACAGCAGCTCAAGAGAGGCTCTCGATGAAGGCCGGATGAGTTTGTATTTCACTCTCTCTCTCTGCCATTACTACCCCACCATTGGTCCTCTCAGTCTCTGGGGGAGTGGGAGTATTGCAGGCGGTTACTCCAAAGAAGAGTTAGGTAAGGAGATAGCAAAGAAGGAGCTCACCATCTTGCCTCTAGGCTCATGACGGTTGCCTAAACCTAAACTGAGAGGAGCTCTCCAGACCACAGGGGCAGGTGACTGGCTGGACTAGACTGGCCATAGGATGAAGATAACCCTTATAGAACACTGAAGCTCGACTGTGGGAGGGTAGCAAGTCTTCAGAGTAGATGGATAATGATACTCACAGGCCACAAGAAGCTCAGAAACAACTCACTACCTGATTGGGTTAAAGCATAGAACAAAATGGACTTCTCCTGGAAGCCCACTCCCCTTTGAGTCTCTACTGTGTTCTTGTTACTGTCCTCCCCCCCGCCCAAGTAGACTTAGTAAGATCTCTTCTTCCCCTACAAACCATCCATTTGTGCCATCATTACTTCATGACCACTGAAGGGCAGGAGAGTACAGCTGTGTTTGTAAGAGGAAATAGATCATTGAGAAGTTGTTTTTAAGAGCGAACACTCTGTTTCTTTAACACTTGAGGGCCACGCAGAGGGAAAAAAAAATGTTTGACTCAGAATTTTAGTTGGAGAACAAGCATTAAGTCTTTAAAGAAGGCTCTGGAGACTTGCAATGTTTAGGGTACTCAGGGACATCTTCTTTATTCTTCAATGGGATTTTGTTTTGAAATTCAAGTATAGGATTAATTATTTTGGAAGACTCTAATCTCTGCCCTCGTGTTTAGGAATAAGAGCAGGGAGACATTTTATCATTATGAAAAGAAGAGAAAAATCTCTCTGACAAGCGAATGCCTTGAAAAATAGATGTTAGTACTAGCCAAGTACCTTTTCTTTTCAGAAATATTGAAATTGAATATTAGAATTGAAGCCTCCGTCTACTACACTCCCACCTAATGCCACACAAATAGAACTTGAGGAACAATTTCCAAGACAAAATACTATATGAAATATCCACTTGTTCCCCTAGTGGGAAATTTCCTTTTAAAAAAATCTTAGGCTCAATCATTTCCTAATGCGAAATTACAGATTTTTCAAATTACCATATAAAACTGCAAAAAAATTACACTTGTGGCCACAGAAGAGATAGCACACACTATCATTTTGATTTTAAAAGACATACATCTCTTATACTACCTGTCATTTTTATAATGCCTTTTACAAATTTAATCAATACATTTTAACATTCTATATACTTTAAGTGCAATATACAATAAATATTCAAGTTTCATCTTAAACATGCCTTAGCCTTTAAATTGTTAAAACTGCAGTGCCCTTTCAATCTACTTACATAATGTCATAAAATATACATTTCAAGGTAAATGAAGTCAGCTACTTCAATTTAGTCCCTCAAACTGGTAGTAAATGAGAGGTTAACACTATGGTGCCAAACCCATTATTGAGTAAATTTAGCACCTTGGACAGCTCTGTAAAATCTTTATTGCTTTCCTGACCTGTTCCTCATGTTCTGTCTCTGTGTTCAGTGGCTCTCAGCTCTGATTGAAAGGCAATATATTAGATCCCCAACACAAACACGCTTGGGGGCTAGTTCCCTGGGAACGCAATGACATGAAGGTGAGAGCAATTTTCTGGTCTCCGAAATCCAGGCACCTTGCAGGTCTGTGGCACTAACTCGCGGAGGACCCAGGAATGTCTTTCTTCCTCCCCATTTGCACAAATAACTAACAGAAACCTAATCAAGTTGGCAGTGCTAAGCAAATGTGGGTCTCCCTAAACCCCCAAATCTGATACTGTGGCGAAGGATGTTTTCAGATGGGTGAGGTCTCATTTAAGGACATAGCTTTCTAGACAAGAAATCTACGTCCATTCTCCTTGAAATTCGGGTGATGGCTTGAAGTGACATTATACTGATGCCATGCCTGTGACCATGTGCTGAGTTAGAAAAACAAGCCCCACCATCATGTATCAAAGACAGTGACACTGAGGGCCAAAAGGATTCAGTGCGAGTGGGGCGAAATCTATGTGTGTCACTTTCAAAATGGCGAAATGATGATCAGCTTCTGGTACTAAATACACTACCAGGTTGGTAATATCACTGAAAAATTTGGTCACCAAAAATGAAAGCAGTTTTTCAGATTTGTAAGGTTTTTCTATGATTTTGGCATTCTTTCTGAACTCACACCCTCCCTCATTTTGTGAAATTAATGAAAATAAAAAGAGTGGCTACAATCTCTGATTACACTGTTGGAGGCTGAAACTCACCACTTTTCTATACTGCGCCATGAGTTTGACAAACAGAAGATTTGTGTGTGTGTGTGTGTGTGTGTGTGTGTGTGTGTGTATTCTTTTTCATCCCAAGAAACAAAAGGAGAGTAACACCTTCCCAGCAGACCCCAAACATTGAAATAAATGTTTATTTGCCAAAATATGTGACCATGGACACAGAGATGGTGAATCTTTTAACAAATGAAAATAAGTTGATGCTTTTTTGTTTTAATTTTTCCTCAGAACCAGATAAAGCCATGAGGTTTTGTGGAAACCATACTAGCTGCACTTGATCTGGGCACCAAATTTAGTGGTCACGGTCAATTATTAACTGCCGTGGTTGTATACTACTGGAAACAAAAAGTGGGGGAATTGCCTTGTAGCTTATATTAAAAAGTAAAGGGCTGATTTTAGATGTATTGGTTCAAATTCCATTGATTATATTGTACTCTGTACCCACTGCACGACAAATGACTGAGTTGTTTAAGAAAAAGGGAGGGGGGTTCTGGGAGCTTAAGATGCACATCCGTGTTTATCGGGAAGTAGAAACTCCCCTCTCTCATTTTTGAATTTAGGACATTACATATGTGATAAGTAGTTACCGCACTATGACAACTGTTTTATCTTATATTGTGGAGCCTTTCAAATTGAAAAAATGCTAATATATATCTAAAAGCTTGTCATTTAGAGAGTTGTTCGAGGATTTTTGAAGAGGCTACGGTGACAGCGAAATGAATGCAATTACAGCCCTATTTTCTGATCAGTGTCTGGAGCATATGAAAATTGAGCAGCGCCACTTTCCCACTCTGATTCCAAGGCCCCCCGATTTTAAAGTTATACTTGTATTTGCAACTTTACCAACACTGAACTACAGTAAACAGATCCGAGAAATCACCTCTCTGCCTTACATTCTTGCATGTGTTTCTTTGCTGGTCCCCCCATTTTTTTGTTTTTTTACCAGTGCCAAGATCAGTGTTGCTATCATCTATTCCTCATGCCAGTGTAGATGGATTTGTTGACAAATCAGGTGACCTGGAGAAAGAATGACTTAATGTCTGTCCAAATGTGTGTTTTCATAGAGTGCCCCCATTGATTAGACCCATGTAATCCAAACATGGAAGCCAACCTTAGTAAAAAGAGGGAGCTTTTTTTTTTCTTCAACTTGAATGAGAAGTAAAGCACCTAGGAGAAGAACTAGTGAGCAACAAAGAAGAAACACAAACGCTACAGAAACAGCAAAGAATTGCAGCATAAGAAATTAAGGCTACCAGTCATGAATGCTGGCACAGTGGGGGCTTCTAGGGATAGGAGACTTCCCCAGGGCCTTTGATCGGCATCGTATTCCTTCAGGGGTCAGCTTCCTGACCATGCCCTCGTAGCTCTGCCATACAAGAGAGACAAACAAAAGAAGCTTAAGGCTACATGCTTCCTTAGTGGCTGAAGATTGATTGGACATTCCTCAAAAATGACCTGTCTGATAAGGTCATGGTTTCTAAAATAAGCAATTAAGTACAAAATAAACACATCTTAGGGATTCCTACCATGTACTGAATGACATCGATTATAGTAATCTAGCAAATGACCATGCAATTGTACTCAGCAATAAACATATGAGTGCTTCATCGTGCCTATGGCAGATGGCTGAGTGATGTATTCTATCTTGCAGTACCAGTGAGTCTCACCTTTTTGACTCAATTAAGTGTGTATATGAACAATGATAAATTGGTGACTTAACACCATTCTGGGGAGCCCCAAGCTACTGCTTTTACAACTGTGCCTTGGCAAAGAATGGCCAGCCGGATGGCGAGGGTATAATGTAAAAGATAAAGGACACTCTGCTATCCTTCAGAAGCCTACATCTGTTTTATTTTCCTTGACAGGAAGTGATCCTTAAAAGGGCCGCAGATCTTGTTGAAGCTCTGTACGGGATGCCCCACAACAACCAGGTGAGTGTTCCCTGTCTCTGACTTAAAGACATGCTTCCTCATGCAACGGAATGTCTCAGAGTCCTTATCCTATGAGCATGCATTTTTAAAAAATTTATGAAAGCAGTACTCATGTGTTGAGAACCTAAGGATCTGGGATGTAACATGCCACAGAGCTGCTCAGCCCTTCCTGCTTTTGCAAATCTTCTACTGCCTTTCCTACTGAATCACTTCCCTTTCTGGGAAAAAAAAAAAAAAAACAAAAAAAACAAAAAAAACGTGCTCCCTTTAAAGAGGGATCGTGGCTGGGAATGTGCTTCAGGACTGAAGAAGAGAGCTACTGCATTTTATTTTATTATTTCCCAGCACATTTAGGAGAAAGAAGGGTTTAATTTCTTAAAATATAGAATAAGGCCCAAGTCCATGCTTTATAGAGCAACTGTGAGCAAAGAACTGAAGCTCCTAAGGAACCTAGAGTGGCCAATCCCACTCCATTCCCACCTTGCCTGAATTCACTACTCAAAAAGCAGGTGTACACATCCTCAGACATTGGCTTCCTTGCATGGAAGTAGGGAACATGAATTGCAGGTTCCCATGTGTGGAGGAGAAGGAAAATCCCACAGTGCTGTCATACACTGACAACAATAGGCTGCAGTCAAGCAACTGGCACTCTGGGTCTCAGCTCTCTAAAGAAGTGAAATGGTTTGGAGTTGGGATTTTGCCTTTCACAGCCTCAGTTTCCCCAGCTATGATGTGGTCAGGATAGTGAAACTTGACATCACAGGTGTGTCACCCAGGTACAGAAAGTAACACAGTTGACCACTGAAGGCTTTGAACATGGGATTTGTCAGAGAGGAAGCACAGAGGGGCTGCTGGGAGCTGGAGTCAGGGTCGCTAACAATCATGTGCCTTTGACTTTTCAGGAGATTATCCTGAAGAGAGCTGCTGACATCGCAGAGGCTCTGTACAGCGTCCCTCGCAACCACAACCAGCTCCCAGCCCTTGCTAACACTTCGGTCCATGCAGGGATGATGGGAGTGAATTCCTTCAGTGGACAACTGGCTGTGAATGTCTCCGAGGCATCACAAGCCACCAATCAAGGTCAGCAGCCTGCTCCTTTCCCTCTCTTCCATTTTCCCTGCCCCCTTGACAAACCCAAGCTCCCACCCCTGCCATTTATTTGACATCAAAAAATTAAAAAACCCAAACCAAACAATTTTTTTTCCAAAAGATTCTTCACTTGTGTGTATTGGATATTATTGTAGGATCTTGTTTCTAGTTTCACATCTGGAGACCTAGTAGGGGGCTAGAAAGAATGTATGCATGCATTCAGCCATCTCTAACATCCAACTTTTCACCATAAATCATGAATGACAGATCACAAAGAGGGATGGAATTAAAGTTCTCATAGGCCACAACACATCATTCTTGCCCAGGGAAGAGGGACCTGTTAACTCGGGGGAACATCTCTTAGATTGGGATTTATTCCTGCTCCCAAATGATAATTTATAGGCCCTGCATTGCCACTTCTCACAGCTCTGCTAAGTATTTATGATCTCCTAAGAAATGTGTCTTTGCTAGCTTCCCATTTTAATCACAGAGATAGCACCACCAACCCATGCACATGAATCATCAGGTCTTTTCCCTCTTGGTTGCAGTGTGTATGTGTGTGAGGGGGCGGGGGTAATAACGGAGATATTCTTCCCTAATACCCCAGGTCTCTCAACAGTGCACCATCTGAATGCTACCCTGACCCCTGGTTTCCCCCCTGACTTTTCAGGTTTCACCCGCAACTCAAGCAGTGTGTCACCACATGGGTACGTGCCGAGCACCACCCCACAGCAGACCAACTATAACTCTGTCACCACGAGCATGAACGGCTATGGCTCTGCTGCCATGTCCAATTTGGGCGGCTCCCCAACCTTCCTCAATGGCTCGGCTGCCAACTCACCCTATGCCAGTAAGTAGATGTATGTCCTCAGTCCTGTGTGTTTCCCTTGCAGAGCTTAGCACCATGCAGAGAGGCCAGCTGGTCATGGCTACTTGATACAAGCCCCACCCCCACCCCCCAGCCTGCCACCCTCAGTATTTGAGCACCATTCTCTCCAGCAGTGATCTCTGCATTCCCACCTTGCACAAAAGTAGACACACGATGTCATTCCAAGAGCGCATGCTTATGATCAGACAGAAATGGGGTAACCACCCACTTCTAGAGGTTACTATCTGGAGGCCCCTGGTTAAGTCCTCTCCATGCCTGATTATTCTCATCTGTAAGAGAAAAATCATCAAGACCACACCTCCACCAGTGCTGGGAACCTAGATAAGATGATGTTGGCCAGAGTCTGGTCCTCAAGCCTGGCACAAGAGCGAGGCATTTGGAAATCTAAGTCAGTACCCTGATGCTGCAACACTAGGCCCCCCTCTTTAAATAACAGAACTTGCTTTCTGATATTTCTATTTTCCTTTTTGTGCATAATATACTCTTAAAAAGAAAAAACACAGATCCAGACATGATTTTTTTTTTTCACAAAAATCTGGAAAGATAAAACACCCTTATATACACACAGAGAAAGAATAATGTAGGAACAGTAGGTACCCTGTTCCTACCTTAAAGAAGTTTAGCTTAAAGGATTTGTTTGGACACACCACTTCAAATGTACGTAAATAACGCAGTAAATTAGCATCTTTATATATAAATACATACATCTAAGGCTCCTCAGCAAACTGGCATTTCCTTTATAAAATGTCATAGGCTCTGTCCCCAAAATGTCTTGATCTCCCTCTGAGGACCTTTCCATAGATGGCCAAGTTCATCTGGAACATTCCGGAGAGTTCTTCAGATGTAGAAAATGCAGCGAGATGCATAGACATTTGTAGAGAAACAAGGCTATGTTGCAAAATGAAACATATTCATGAATCTTAGCTTAAAGCACAGAAAACAGTGCTGTCCCTGTGCTAACGTGTGGTTTGTGCCTAACAGCTTGAAGGTAAACAGGTCATTCTGGCCTTGAGCTATTTCTGAGGGAATTCTTCATTTAGAACTGGCCATTTGTAGAACATGTAAAATTTGCCATATAGTCTGCATGTACCAACTCTGTGTACCAGCCACCATTGGGGTCAGTTTCGCATTAGGTTTTGATTTATTGAAGATCCATTCCTCAGCATTCTCCTAGCTACTCAGTCAGAAAATGTTTCAATCATGACCTGAAAATTAAAAGGTGGCATTCTTAATTAAATCAATAAGCTAATTGCTATATCGTAGTGATTCAATTTAGGGGCTGGAGTTGATCACCTTCCTGGGCCTGTGAGGACACCCAGTGACTTCTGCCTGCGATCACATCTGTCAGTCTGAGAAACTTTGAACATTTAATTTCCATTAATTGATTTCCTCAGCGCTCACAAATATAGTATTAAATTCTGAAATAGACCCTCAGATGGGATGGTTTATCTGCACAAATGCAAATAAAACAATAAACAGAGCACAGCTGATTTGAATTTTTGCCTCTGTAATATTTAATTATTCATAACCACTCATGTTGAAAAATTCTGACAGAATAAAAAATAAAATAAAACAAGACATTCTTCTGGTGAACACACATTGTGGTGTGGCTGCTAGTAACTAATAATGCTGTAACAAATGGCAATGTTGCGCTATATTTCACCCCTTTCTTGTTAACTGCGCCCCCAAACTCCCCACCTCTAAATACACATAATGATCACATTTGCCAACGAGATTAATTGCCTTCCTCAGTGAGCCAGCAGGATTTCAAGTCTAAGAATATTTAAAAATCAAACCTCCAGTGCAGGAATTTTGCAATTTAAATGGGTATTATTATTGAGCGCATTCCTGCATTTACAAATTCTAGGAGATGTGTGCTGGTCTCATTAAAAGAAGAAGTACAGTCTGGCAAATGTTGGGGAGAACTCTGAGGTGTAGACGGAGCCTCCCTCTCCATCCTCCTCCAGGAAGTGTTTGGCCCATTTGGACCTATTGCTGCCTTGGGCTGATGACAAAAGGCCATTTCACCATGATGGCAATCCTTGCCTATGACTGATTTGGTCCCTGTATCTCCACCTTGCCAAAGCTATGAGGCCTAGCACCTGACCCAGACTGCTCTTCAGATCTGGTGGACTTTTCCTTTTGAGGATGATCCCTTTGCAGGGGGTGCAGTGGAAAGAGTACTATGTTTGAGTTGGATTCACTACACCCCAGCTGTGGCCCTTGAGCAATTCTCTCAACTACTTTCCCAGTTCTAATTTGCTTATGTGTTAAAAAAAAAAATCAAGTGTCCATAGGTGTGTGGGTTTATTTCTGGGTCATTGATTCGATTCCATCGATGAACCAGCCTATTTCTATGCCAGTACCATGCCCTTTTTATTACTGTTGCTCTATAGTACAGCTTGAGATCTGGGATGGAGATTCCTATGGGAGATCTTTTATTGTACAGGATTATTTTAGCTATTCTTGGTTTTAGTTTTTCCATAAGAAGTTGAGAATTTATCTTTGAAGGTCTGTAAAGAATTGCATAGGTATTTTGATAGGGATTGCATTGAATCTGTAGATTGCTTCCCCTGGGTGGAGGCCCAGAGACACACAGAAGAAGGGGAGACAGGCTATCTGGATGAGACCTGATAGGCTGTGGTCATATGGTGGAGGAGGGAGGTCCCTTCTGTCAGAGGTCTAAAGGGGGAATAGAATATAGCAGAAGAGGGAGCGAAGGTAGAAACAGGAAAATACAAGCAAGGGGATAACAATTGGGATGTAATCTGAATCAATTATAATAAATTAAAAAATTAAAAAGGTCATAAGCCCCAAGCCTTATGTTATTCTGTCAATGACAAGATGACAAGATTTTAAAGGATCTTGTGTATCACAAAACAATATGTGATGTTTATTCAGTAAACAATATAGCACACAGGAGTATCTAGGACGTAAGGGAAAAAGGAAGGGTGTGCATGAGAAAATTAGCCTTGGTGCTGTGCAAACCCTCTGTCTTCTGAAGCAGCCAAGATTGCCAGAGTTTTCTCAGGATAAGTTATCTGAATCCCCCCACGACAACCAGGCAGGATTTGCATGAGTCACAGCCCCTGCTCACCTCACAAACATTTGTGGAGAGCTCTATAGGAAGTGAAAAGAGAGACTTTGGAGCCTGGGCTTAGAGTTATGTGTTCCCCACCGAAGTGGCTGGTGGTGATTTTCTGGTTTACCTGGCCTTCTACCTATTGGAGTCTGTGGTAGAACACTCAGGTCCAGTCCTATCCTCCCAGACCTTATAACTTCTTGGAGAGAAAGGAAGCTTATCCACACCTCTGCCTGCCTGAGCCTCAAGCCACGGTACTGGCTTTACATTTAATGCCCCTCTTTTCCTCGCAGGTCCCATTCCTTCAACGGTGGACCATGCCCGCTAAAACTAGCCTCCCCCTGTCCCCTCTGCGCCCCCCTCCCCCAGATGCTCTGTTAGCACCATATTTAAGACAGAGGTGGAAAGCTTTCCAGGGCAACTCATTGTGAAGTCCTCTCCCTGGTTGCCTCTGCTTCCCTAGAGATGGCTGCTCTTGCCCTGATTCCTCTTGTGCCACACCGGTTCCTCATAAGAAGGGACTGGGCTTTTGTTTTCTTGCCTGGAAAACTCAGAGGGTGGGGCTCTGCGTTTCTCTCTATAACGTGCTCCATGTGCTGGGATCAATTGAGCTGAATGAGAGGGACCATCCCTGTTCCCACGGAAATCAACTATGACACTAATAACTAACACATCACTGGGCACGCGATAGGTCCAGGATAAACTCACACAGGTCTCCTTAACTTGAAGAAAGCACATGCTAAGTATCAAGTATTGAAGTTGGGCAGTGTCTGGAGAGTTCAGGGAGGGTCTTGCCCGAGAACGGTCACAGCAGAGTGGCCGGGACAGATCTACACAAGCCCCCTCATTTCTGGATGTAACTCTCTTCTCTCATTGCTGTTCTCAGTCGTGCCATCCAGCCCCACCATGGCCTCGTCTACGAGCCTCCCCTCCAACTGCAGCAGTTCCTCGGGCATCTTCTCCTTCTCACCAGCCAACATGGTCTCCGCCGTGAAACAGAAGAGTGCATTTGCACCAGTTGTCAGACCCCAGACCTCCCCGCCTCCCACCTGCACCAGCACCAATGGGAACAGCCTGCAAGGTAAGCTCCAGGCCCAGGGGCCTGGGATTTCAGCCTTTGGAGGTCTGAACAAGGGTCTCACTGCTGCTGGGAGTGTGTGGTGTGGATGACGGTCAAGCCCTGGGCCCACCAGCTCCTCTGTGCCCTGGCTCCTCCTTGCCTCTGTGTTCGTATCTCTGGTCCCAGATACTAGTCCTGCTCCTTCCTCCCCTGTGGCAGTGTCTGAGACATCCTCTTTCCAGCCTCAGGAGCTCCGCTCAGGCTCAGTACTTGCCTGAGAACACTGTAGCCATTTTCTAATGCTTCCACGTCTCCTTCCTCCTTCTCTGTGGTTCCTTTTATTAGACCAGTGTTTGTAGGTACTATCATCTTAACCATGGCAGGGTCTCTCCTGGGATGGGCCTTTCCCTGAAGTAGGTCACTCAGCCTTTTCTTACTGTAGCTTATATCAGGATGAGGCTGTGTAAGGAGGTGACAGGGATGGGGACAGCCACAGTCCACTCAGAGCCTCTCATGCACCAGTATTACAAACATCAAAGACCTCTCTGGAACCACTGGAATGTTCTGGTTCATATTAAAATTACTTATCTCCTTCTCACCACACAATATGGGAAGTGGCAGAACCATCCGGCTTTGAGCTGTCCTTCTCATTCATTGAGGGAGGAAAAAAATCCAACTTTATAACTATGCCTGTTTTTTTTCTCTCACATTCTTCTTATGTGAATGGAATTGGCTTTGGGGACCTCATGTGTCCCTTACAGCAGGATGATGACATAAATGCTCACAGCCCCTACCTTAAAGAAGAGAAAATTCAAGGTGGCTAGAGGGCGCAAAATTGCTTAACTCCTCCCATCTGGTGTGTGGCAGTCACCGGCTTCAAAATCAGGTTAAAAATTCATCTGTTTTCAGAACCTAACACTTTCCAAGAATGTATCCCAGGTTTCTAAGGCAGCTTGCAGGGAAATAAGATCAATAAAATAATCAGCCACCATTTATTGAGCACCAAACAATAAGTCAGGTGCTCTGTTAAGTACAGGGCTGGCTTTATCTGTTTAATCCCTACAATGTCCTGATGAGGTATGAGGCCCTTAGATCAGCACAGTACCAGATGATGGAGCTTAGGGAGGGCGAATACAGGTCACAGACATCAGGCAGACCGTGGAGGTGGAGGTGAATGAAAGCCCCATAGGATTCTGTCCTTAATCCTTGCCCTGCACAGCTCACCACAGAGCCTCGGCTTCAGTGGCCAGCATGTCACTCATAGAGGGCAGCTGTGGAGGTCAGAGAGTGGTCAGAAGGGCTGTAACATATCTGGGATTTCCCAGCTTTATTTCTCATATGGAAGTGTATGCTCCATTTAACATATAGACACATATTATATTCTGGGTACTTTCTGCCAAAGTAAGCACACACTGATTCTCCCAAGACTCTCAGAGTTCAGTATTACCTTCAATGTATAGAAGGGTACATTCAAGCTTAGTTTACTCAAGGGACATAGTGAGGACACACCGGAGTCAAGACTGAACCTAAATGGTACAACCCCAGAGACTAAGCGACACACCGTTATTCCTCTCCATCTCCGGCAGAACTTTTTTTTAGCACATTCCTCAGTATCTGTGGGCAGATTGTTTGGCATAGCAGAGTCAGTACCTAGAATAATTGTCCATCAATGAGACATACTTACCAGTCCATCATCTTAAAGAAAAGAGGAAAATGTTTTACTCTAGAACTACATTTCAGGCCAGGTAGACAAGTTAGGAAATACCCTGTCTCCTATTAGTCATGTCAGATTTCACTCTCTATCAGCTAAAAAAAATAAATGTCTCCTCTCATTATTTCTCAAGCTAGAACAACCAAACTTTCATATAGATTGGAGTAATGATGTGATAAGTATGGAGAGGGTAAGGTTTTTATCCTTTTAAGCTGACAGTATAAGCTTTGGTTAGTGTATTAGTTGGAGTTACTATTGCTGTAATGAAATACCATGACCAAAGCAACTTGGCGGAGGAGAGGGTTTATTCAGCTTACACTTCCACATCATTAAGAAGTTCATCATCAAAAGAAGTCAGAGTAGGAACTCAAACAGGGCAGGAACCTGGAGGTAGGAGCTGGTGCAGAAGCCATGGAGGGGTGCTGCTTTCTGCCTTGCTCACCATGGCTTCTTCAACCTGCTTTATTGTAGAAGCTAGGGCAACCAGCCTAGATGGCACCAACCACAATGAGCTGGGCCTTCCTTTGTTGATCATTAATTAAGAAATTGCTCTACAAACTTGCCTACAGCGCAATATTTTGGAAGCATATTCTCAATTGGGTTCTTTCCTGTCAGATTACTCCAGTTTGTGTTAAGTTTACACAAAACTAGCCAACACATTTACAGTTGATATCAGGAAGAGGATGCAAGGAGGACTGTGATTAACAGCAAAGGGGCATTGACCTTAGAAGGCATGGGGTGTAATCAAGACATACTGCTATACATGACCCTGCCTTTACCATCTAGTTGGACATGTCCTTGATGGGACATTATTTCTGAACTCTCCTATAATCCATATTGTTTCGTTCTCCCAATACTGTCATATGCTAACTATCTACACTTTGAAGACATGACAACAGTGGAAACGTGAATGGAAAAAGAAAATTTTAATTAACCAAGACTACTTTCCTTACACTATTTCTCTAGATTGCATTCATGAAGGATCACCTTGGAACCTGCACTCTCATCTCTCTACCTTCTCTGTAGCAGGGCAGGGAGACCTAGCCATAGGCCAACTCCGCCATTTTTTGTTCAGAGTTCTTTTGCACAGATCTTAGACTGTCCAACTGGGAAATGTGACCTGACAGTGGACTTTCAGACATGCCTCATTTTTCTCTTTTCCCACAGAAAAGGGACTTAGATGGTCTCCAGAGGTGGGATAAAGATCTCAGCATTGTTCTTTTCCTTCTCTGACTGCCTCCTCTGTCTGTTCAGCCTGTAGTAGTACATTTCACATTAACTCACCCTGTTCAGAACTGTCATCATTCATTCAGATAGGGCAATTGAGTAAGAAAGAGTTGGTTAAGCGCACTGACCATGTAAAGAAGACTAGATATGTTGAAACATACATAAAGCCTCTCCTCCTACATAGATACGACACATTTAGACTGTTTACATTTTTAAAACCTCCAACTATGACTGTTAACTGAACATTCTCCATTTGGTGAAATCCTGATCATTCACCACCCCTTCGTTAGGAGGAGAAAGGCACATGCCTGAGTGTGGTGATGAGGATGGAGTGAGGGAGGGCTTGCTCCCAGCCTGGCTTCTGCACGGACATGAGGCTTCCTCCCTACTGCCCTTTCAGGTGGCTGCTTATCTCATCTACTTTATAGATGTGCACACGGATGCATGGAGCTGAGATGACTTGCCCATAGTCATTCGATTAGCAGATAGAAGAGCCCTGGGCTTGGCCCTCAAGCATTCACTCTCTTCTGTTAGCCTACAGGCTTCCTTGCCATATTATACTTGAGCCAACAGGTTAGGTCCAGGGAGAGGACCAAAGTCTAAACATTTTGAAAACTTGCCACCCCCCAAAAAAGAAAGCTTGCTATATATTTGGGAAGACACAATCCCACAGTTAGTGTGAAGTACGGGGCAGAATCAGATCATTTCATAGTCAAGTTGAATGTGAACTCTTTTTCAGATGAAAAAGTAACTAGGATTTCATCCCAGGGAGAGCATGATTTTCATCTGAGAAGCACCTGTGCCAAGACTATAAGCAGTCAAATCCCTGATGACGTGTGGCATCCCTGACAAGGTTCAGTTGCATGGGATATCAGTACCAGAAGCAGGAAAAAGGCTAAAAAAAAAAAAAAAAAAATGAGGCTTTTGCTCCTAAATTCTATGCTTCTCTGGGTATATTTTGTGGTTCACAGATTCTGTTGTATCTCTCTTGTAATGGAGACTTTTGAAATTTTGAGAAGAAACATTTGTGGGACAAAGCAGCTCTTGTCTCAACACTTCTGGATCCTCAGGAGACATTTGGTTAAGGAGTCAAATTGGTGTGGTCAAATTTAGAAAGAAGCTCTTACTGGGTCTCTGTGGTAGAGAGATTTGCCCTTTATAAGGCATTAAATGCTCTGAGATATCATGCAGAGAAACAGAAATGACTGTAGACAGCCCTCAGTTTCCAGAGGGACACAGGTTCAGTGCTAGTATAAATACCCAAGTGCATGAATGTTCAGATACCTTACATCAACGGTATAGCGTCTATATATGAACTTCAAATCATCTGTGCTACTTATAATATCTAATGAATGCAGTATGGCATAACATAAATAGTTCTCATACTATATTACTGAGAAAATAATAACAAAAAAAAAGGTTTTTACATGTTCAGTACACCCACAATTATTTTGCATCTTTAAATTTTATTTTTAATTGGGTTGAATGCTCAGTGTTTAAAGTGGCTTTGCCGTGCAAATGTAAGACCCTGTGTTCAGATCCGAGAACCCACCCATAGTCTAGTTCTGGCTCAGTGTGGCTGTGACCCTAGTGTAGGGTAGAAGGAAGGGAGGGAGATCATGTGGGTCCCCATAGCTTGCTGACCAGCCCCAGTCTAACTAAAACAGCAAGGCTCAAGTAAGAGAAAGAGTCTGCCTCAAAAATATGGCAAAAAAGCAATAGAGGAAGACACTTGGTACTGATCTCTGCCCCCCCTCTCTCTCTCTCACACACACACACACACACACACTCAACATTTTAAAAATTAGTATAATAGCTGTATATACTTATGAGCTACATGCGACATTCATATGTATGTATTTTATATGCAATGTGTTAGTATATCTGTTACCTGTGAATTTTATCAGTTCTTTTTTTTTTATTAATTTATTCTTGTTACATCTCAATGTTTATCCCATCCCTTGTATCCTCCCATTCCTCCCCCCCCCATTTTCCCATTATTCCCCTCCCCTATGACTGTTCCTGAGGGGGATTACCTCCCCCTGTATATTCTCATAGGGTATCAAGTCTCTTCTTGACTACTTGCTGTCCTTCCTCTAAGTGCCACCAGGTCTCCCCTTCCAGGGGACATGGTCAAATGTGAGGCACCAGAGTATGTGAGAAAGTCGTATCACACTCTCCACTCAACTGTGGAGAATATTCTGACCATTGGCTAGATCTGGGAAGGGGTTTAAAGTTTACCTCCTGTATTGTCCTTGGCTGGTGCCTTAGTTTGAGTGGGACCCCTAAGGAAAGAAGTGAGATTTCTCCATCAGCTATTTTGAAATACTTGCTTGGTTGCTGTTAGCTGCAGTCCTGTGCTATTACAAGTTAATTGTCCTTTTATTCACCCAGCCACTGTACCCGTTAACCATCCTTCGCCATTCCTCTCTGTCCCCACTTTCCTTCCTAGTCTCTGCTCTTGTGAGAGCAACTTTGTAGCTTCTACATGTAAGTGAAGACAGCAGCACTTGTCTTTCTGTGCCTGACTCATTTTGTTTACTATAATGTCCTTCCTCCTCACATTACTGCTCTGTGATTGGCTGAGTGTGCAGATGCTGAGTCCATAGATATGCAGAGCCAACTGTCCATTTGGCTTGCTAAAGGCATTTGCCTGCAGAGTTCTTTCCCACGTTCTAAGGCCAATTAGTGAAAAACTCTGGAAACTGCAGCTGCCATCTGGATTGACAGCTAAAAATCTAGAAAAGGCTCCACCCACTATTATCACAATCAAGTCTTCTATAACTCTTAACCCTAGACTCCCAAGGAAGTCTGTCTTTATAAACTTAAGGCTTGAGTCGCCAGCCTTGTTCAGCTCTTGTCTTTGGAAAAAGAAAGTCCTTTTTCTTCTAAAATGTTTGTTCCTCAAAGCCCAAGTCCTACGGGGTGGGGGGGGGGGGACTTCAGAGTCATGAGAGAGCCATCACATGGAATCAAAATGTCCATGAACAAAGACAAAAGGACGCCCCCTCCTTTTGTACCTTGTGGACATTCAGGCCCCTCTTGGGCATAAATACTATGCAACTCTTACAGGACTGGGTTTTGTTTTGTTGTTTGTGTGTTTGGTTGTTTTCTCCTCTATGGACACATTTGGTTTGCTGAAGATCTCGCCTCACTCCACACCTGAGGAGCTCATGTTTCGTATACCTGGGGCAGTGCCAAGGAAGATTCCATCCTCCTCACCCAGTCTCCTCCAACTCTGCAGAGCTCCCCACCTTTGTGTTAGTTCTTATCAAAATAGGGAACCTTTAAAGTGAAATATATTGCCTTTCCACACAAATGGCTTTTTGGGTTCCCCTCAGAAAACGTGATCAGCCAGCCAGCACTGGGGACTGTGACAGAGCCACTGTGGACTTGTGATGATGTCTTGGCACACAGCAGTGGGAATGGGGTCTCTCATGGGAACCTGCCTGGGCTCTACTTTAAGCAAGTCAGCATACTAGCAGCATTCTTGGGACATTTCAAGCCTTCCATACCCATCCCTCTCACCCACATAATTAATTTTCAGATTGCAGAGCAGATAGAAAAACAGCTTCTAGACGCAGGATTGTCGCGTAGTTACGCAATAGGGTTACTTTATTGGGAAGGCCTCTTTTGAGGTGCCCAGACTCAGGCCACAGATGGCTAGCATTTTGTTGTATAAGAAAAGTGTAGCCTGTAGGAACCCTTTATAAAAAATTGTAAGGAACTGTGGGCCTTGAGTGAGAGGTGATAGAGCTTGTATTAGTCTTATATTCTGTGAGCTGGCCTAGAAGAGGTGGCAGAGTGGGGACAAGTCATGCTTATCCCATACTGCCTCTTAACCATGTTTGGTCTTTATAGCAGCTATTTACAAACATATATAAGCCAGCCAATCAAGTTAGAAAAGGCTACAACTCTAAATTCTCTTTAAAGAATTCAGAAGCCTAATTGAGTCAGCTTCCCAGGACAACACAACGCCTCTGCAGAAAGCACGCCCTCTACCACATCCCCTCCATTCCTGTCCAGAGGACAGCTGGTCTCTCAAGTCTATGGGTTTACTAGAATCAAACTGAAACGTGTACCAGAGCATACCATTGAGCTTGGTGGGAACTTTTCATTTAGCCCAATAAAAAAGCTTAATCTAATTAATATAACAAATTACTCAAATAACAAAATACTACTTAGATTTTTTTAAAATTCATGCTATCTTCATGGGATATTTTCAGGGCCCAGATGATAAGTGTCTATCTAGGCTAAGATGGACACATCTAAGAATCCAAGGGCCAAAAGAGAGGTTTATTAGCTTTCTGCTTCACTTTAGATCATAGTAGCACTGCCTGAGCCGTCCCAGGACAGAGGACTGCCCTTCCACACCAGACACACAGAATGGATTTCTGTAGAAACGAAGCGAGACTAGTATCATTGGCCACAGGCTTTACATTCCTACTACTATACTAAGGGTTGAGGACCCACCTGGAGCCTGGATAAAAAGATGCTTAAGGACCCAAAGTCACACTGAGCCTGCACACTGAGGGACCCCATACCCATCCTTGCTCCTGAGGCTACAGCATCTGGCACTCCCAAGTTAAGGCCTGGGGTTTTAAATACTAAGCCCCCTCGAGTTCAGTGGAATCTCCTGCTCACTCAGCTCTTAAGGGTGCTGATTTTCCAACTGATCCCAAATCTTGGGGGGTGGGGGTGGGGGGCTTAAGTCGGCTGCATTTGGCAGAAGACGGCTTCCTGTTTCTAAGAAAGAAAGGCTTATGAGGGTTTAGGAAAGGAGTCCAGGAGCTTTTGGACTGCAAAAGGGCTCTTGCAAAACAACATTTGGATGATTTACGTGTAAATGAATCAGAAACATGTGGATTGAATTTCCTTGCGAATACAGATGGGTTTAAAAATTAACGGAAAAAGTGTTTGGCAAAATACATTTGGGTTTTTCTTTTAATTGAATCTAAAATGTCAGAGGTGGGGGTAGGGAAGCAAGAGTAATGTGGGGGGCAGCACATGGCCTGGCCTCCTCCCTCTGTCCATCTGTGTTAATGCAGTTCCTTTACTTTTAAGGTACATTTTCCCAGGCGTGATGGTTTAGTTAAAGGAAGAGAAAGAAGTCCACTTTCCACCCACATTAATCACTAAGGAAAGCGTTCATTTAAGTTTAGACTTGTCAATTAAAAAAAAAAAAGTTGGTTTTTTTTTTTCTTCTGTTTTCTGTGTTGTCATTAGTAACCAAAGACAGCCTTGTCTTCAATTTTAACATAGGCATTTCTCTTGGTATATTTTCAAGGTGCCACACTGTTGGATTTCTCTTACAGTGACAGCGCCCCCCCCCCCCCGTTTTTCACACCCTTTATGTTAAAAGTGTGCCTTATGGAATGGTGTCTATTTGATGTAACAGCAAATGCAGACCAGAGGAGTTAGTCAAGACTCTCAGGGTCACCCAGCTAGACCTGAGACAGTCAGAGTTAACCTGCTTTGGGGTTAAACTCAGGCTCTATACTACTGCTATTTAAATCATCACCACCTCCTGAGTACTTCAGTTCACTGCACTCTAGCCAAGGAGGCTGAGATTCAGGAAGACAATTAACCATCTCAAGGGAAGCCCTCCACAGTGGGCAGGCGAGAAGCAGAATTTCCCCAAACACCGTTATGCAGCTGCTCGCTCCAAACTCTGTGAAGGAATTTGGGTTGACTTAAAGCAGCTCTTCCCTTCATAGGGGATCTTCCCAGAAATCCTGAGAGTAGAAAAGCCACTCTACAATTTCAGGCAACCCCATGCTTCCTCGGGACCTGTGAACAGTGCCTACTGAGGCTGCCATATCCTTTTCCCAGCTAGGGCTGAAGGGAAGGCCCTCAGATGGTTGCTCTGTTGCTTAATTTTCCTACTAATACAGAACATAAGGCGAGACTGTTAGCAGAAATTTTTGGCAGTTACCGCGGGCTTTTCTCTCTTTCTTTTACATTTTGGATATGATGGGAGGGAGGAACGGCAGAATGACAAACTGAAAATTCTCACTATTTTGCAAAATCTGAGGCTGCGTCCTTTCCAATGGTATTTAAGCTATGCAACTTTCCAGTTACGTCTTAAAATTGAAGTCAGATTTGGAGAACTGTTTAGGATACTCTATTCTCTTAGAGATACACAGACATGCTGATATAATTCTTTAATAAAGTAGATGTATATTTTGTGGCAAAATTCATTCCTGGGAAGATGCAAGGACATTTGGTTCTTATTCCATTATCCTTGTCATGTGTAGGTTTTGTGTGTGTGTGTGTGTGTGTGTGTGTGTGTGTGTGTGTGTGGGGTGTGGTCTCTCTCTCTGTGTGTGTGTGTGTGTGTGTGTGTCCCTCCCATGTGAAATGTTTGGATGCAAAACCATTGACTTCTGTCTTTTCTTTCCCTAGCAATATCTGGCATGATTGTTCCTCCCATGTGAAAGAATTGCCTTGAAGAATTTTATCAATGAAGAGGTTGGATTCTGCTACGAAAGTAATCTGATATGAGTCCCAGAGCGGAACTTTTAACTCAGGCCTTTTTAAGAGGAATCACACAATAACTGCAGATTTTTAAACAAAATCACCGACCTTGCAAATACTGAAATTGGAAAGGGGATCTGCCAGAGCAGGGTGTTGGTTAAAGCTGTACCCCCAAGTATCTGGGGGATATATTTATTCTGTATTGATAAAAAGCAAACCCATGTTTTGTTTTCTTTTTGTTTTTTAAGCTTAACTCTGCAATCATTTGTCTTTTATAAACCATAAAGCCGCACACAAGGGCCACTATTAATAAGACTCCATGTTTTAATTTATGATGTTTTTAAAGCTGTGTAAGGGGAGAATGAAGTGGTGGTATTTACAAAAAAGCTAAAAGGAAAAAAAAAAAAGAAAGAAAAACAGGGAAAAATAAAATAAAAAACAAAAACAAAAAAAAGCTTGTATGGGACAGAATAGGAATGCCAGTTAGACTTTTTAGAAAACTAAGGGTCGGCTTTTGCGCCTTAAAGCATATCAATGGTAGTTAGCCCAGACAGTGCATTTTCAATATCTAACTTAACATGCCATCCCTTAGCAGTGCAAGCTTCTTTCTCTCTTTTGTATGGTTGTCTTAAGTAACTGTGTAAATAAGTGCAGCCTGGAAAGTTACCAAGCGACATACATGATCACATTTTCCCCTTGTACTCAGAAAATCCAGTGCCTCTAGACAGATTGTTTAAAAACAAACACAAAAAAACAAAACAGAAGCTTGCATCTTTAAACCCGGATCTCATTCTTTTCCTCATGACAACTTCTTCTGAAGCTGGTGGCCTCTGAGAGTGGGGTGGCACCTGCACTGAGCGAGAGTCCCCTGCAAAGCTTCATGGGACAGGGTCCAGGCACAGAATGCCATATACGCCCGCCAGCTTTCCAAGCCAAAACCTCATTTGCACTCCACCGTCCACCGAGAGATTCAAGCTTACTCATGCTAGAATCCTAAATGCTAACTCTAGGTCCAGGCTCAAAAAGCTCAAAGAAGACAACTGACAAAAGCAAGCAAGCAAGCAGGCAGGCAGGCAGGTGGTTCAGTTCCAGGCTCCTGAATCACACGGGGTGGGATCGGGGCCTGCACCAGATAGACCCTGCCTGGTCAGAAAGTTACAAAGTCAGTCAACAGCTAAAGTGCTTTGGAGTTCACAGTGAGAGGACACTGGGGGAGAGGAAGATAAGGTGGGGCCTCAAACTCAGCTTTCTGTGGGACTTTTTGCTTTCAGCTGGGAAGTGTTCTTATAGAAACCATAGCAAAGATGCCACCAGCGAGGCTCCGTGGAGGCACGCTCCTGGCAGACTTTTCTTTGTTTGCCCTTCTGTTTCTGTATGTAGTTATAAATACTGTAGATTTTTTTTGTCATTTGTTTTTTGCCAAAGTTGTTGTTTTATTTATACATTTTAATGTCTTTCGATGGTTTCAATATCACACACACACACACACACACACGAAAAGATTTTACTGCATATTTTGCAAAGAAATAAAAAGCGCACTACCTTTAGCTTGCACATACTTGCAATGTCAATTCAAAGGCTTTTTGTTTGTTTGTTTTAATGGGGATTTTGTAAAATATCCATATAAATAATGTATTTATCTTTGGAATTTGTACATTGCTTTTCTCTCCTTCCTCCCACCCCCCCCCCAATTTATTTTATTTTATTTTTTTTGTGTGTGTGTGTTTGCTTTGTGAACAGTGCATATAGCTTGGTCACCTATGGTTGTGTTAGCTGTTTCAATGTGGTTCTTAAACAATTAATTTTTAGGTATTTTTAGTATTGTTATAAACCATGCTTCAATTTTTTTTTATTTTCACCCAAAAGCCATTGTCTATTTTTGTATTATTTGTAAGTTAAGAAGTTTTTTCCAATATATGGCAAAAAAAAAATAGTAGCATATTATTCTTGTAGTATTTAGTTCTGTAGATTTAAAAATAATGTATCCTTTGCTTTGGAAGCATACAAAAATGCTGTTTTACTCTATTAATATGCATGGTATCTCTCCCTTTGGAGTGACGCATTTTGTGCATTAAATTTGGGGGAGAAACTTCATAGAGATCAATGAACATACTTTCTTTCTTAAGTCTGCTTGTATATTCTGTCTTTCACATAAATATAAACCAGCAGATTGGATGCCTTAACAATGCAAATCATACCCATTTCACATGTACGTTGTACTGTGCACCCCAACTGTCAGTCGTCACTAACATTCTAAGAAAAAAAAAAAAAAAAAAGAAAAAGAAGAAAAAAAAAAAAAAAACAAAGAAATTGAAAAGCACAAAAGAACTGTTTTGTTACTTTAAGACAATGTTACTTTTTCTAGTAGAGCAAGTGATCATTAACAATGCTGCGACTGTGCATGCCCCGTATGGATTTCAATGGTTTTCACTAGACTGTCAGAGTGCGGATTTTTATGGGTTGGGGAGGGCAAGGGGGAGGGAAGTTGCGGGGGTTGGTAAGGGAGGGGAGGGAGGAAAGCTGATTTTTCATGGTGAGAAATAATAATGACGACTGATGATAATAATAATAAATAATAATAATAATAATAATAAAAAGAAACTGGAAAAATATAAGCAAGGTTTAGCATTGCTTCTCCGTACTCAGAAAGGTTGTCTGAATTCGTGTGGTAAGCGCTGGCCTGAAGATGTCTAAAGTCTAAAGCCATATTTTTGTCTGGTGAGCCAGACAACTGTCTGCAAAGGAACGAACAAGTGAGCCGGTGAGGTGTCTGGCTCAGACCCTGACAAAAGACACCACCAATCTGTTAGCTATGTGCCGTGGTGAGAAAGCCCAAAGAGCCTTTAAGAAGAAAACGTGTATCATTTGTGTGTTGTTGCTTACGTTTGATTAGACGATGGAGAAGCACGCTGGTTCAAGGAACCACTTTCTTCTACAAAAAGTTTTGTTTTCAAGTTCCTTTAAGCTATCGCCCTCTAGATACAGAATATGGCTTTTAAAAGAAGATGGAGTAGACAGTTCAATTCAGATCTCAGTTCGGGGAAAGAGCCCTGCCTTTGGATGACTGGATTTGCATATGCCATGCAGGGCCTCACAATGTAGGATGCAGCTTTATGAGCTCATCTCTCAATCTACTAATCTTTCACCTCTTTATCAAACTTTTCAATACACACACACACACACACACACACACACACACACACACTGTACAGTTCAATTGTTAGAGCACTTAACTACTGTAGAGATTGTTATAATTTTTCCTTTTTGTTTGTTTTATTTTTGTTTTTTGTTTTTTTTGTTTTTGCAAAAATTCAACCTGTAAAAACTTTTCAACTTTCACAATATTTAATTAAAGTTACTTCCTGTCTGTGATGGCAGTTCCTAGTGGCGTATTCATTTCTCTATGGCAGAGGAACAACACTCAATGAACTGCAAAGGGCCTGGGTTTGCTATTATTCAGGCCAGTGTTGACACCCAGAGAAAATTAGCCTAGACCTGGGACACCCACTTCCTTTCTTTGTAGAGCCTCAGGGATTTGCTAATTTGGAATGCAAATTGAACGTGCACAGCGTACTGGTGCCCTCTGCTGGCATGAGCCAGGTGTGCATGTGCACGTGCTGTCCCCCAGAGGAGCCAAGGGCTCCCAGTCCTCTTATCAATGAACAGAGACCCCCCCCCCCCCCCCCCCCCCCCCCGTTACAGGAGCTGAATTGGGAATCCGGGAAATGGTCCATCCTAGAACATCATTGTCTGCGCTGGACACCTGAGCTAAACGCTTCCTATACAACTGCTAATTAATCCCAGTGAGCCTTCTGGCCGATTAATTATATGCCCTGGCTTGCTGATGAGGCATGTGTGAGGAGGGAACCTATATCTTTTAACTTCATGTGGATAATAGGGTTTTTTTTTTTTCTTTTTCCTGATGACCAAAACCACATCTGTCTGAGATCAAACTTTGCAGGCATGCAGAAGGTGTGCAAACGCCACAGGCACCCAGAAGGTACGCACACATCTGGGACGGTGTCACTTAGTGTCCTGTCTGGATAGTGCGTCTCTCCATTGTGCTTCCCATGTCTTTACTAATTTTGCAATGACTGGACACAATGAGGTTAATGATGCTTACAAAATGCCTCCACCAACAGAAACTCCATAGGCAGCGCTAATAGGCTGTCCCAGAACTACCAGCACATTCATTTGCAGCAGACGCTGCTACTGACCTGCTCTGAAATACAGCACAAGGTAAGGTCATGAAAGGCTATCCTGTGTAAGCCAATAAGCACAGGCGCTGTCATCCCGTCTTCAACAGAGACTCTTGCCGGAGCAGCTTGGCCATTTGCTATCCATTTTTGGTTTTCTATATCAGGGTCAGAAGATAAAAACTGGACGAAATGTTCAGGGTGCCTCCAGGAGCCTTGTGATGTCAGGCAAGACAAATGGCTTCCAAGTTATCGTGGTCTATAATGCTTAAACTGTGAGAGGCAGGCATACTCCAGAGTCCCGCAGAGTGAAAAACGAGTGAGCACACGCTGAATTACCAGCTTCACACTTGTTAAGGTCTACCTCTTGACTTCCTTCATTTATTCATTCACTCATGTAGTCATTCATTTATTTATTTCCTGGTTCCTTTAAGCCTCAAGCATTTGCCGTCCCATCCCCATGACACTAGATGTGGGGTGACTCCATTTGTAAAGGACACTAACATTGTTTTCACTCTTGGAGCTTACAGTCAATAGAAAAAAATTGACATGAAGTACTCCTCCGCCAACACACACAACATCTAAGAATGGTAATGAAGTACAAGACAGGAATGCTTTGAAGGTATATCATAGTGAGATCTGACATAATCTAAGAACTTTCTGGAAAAGGTTTCCCGAGAAAGGAGCAGTTGAGCTGAGTAGAAAAAGTGAGCACGGCAGGCAGAATGGATGAGGGTGAGTGTAACGACTAAGTTTCAAGTAGGATAAGGAGCACCCAAGAGCAGGAGGACTGGGTGGATGACCTTGTGGGGCACAGCAAGCCCACTTCACAGCACACTCTGGGGACCTGGCGTGGCCTTGGTGTGCTCGATGCTAATGAGCCGATCAGTCGAAGCTCCTCCCTGCAGAGCCTACGACAACCTCACACTCACCGTCCCTGAGTGTTCACAAAGGCAATGCTGGATAAAAGCAATGAGGCAGCTCCTTAGGGTGAAGGAGACAGGCAGAGAGTGGTTGGCTAGGGCCCCCAGCAAACACATGCTGCATCTGACATAAGCACATGACCTAGGACCATCCAGACAATTATGCCCACACCAGAGCATGTGCTCTTGACAGCCATAGTTGACTTTAGGCATTTAAGATGTGGTACCGCTACATTTTTTTTTTCCAGTGGAGTTGATGACTTTTCATTTTATAAATGTTGGAGTCTAATCTAAAATCAGCGACTCAAAAGATTGTGTTAGTGGCAAGAAAGATGGCTCGACGGCACTTGAGAGCACTGGCTACTCTTGTAGAGGACCCAGGTTCAGTTCCTAGCACCCACATGGTGGATCACAACCATCTATAACACAGGCTACAGATATAAAAAGTCCATTAAGTCCAAGTTGCTAAAAGTGGTACTTAAATGGTCCTCATGGTGTGATCATCCCAGGAGGGCGAAGAATGCTGCCAAAAGAGGGGGCATTTATGAACTACTCTGCAAGAGTGGTTCCCTCTTCTGGGCTCCTCTGGCACTGCACATATGGGGTACCCATGCATACATGTAAGTAATACTCAGACACACACAACCAAAAGTAAAAGAGAGAGAGAGAGAGAGAGAGAGAGAGAGAGAGAGAGAGAGAGAGAGAGAGAGAGAGAGACAGAGAGAGAGGAGAGAGCGAGAGGAGAGAGAACGAGAGAGAGCGAGAGAGAGACAGAGAGAGGAGAGAGAGAGAGACAGAGAGAGACAGAGAGAGACAGAGAGAGACAGAGAGAGACAGAGAGAGACAGAGACAGAGAGACAGAGACAGAGAGACAGAGAGACAGAGACAGAGACAGTGAGACAGAGACAGAGAGCAAGCGACAGAGACAGACAGACACACACACACACACACACACACACACACACACAGAGAGAGACAGAGACACAGAGAGACAGAGAGACAGAAAGACAGAAAGACAGAGAGAGACAGAGAGAGAATAAGACAAAGATCTACATTCATTGTTCCTTTAAATTGTCAGTGTAGGACTTCTGTCCCAAAGTTCAAGTTACTGAGGTAGCATTTAAACAGTCCTCATGATGTAAACATCCCAGGAGAGCAAAGAATGCCACAAAAAGAGGACGCGTCTGTGTGCTGCCCTGCCAGACAAATGGGCACTCTTTAAATGCTAGAAGGAAAGCATGCAATAGACAGCTGTGATCAATACCCTGAGACTTACTTGACTGTGAGAAAAACCAAGTATTGAAACTAACAGCCATGGGGTGTTGGGAAGGTGAGAACACACTCTCGTGAAAGCCTGCTGACTGCAGGAGTCACTCGCTGTTCAATACACAAGCCCACTTAAAAGCCAACTGTGGAGTCCTCTTGCCTCACAAAAGACTCATCACAGATGAATTTATTTTTACATAAAATTGCAAAGACGTGAACTCTTTCCAACATGCCAGCTTTGAAATCTTGAAATGATCACTTCCACCCTTTCCCACACCATCACTTGCTTATTGATCAGGCATCAAGTCTCATCCTAGCGCAAGGGAAAGTCCCAAGCCTATTTGAACTCATGTTGCCTTCGACCTTTGACCTGCCCGCAGTCTTCTGCTCCCTCTCACACAGATCTTTCTCCATGTCCCCCCTCAACACTTGTGTTCTATCACCTCTTCTCTATCTACGTTTTCTTGCTGTCTATCTCATTTTTTTCCTTTTCTTTCTTTTTTTTTTTTTTTTTTTTTTTTGGTTTTTTGAGACAGGGCTTCTCTGTGTAGCCTTGGCTGTCCTGGACTCACTTTGTAGACCAGGCTGGCCTCGAACTCACAGTGATCCACCTGCCTCTGCCTCCCGAGTGGTGGGATTAAAGGCGTGCGCCACCACGCCTAGCCCACTGTCCATCTCATAACACATTTATTATCCTGTTAGACAGCAGGGAGATTTCCATATTGCGCACACAGATCTAATGTATAGACTTAGAGGTGTCATTTATGTAGCTCCAAGAACGAGCTATGGGGGACAGGGGGAAACTGAGGAGCACCAGGAGGTCACTGCCATGGTCCAGGCAACGTTAACAGCTTGAAGGAGGAAAATGATAGGACTAAGGAGATGTAAAAGAACCATTGTGGTTTGGTCATTGACATAATATGGGAGTTAAGGAAGAACAAACAAGTCAAAATAATAATCAGCTATATGTATTTGGGGGGCCGGGAATAGAACCCAGGACCACACACATGGTCTTTACCACCAAGCTACAGTGCTCATCGGAAAGCTAAGTGGCTTTTGACAAAGGCAACTTCTTTTTTTTTTTTTTTAAGGTTGCTTCTCTGGGCTGCTTCCTTGCTGTGGAGCCAACAATTAGATCCTTCCTACTTCTTCTTTGACTCCCCCCGCCCCCTTTCCAATATGACCCTCTCCTCCAGGGGCTTCTCCATTACACCGAGTGAAATTCACTTTCCGGAACTAGAGACATTTTGTTTTCTTTCTTTCTTTCTTTCTTTCTTTCTTTCTTTCTTTCTTTCTTTCTTTCTTTCTTTCTTTCTTTCAAACAGAAGCATCAAGCAGTTTTATCTCATTTCCCTGGAGAATTTTGGTATAGTAGGACTAATTTTGGTCTATTTAGCATACGTTTTTTTCCCCACCAATGGTAAAAATTTCACATTCTATATTAAGAACAACAGTTCTGAGCCCTGGAATTAACCACAAGTCTGATCACAGTGGGCTTTCTTGAGGAAAACACCCAGTGCAGGAAATGACGCTATAATGAGAATTTCATACTCTACAAATATGGTGGTGAACTATCAATAAAAAGGAAGTTACCCTACTAGAGATAATTCATTCAATAACATGGATTGCTCCAGGAAAGCAAGGAGGGACAAATGGAAATCAAGCAATGTCCAAGCCCTTATAGAAAAGATTTACTTTCATGCTATATTTTTACTGGGAACCTCTTGTGTGTCAGGTTCATAGACATGCCTAATCTTTTGACAGTGTGGCATGAGATTGTCATCTACACAGTTTACACTTTGAATTACACACACACACACACACACACACACACACACTACAAAACATCTCATATTTTAAGCAAGTTTATGATTTTGTGTGAGGTCACATTTTTGATGTTCTGGGTGGCATGTGGCCCACAGGCCACATACTGGACACACCTTCATGTTGAGAGCTAGGGCTATGACAGTGTCACATTAACTCGTTTCTTTCTCTCATGGATACCTAGGGGGAGATCAGAATTGAATCAAGCAGCCGTAACACACACTGTAACAAGCGTTACTGGATCCCAACATGCCTGAGTGAATCTATGGCACTGAGTCGGCATGGATTCTGCTAGCTCAACAGCCAAAATTAATTAAGCAGAAGTCAAATGTCTTGTTTATATCCTCCAATGGCCATTAAAAGGAAGCAAACTCTACTGCAATACCAATTAATGCTAATAATTAATACTAATGATTAAGTCCTTGTTACTGGTTCCTTCACTTCCCATTTTATTTCTTTCTTGACTCCACATGGCCCAAGCCCCCTCTCTGTTCTTCAGTTTGTTTTGTTGTTGTTGTTGTTGTTATTGTTGTTTTTTGCTAATGTCTTCCTTCTTCAACCCATTTCATTGCCTGACTTTCCATGGCATCCTCTCTAGCAGGAAAATGCTTTCCCCTTTAGCATGGCAAGGAAAAGGGGAGACATTCAGCTAATCAAATGTGATCCCTTGAGACAGGATGTCAGAGGCGAGGGTCTCTAAGGGAGAAAAGTTTATTTTAGCTTACAGTCCATTACTTTGGAGAAGTCAAATTAGCAGAAATTCACAGCACATCTCCAGAACAGAGAGCAATGAGTGCATGCATGCTGCCTGCTTGCGTATACTTAGTTTAATTTCTTCCCTACTCCACAGTCTAGGGCCCCTACCTAGGGAATGATGCCACCCACCCACTGTGCGCTAGATCTTCCCACGTTAAGTTAGTTAAGACAATCCACCACAGACATACCCAGAGCCAATCAGTGCTGACAGGCTCCCAGACTTCCTTACCAGGCCATTCTGTATTGTGTCAGGTTGACAGTTACCCGCAGGTGGTTTTGTCACAGCAATTAGAAAAGTAAACTCTTAGTGTTTTAGCAGCAATATGGCATGGGGAAGTTATTTTCTAGTCGTATTTGGTGTCCTAAACATCTCCTAGGTCTGGATGTATATCTTTTTCCCTACATTTGGAAAAAATTTCTGCAAATTATTATCAGTATTTTTTTCCAGGTGCCTTTTCATCATTTTTTAAATTTTATTTTATTAATTTATTCAGATTACATCTCAATTGTTATCCCATCACTTGTATCCTCCTCTTCCTCCCTCCCTCCCACTTTCACCCTATTCCCCAAGGGGAGGGTCTCTAAATATTAACTTTTTAAAAATCATTTGACCTCTTCTTTTTGCCTGCATTTGTTTGTTTTTAGCTTTAAACATTTTCCTTTATTTTTTTTTCTTTCCAGAACTTAATGGCTTTTACTTTTCTCCCTAGTCTAGTGATCTTGTTCTTAAGGCACCTTTCTAAGGTAATTTAGCACACATGCCTCATAGCTATTAACCAGATTCAACTATATTGAGATATCGAATACCTGACGCTGGCAAAAATCACATTCCAAATGATTCGATTTTTATATTAGCAAATATTGTAGGTGTATAGAGAGTTATTTCCTTTCTTATTCTGTGGTTTGTTTTGTGTGTTTTGATTTGTTTGTTTGTGGTTTTTGGGGGGGCTGTTTGTTTTCTACAGTAAGAGATAAAGAAGGTGTGGAAGTGAGTAGAGGAGGAAGGAGGTGTGGAAGTGAGTGGGTGATGAAGGAGGAAGGAGGAAGGAGGTGTGGAAGTGAGTGGGTGAGGAAGGAGGAAGGAGGTGTGGAAGTGAGTGGGTGAGGAAGGAGGAAGGAGGTGTGGAAGTGAGTGGGTGAGGAAGGAGGAAGGAGGTGTGGAAGTGAGTGGGTGAGGAAGGAGGAAGGAGGTGTGGAAGTGAGTGGGTGAGGATGGAGGAAGGAGGTATGGAAGTGAGTGGGTGAGGAAGGAGGAAGGAGGTGTGGAAGTGAGTGGGTGAGGAAGGAGGAAGGAGGAAGGAGGTGTGGAAATGAGTGGGTGAGGAAGGAGGAAGGAGATGTGGAAGTGAGTGGGTGAGGAAGGAGGTGTGGAAGTGAGTGGGTGAGGAAGGAGGAAGGAGGTGTGGAAGTGAGTGGATGAGGAAGGAGGAAGGAGATGTGGAAGTGAGTGGGTGAGAAAGGAGGTGTGGAAGTGAGTGGGTGAGGAAGGAGGAAGGAGGATTTGGGAGGAGATGAGGGAGCGGGAAACATGGCAAGAGTATATTTATAGACCTGTTGACTAATTGTTGTAAGATTTACACACACACACACACACACACACAAACACACACACACACACACAGTCTTTCAGGGGATGAGCAGTTAGTGTGCTCTTCCCTGGGGAAGACAATTTCTCAAATTCTCATCATTCTTCGGTTGCCTGTCATTCTGTGGATGGGAACTGGGACTTTCGTCCATGTGTGTTAGTATGTTGTCTGTGTTCAGTTCATGTTTTGGCAGTCACGTTGGCGAGACTTTATGGGTCTATCTTCTGACATTCCTAGGACACACAATCTCAAAGCAAATTCCATGATCCTCTGGTTCTTATAAGCTTTCTGTCCTCTCTTCCAAAATGATCCCTGAGCCTTAGCCACAGGAGTGGAATTACAGATGTACCCTTCGGGACAAGGCTCCACAGCTCTGCAGTTTGATTGGTTGTAGCTTTCAGTAATTATCTCCATCTGTTACAAAGAGGAATTTCCTTCATGAGGGGTACAGAATGCACTTACTTGTGGGTATAATACAAATAGTTTACATATACTTAGGGCTTATGCTAGTTTAGTAAAACAGTGGTTGCATGTTCTCCTTTAAGGATCCATGACTTTACTAGACTCGGGCAGTTGACTAGTTTTCTAGTACCAGGTGTAATCACCTTCATGTTGAGTGGTCATTAAGTCCAATTAGAGTTATTGTTTACCAGCAAGGCATGCGCGCCACTATTGCACACTTAGTTATCAACCCATGCTGGTTGCTGCTGTGGTTTATAGCTGGGTAGGATTGTTGTTTGACTCTTTCCTTTGGAAGCTTGCGTGACACTTTCTGGTACAATGAAAGGTAGTCCTCAGAGAGGAGACTTTCAAGCTCAGGGGCCTTTGACTCTGTGCCTGAAGTGCATGGTGCCTTCAGCAATAGAACTTTCCTTCCATCCTTGAGAGTGCAACCAAGAACAACAGCAACAATCCAAAATGATTTTAGAATCTTTTGACCAATGATACAAAAGAAAGCTTCTCAGGCCAGGTGTTGGGATTTTTGTGATGTCTTTGTTTTGTTGTTGTTGGGGCTTTTTGTTTGTGTGTTTCTGTTTTCTGTTTTAGCTTTTGGACGGAGCATTATTCCAGATAGGAATTTTTTATTTAAACTATATATGTTTATTTAAGTATAGACTCAGTGTATTATAAGTATTTTAGGTAGATAGTTACTAATATGATTCTTTATGGCAAATTTTGGGCATTCTTACTGTTAGTTTTTCCTCCTCTCGCCTTCTGTACTCATTTCCTCCTGCCTCCTTAGTTAGAGTCCTATGTTTTGTTTTGTTTTAATTTTTCCTATCAGATCACTCGTACCCTGCAATTTCCCTCTCTGCTGCTCTTCCCACGGCCAACAATGGTCCCTTTCAGTTTCCTCACTTTGCAATTACTTGTATTCACATGATTTGGGGCTAGGAGCCTTAGATGAGAGAGAATATGTGATGTTTGCATTTCTGGGTCTGAGCTACCTCACCTAATATGAGCTTTTCTAATTACATCTATCTACCTGCAAATTTCACGATTTAATTTTTTTTTACAGCTGAATGTTCCAGAGTATCACATTTTTATTATTCATTCATTGGTTGTAGGACTTTGTAGGGATTCTTTTGCCTTTGTGCTTCAGCCAGTGCTTCCAGGACATTACTGAAAGGAGTAAGATGGTGGGCATGCTTCAAGGTTTTCTCCATTTTGGATGATGTTGGCTGTAGGCTCCTCAGAGAAAGATGTAGCTTTTATTATGTTGAAATTTGTTCTCTCTCTCTCTCTCTCTCTCTCTCTCTCTCTCTCTCTCTCTCTCTCTCCTCTCCTCTCTCTCTCTCTCTCTCTCTCTCTCTCTCTCTCTCTCTCTCTCTCTCTCTCTCAGTTTAAGAAGGCTTGGCTATAGATCTTTGGACGTCTGATAGAGTGTGAATCCATCGTGGCCTGGACATTTTTTAGTTGGAAGGCTTTTTCTTAGTAGTTCAATATTGTCATTTGTTACGGGTCTTTTTAGGTTGTTGACTTTTTCTTTGTTTAATTTTAGTGGTTTGGCTGAATCGAGAAATTCATCCATTTTTTTTAGGCTTGTGTTTCTTGGGCATCATTCAAGGCATTTATTCTCCTTGATGTCATTGAGCTGTTACTTTGTGTCTTCTTCAAGCTCTTTGAATTCTTTGGTGAGGTTTATCATCATTTTTTAAAAATTCTATGACCTGAGGTTCACCTTGGTAATTCTCATTTACACAAGTTTTAGAGGGCAGATACTTGCTTAACTTTTCACATTTGTATTGTTTTTCAATGAGATCTGGGAATGTGGAGTTCTTCGTCCTGCATCTGAAATGGACAGAACATGATTGGACAGAAGAGCGGATGTGCTGGCAGTTGAGACTGGAGGTTGGCAATATCTCAGGTGGAATTAAATCATGTGAACAGAGGGGAATAGGTTGGTGTGCAGGATGTGCATCCTAGTCTAAACCTGGGGTAGGGGTGGCACATCCTCCTGGGTAGACAGGCAGGCTGTGGCATGGGAGGAGTCTGTGGGTTGAGGTGGTGTGTGGGATGGGTTCTAGAAGAAGCCTGGCGGTTGGATGTGACACAGGCCCAAGTGGCTAGACTAGACCAAGACCAAGATGTAGACCCAAGCCTAGATCTGGCAGGTGGGGAGGGTACATTGAAGGATGAGCCAGCCAGTCTCACTGTTCTAGACCCAAGAGAATGATGTACAGGATCTGGCTGAGTGGAGACGTTGACATGTTCTTTAAGGACAAGAAGATAGACTCATGAGCATGACCTCTTCTGGTCACATGTGAGAGAAGAGACCAAGACAACATGGCAAATTAAAAGGGCAACAAAGCTGGCAGCCAAATGACTCTAGAATCTGTTTAGCCAAATAGATGAGCTGAAAAACATTAACTATGAAAGTATGCTTGTTTAATTCTCATTGTGGCCCTATGATATAGGTGCAGTGACTTCAGATGAAAAGGAGCTGCTCACTAACCCCATATAAGCCCAGCAGGTCCCTATTGGAACTTGAAGGCTTACACACACACACACACACACACACACACACACACACACACACACACAATCTTTATGTATGTAGCATATCAAATACATATACACGAATATATACTAAAAGTGACTTCAACAGGAAAATATTCATATTCATAATCCTCGGTTATTTAAAAGAAACCACTGGTATTTATGTTCAAAAATGTGCAGGATGAAGTTAGATGATTCACAAGTAAGCTCACTGCCCAGCACACACTAGCTATTTTGACCATATTAGATTTTGTGTATGTATAAACCATCACATCTATAATGGATCTCAGACTGGCAGACATTAGGTTGTCTCTTATTTCTTGCTATTATAATCTACCATTATGACAGAGATCTTGACTTAAAGACACTGAACTTTCAAGTTCTACCTGCTTCATAAAGACAAAATCACAGCATCCTTGGGGGCCAGTGGGCCATCTCTGGATCTCAACTTTTACTTAGCAATAGGAAACTTCACAACAGCGTCTAGGAAAATTTCCAAAGGTGAGTTGTGGCTGACACTTATCAGAAGCAAGAGCAAACAGTTCTTTTTGCTGTGGGTCCAGACCAGTTGCCTATTTTATTATATTAGTACCATCACTTAGTGTCAGAGGAGATACAGGGCAATCAAAGTCTTGAAATGAAGGAAATCACTTTGAAATTGGCACATCCTGAGGGGTGCTGACTTCACATCATACATTTATAGAAGGAGGACTCATCACTCCTGTCAAGGGCAGAAAGAATTGGGCAAGAGCGAAGCAACTTAAGAACACAAGGGCGTATATATATATATATATATATATATATATATATATATATATATATATATATATATATATATATATATAATGGTCCTCACTATTCTAGTTGAAACATATCAATACAGCATGATTCAGTGAAACGATTTTAAATGAAATTTATATATGATTAATAAGTTTATAAGTTGTGAAGGTCAGAATCATAGTTTGCATTCCAGATAAGAAATTTCTTGAAATTCCTTGCCAGTTATTTATCAACTCGCTTACCCAAATCTGTTAGTGACTAGAGTCATCCTAGGAGCTGGTGGTCATAGACGAACAGATAATATAAAACCAAAGGAAATTAATAAGCATACACGAGCTCCATGTGAGCTAGGGAAGAATCTAATGAGAGAAAAAAAAAATGCCAAGACATTGTGTGCACACACGTGCATGCGTGTGTGTGTGTGTGTGTGTGTGTGTGTGTGTGTGTGTGTGTGTATTTCTTGCTAAAGGTGCATGTGTGAAAGGCATGATCACCATTCAGTGGTGAGTAGTAAGAGGTGATTGAATTGTGAGATTTCCCCTCTCCATGGATGGACTGACCTATTCCTAAGTTTGTAGCTGAATGTATTAGGAAGCTCTCAGGCTTAGCTGGAGCTCACTTAATGTGCGCCTTCAAAGGATGCTTTTTGTCCCACAACTACCCCCTTTTCTCTATACTTCTTGGCTGCCATGAGATGGTTAGCCTTCCTCCACCACATACTCCCTGCTCTGCTTCATCTCAGGCCAAGCAGTAGTTATCTGAAACCTTCAAACTCAAGAGCCCAAATAGGCTTTTCTTCCTTCTTCTAGGGTGTTTCCCTCAGACACGTTATCACAGTGCCAGAAGCTGTGCTAGGATTCCCGAGGCAGTTTAGATCATCTAGGGAGCTTAGATGACACAATGTAAGCAGAGGTCTGAGACATATCTTTGACATTTATCTTGGGTTTTTTGTCCATGGAACTACCTATGTGCAAAGTGGCTCCCGTGTAGCCTCTGAAATTGAAACACCTGCACACGGAGCAGATCTAAACCCATCATGATCCAGAAGATGAACACCTTACATCTCAGTCTAAAGCACTCACCCAACTGCCCTTGTTATTTGCTGTTCCGTGGCCCTCATGGCCTGCAAATTGATTGACACTCAATGCAGTAGTAAGCCACTGTACTGTGAAGTGGTTTCTGTAAAGTAAGAGCCATTGAGATGAGCAAAGAAAATTACAAGTAGGCTCTCAGTTGTTGGGGAAAAAATGTGAAAAAGTATTCTAAAAATTCATTTATATTTTTAGGTATATGAATGTTGCCCGCATATAATGTGTACCACATAAAAGTTGATGCCCAAGAAGGCCACAAGAAGGCTATTAGATCACCCCCTAGAACTGGAATTACAGGTGGCTGTGAGCCACCATGAGGCAGGGACAGAGGACAGAATGTGAGTCATCTGTGAAAGCACCAAGTGTTTCTTAACCAATAAGCCATCTCTTCAGCCCTGGTGTGAAATATTTTGCTTTAAAATTGAGTGGTGGATGTAAAAAAAAATCACGATGGAATATTAGGAAATGGTGGTGTATTTTATCCACTGGAGACATGTTTTATCACATATTGCCTGTGGCATCCAGAGAAGAAAACATGCGTCAGAAGAACCGGAGGCTGTTTGGGAACGGCATGGACAAGGCTTTGGGGTTTGCAAGATAGCTCAGTCAGTACAACGCTTTCCTCAAAAGCCCAACAGACCAAGTTTGATCTTCAGAATACGCATGAGCTAAGCAAGGTGTAATGATTCTTACCTGTAACCCAGTGCTAAGGAGGCAGAAAGAGGAGGATCACTGGCCTGGGGTGCCCTGGGTATCTAGCCTAGCCTACCTAGTAAGTTTCAAGACAATGAGAGAGTGCTTCAAGAAAACAAAAAGGTGGATGGCAGCTGTGGAATGACAGTGGCGGGCTTCCATACGCCTGTGCATATATGCATTGGGACACATATGTATCCACAAATACAGTCATAAAAATTTTAAAGCACAATTGTGTCTAGAAAAAGAGGATTTTAAACAGAATTGTAGTATGCTTTTAAACACATAGAAGGGCCTCAAGTTGAAAACCATACCCGGCACATTAATCAGAACTAAAAGCCAGTGGACTGATAGGTCACAAGTCTTTGGGAGAACCTACTGATATTATTTTGCAAAATGTGCATAATGTTAAAATGTCTCACAATGACATATAAAGATATCCATAGAGTGATGCATACCCCCCACATGTTTTATGAGAGTTGTATTGACAAATATGTAACTATCCTAGCTTAGAAGAGTCTGGAACTCTTAGAGATGTAGAAATGAAGTCAGAACAGTTGCTCAGTTGTTAAGCATATCAAATCCTTTCTCTACTCTTGCAAATGTAACGAAGGCGTGGCATAAAGAGACTCAGATCTCCAGAGAAAAGAGCCAGGGGCAGTGGAATAGCCATATCTAGTGACCCGCTTTAAGAAAACAGTTCCTGGGGCTGCAGAGATGGCTCAGTGGTTAAGAGCACTAACTGCTCTTCTAGAGGACCCTGGTTCAATTCCCAGCACCCGCATGACAGCTGTCTTGTAACTCCAAGATCTGAACATGCAGGCAAAACACCAGTGCACATAATGTAGCCATGAGGCAACGTAGCCATCGTAAGTATTTATATTATTGCTAAGGCTACCCATCTAGGTCAAAATGATGATTATCGAGATGATGGGAATTGACGAGGTCACCTCAGCTATAAGGAATAATAACATCTAAGAAATACCTTCATTATTTCTCAGGACACTTTGCACCTCAATTGTTCTTCTATTTTTGGGGCTTAAGATCTCCCAAGACTGAATAATTTTCTTCATCCCTTCAGCAAGAACTATGATGGGTGATGGAGAGCCATGGTGGGCAAACGGGGACTCAACATTTTCCTTCAAGGAAGCTTCCGTCTAGCCAGAAAAACAGACGCGACTTTGATAATGCATGGAGCTCCCAAGGACAAGAAGCCAAAGGACACTGAGCTAGAGAGCTGACCGCACAGGGGAACAGTAGGGGCTCTTATGAGAAAAGCAGATTTCAAGCTGATACCAGAAAGATGAACTGGGTGAAAAGAGAACATCCCAGGGGATGAGTGCCACATACAAAGGAAAAAGACCTGTAAGCCTGAAATATTTGAGCTAGAGGCAAAAGGTGATGTCAGCTAGATAGCACAACTCAAACCCTCAAACACCCTTCTATAGACTCAGGGTAGGGGCCTGTTTACTTGCTGGCTTTTCAAGTTTTTGTTAGTACACAAACTGATGTGTTCTATTATAGCATTTTAATACATACCCTGTGCCCATAATTTTTCCTCCCACTACCTTCTTCTTCTCTTTCTCCTTACTTCCAGTAGCTGGAGATTTTTATTTAAAGCTTATCGAGACTCTATTAAAAATATATTAAGAACTGTTACGACCAACTTCCAAGAGTCCCAGGCAGACATTATTGGCAGGCACTAGGGGTACTTGGAAGGTGGGTTTCAAAGCAGTTCCTCAACATCAGACAGCACATCAGAGAATGCTGTTTGCGTAATGATGCCTGGGATCCTATCTGTTGGTTTGTCACAGGTCACTCACCTTCCCCTCTCCACGAAGCCAGTTATGTATTAAATGATACTGATCAGATCGCTTGTGGTTTGATGTTTATTTTATTTCCACCATCACTCTCCTTTTGTCAAGTGTAGCCTCAGACACAGCAGGTGAACCTTAATGGCTTAAGGGATAAATAGAAAGCTGACGGGATCATACCCATTAGCTAATGGATCACTAAGCAATGGGGACTAGTTCCACCCCAGCGCACTTAGCCCAGGGTTGCCAGGAATTTTAAACATAACAAGCCAACAGTCTAGCTTCCCCTCCAGGGCCCAGGGGTTGCAAGCCGAAACTCAAATATGGCTTCTTTGATGGACAGGTGAGTGACTATGGCTATCATTACGTAATCACACACCTTAGGATTTATTTATTTATTATTGACTGCAAAGGAAGTTCTAGGAATACAGTGGAGGAATTTCACCTGCCAGGTTGGTGCATTTCTTGGTGATAGCCTGGCCGACAGAAGGACCCTGATGGGAGATTCACCTAAGTCCTCTACGTGAGTCCCAGTAATTCATAGAAAAATATATGACCCTGACATTCTGTTCTGTGGAATGCTCCACAGCATGGTAAATTAGCCAGCTACTTTATGTGTTGTGCTAAGACCTGCTTTCTTCAGTTTTCTTTTTTAAACCAGTTGTTTCAAATATATGTGTCTCATTAGCATCTCAGCAATGCAATCACTTTTTAAAATCCCAAATCTCATGGTTTTATTGAGCTAGTAAGAGCTTGATTTGTGGGTGGTATAGACAGTAAGAGACCTCAACAACCACTGACCACACTATCCAAGAGGCACACAGCAGAAGGAAAACACCCACCTGTCTGTCTACTTACCTATCTATGCATCTACATGTCCATCTACCCACCCACCCACCTACTGATCTATCTATCTATCTATCTGTCTGTCTGTCTGTCTATCTATCTATCTATCTATCTATCTATCTATCTATCTATCTACTGTGGACTATATGCATATCTATGAGCAGGCTTAAACTTTAAAAATACAGTAGATATAAATTATAAAAACACATATATAAATTATAAAAAATATAAGTTATAAAAATCCTGTCTCTCCTTTCCACTGCTCTGCTCCTCCAGTGAGGCAACCAGAAGCTTCCTCTCAGCCAGTGAGTTACCACCTCAGTGCATCCCTCTTATTTTCTGAGTAGCCATTCTATGCATCTTTTTTCTCCTAAGAGGAAATGGGCTCTGCTGGAAACACACGGAAACAGAAGATGAATAATAAGACAAGTAAAGGAAGCATTAATATTTACTACCTGTGAGGTGTTTTGCACACATGCATTCATCTACACCCTTTAACAAGACTAAAGCAGTTCACACATGAGGACCAGGACACACAGAGAAGTTCTTTAATTTGCATAAGGCCACAGAGCTGTTAGCTAAGCACAAAACTGGGTCTGATTCCAATGTTCACATTTCATCACTCTGCTAATTCACAGGTTGTAACTGGTTGTAGCTGGCCATGGCATGATTTTACAGACTGGTTAAAGGAGTTTAGCAAGAAGAGACTAGGCACGGTGCTAGTGTGAGCTGTACTAGCTATGTCTACTCTTCCCATCGACTTGTGGCAGAAGAGTTACTAAGCAGAAGAAAGATTAAGTACATTGGGGGCTTACTCGAACCCCCAAGTAAAGCACCGTGACTTTAATTCCAGCTGGGAACCCTTCTTCATTTCTTGGAATTTTATCTTGTGCAGGCCATTTTTCCATACTGGTTTAAGACATTAAAAAATTAATTTATTCAGATTATATCTCAATTGTTATCCCTTCACTTGTATCCTCCCATTCGTCTCTCCTTCCCTCCCTCTTTCACCCTATTCCCCTCCTCTAGGTCTGTGACAGAAGGGGACCTCCTCCCCCACCATAGAGTCACAGCCTATCAAGTCTCATCTTGGTAGCCTGCCTATCTAAGACACATTTTTAAATGGTTGCATAAGGATTCAAAGTAAAGATAAAGAGCTCTGTACATAGGCTTTTGTACTCCAGCACCCATACAGAAAGCAACACAGCTAGGCAATGACAAAATCTTGGGGTGAGGGGACCATGAGTGAGCATAGAGGCTTGTAGGGACCTGAGATTGCCATATAGAGAAGATAACCTTCCATTCTCAGGAATGGATGGGAGAGAGGAGGTGGCATAGCAGGCATGTGAGAAGTCACAGAGAAGGGCTCTGTCCCCTGCTTCACGGGGCTGAGACTTAGCTACCCTGAGGTCCCAGAGAGAGCATGATCAGTGGGGGAAAGGGGAGACCACACCCAGATATCATCTCCTAGGTGACAGGGCCACAGTAAGACATTGAGTCCCCATACACACCAGCCATCAGGAAAGATTCTACAAGACCAGTTGTCAGTATGGAAGGGATGAGAAAGGAAGGGTGTGTCGCTCAGAGTCTATCAGCAGATATTGCCACTAGAGATCATCAGGCCATGTCAGCTCAAAGAAATCACTGGGATATCAGAGAATTTGAACCTCTCAGAAAACCCCAATTGGTCCTCTGGAATGCAAAGTCACCCTTTGGGGAAAGGAACTGGGAAACCTCCCACTGATAAAGACTCAGTTTCTGCTTCCTCCAGAGAATCACTATTGAGAACAAATCAGCTTCAGTCATCGCCAGCATCTCTGAGAATGTGGGCTGCAGGCCACACTGTGCGTTGGACACTTAGTTTGGACCTCTCATTCTTCACTACGTTCAGGCTGGGTTACTAGAGGAGTCTAAACTACTGGGGCCACTGGGAGAGTGAAAAAAAATTCCTCAGTCCACATTCTCACCGTTTTACAGGAAAACAGACTTTGTGTCAATGCACACCAGAAACTCCAGCCTTTACACGTCTGCACTGGCTACCCTGTGTCCTACAGATGCAGTCTGCCTGTCCAGACCACTCTCTCCATGGGTACCCAGCTGTGGCTTCCATAAACGAATCTCCTCCATCCAATTTAAACTGAGCTTCAAGTTGATTTGGGAGAAAATGTATGCAGTTTACAGGCTTAAAGCATTTCCTTCATCCCAGAGGACAAACAAGCGAGGGGGGGAAAGGAGGGAGGAATTGCTAACATTACAGAGAGAAAAGAAAAGTCAGAATTCCCGGGAGACCCAGAGGAATGAGGCCGGAGATACAAGGAGGGCAGGTGACAATTGTCAGATGAATTTCATCATGTGGCTGTGTTTCTGCTCGCTCGCAACTTCTCTGAAAAACTGTCCTTTGGGGCCCAAACTTTCCCTGTTTAGTCTCAGCCCAAAGGTGAGTTGCTTAGGAAGTTAGAGAGAAATTGGTTCAGGAATTTTGGATATATATATATATATTAAAAAATATATATATATATATATATACACACACACACACACAAGAAAATGACATTTCTTCTGCTTTCAAACAAAAAAGAAGAGATTTTAGTCACAGAGGGCTCAGGGACGTAAAGTAAGAAGTGAATGAACTTTAAAACTCTAGGTGTTTCATAGCCTGGCTAAGCTAATGAATCTCAGAGATTGGGACAGAAACAGCTGGAAAAAGAAGATTCCGGGAGCTAGTAGGTAGGAAGGGAAGTAAAAGAGAGTCTTAACGAGGTGGGTCTTTGTGTGATTTATTGCACAATTAGCAGAGAATGACGAAGGATGACAGAGTTATGCTCTGTCAAATCACCAAAGAGAACAAATTTCTCTTTGCCATACCTTGGGTCTTTTATAATTTGGAGATTATGCCACAGTGTAATTAGGAAATTCTAATTATGAGTCTAAATGGACAGAGTCTGCATGGTTTGTTTTTGTTTTTGTTTTTTGGGGCGGGGAGGTACACATGAACACTCTGTGGTGTGTGTGTGAAGGCCAGAGGTCGCCACTGGTTATCCTTCTCAGTCATTCTCCAGCTTAGCTTTGGAGACCTCCCACTGAGCCTGGAGTTTCATCATGAACTGGATCTCCTGGCCGGGCAAGCCCCAGGGACCTACCTGCCCATATGATCTCCACACAACAGGGCTGGAGTTAGTGGTTCATGAGTCTGTAGCTAGGTTTTTTTTTTGTTTGGTTGTTTTTTTTTTTTTTTTTTTTTTTTTTTTTTTTTGTGGGTGGTGTGGAGGACCAAACTCAGGTCCTCATGCCTGTACAGAAAGCAGGGTACCCACTGAGCCATCTCTAGTGTCTTAAGCACAGCCCCTTTAAACACAAACTAAAAACTACCCCAGAGGTACCTAGACAAATGGAAATTACAAAAGCAAGTGCACTAAACAAACCTGTACATATTAAGCAAAGGTTGAATAGTTAAGTGGCCCAACGCTCATTTTGTCGGCAAAATTCTACTTCTGGCCTCTCTTAACCAGTAGGTCATCACAGGGCCACAGTAGAAGCGTTTGGTGCAGAGTACGTGTCTCCAGTCATGTCCTTCCTTGTCCCAACCCATGCCTTAAGGCCTTCGCCATCACATAATCTGGAAAATGGGCTGTCCCTATCCAGTCTCAATCCCATCAGATGTGGTTTTTGCCGGTGGTTTGAACACATTTTAGCTTTGTCCCCATTAACCAGCAGATGCGCTGTAAGGTGGCAGTCTGGCGCATGCGCATACATGGGAGCCATGCCATAAGCATCCCCGCATCTTACCTGCCTGGCCCCAGCACGTGTGGGAGCATCTAGCCTTCTTCTGCTGACTAGTTCCTCCCACACTCCTCCTACCTTTTGGTATGCATCCAACTAGGGCCAAATCTGCAGCTTAATACTTTCCATTGTGCAAGTCTTTCGGGGATGTATTCTTTGGCAGCCTGGGCCCCCAAATTGGACTCCATCAGGAAAGCCCCAAAGCTGAGCGATTTTGCAGAATTTAATGGGCTTTAGGGGGACAGTTTTACAGACTCAGTAAAACTATTCAAATTGCTCAGGACCTATTTGAAGGCACATCAGAAAGTGCACCCTACAACCTGTCTGTAGCAGGCTTTTAAAAAAAAAATCTTGTCCTTGAAACAAACACAAAGAAGAAGAAAAAAGGAGAAGAAAAGAGGGAGGGGAGTGGAAGAGAAAACAAACAAACAAACAAACAAACGAACGAACGAAAGAAAGATATACGGTGTCCCCTGGGACTTTCCTAGCAGAGCCTCTAAGTGCAGTGTGACTGAAAGGCCTGCCAGGAGTCCTCGGGCCTGGAGGGAGGAAGTGGATGAGAGAGACAGGAGATGAGAAGAGCCTTCAGCAGCCATTGGGGAGGCAGGAGCGAGAGAGGGAGAGAAGAAAGGGAGGCACATGCACCAAAAAAAAAAAAAAAAAAAAAAAAACACGCACACACACACACAAAAAAACAAAACAAAAAAACAAAAACAAAAACAAAACCCCAACAGCAACGCAGGTGGAAATGGCCTTGTGGGAAATCAGGCTGTCAACAAACAAAGCCGGAAGCTGGAAACCACTGCCTTCCTAGGCTGGCTGCTGGGCAGCGGGATTGCTCTGTAAATAAATTAGCAGAGGCTTTGACTGCTTTGAAATTAACACCGACACCAGGAAAGCAGCGAATGACTCTCTTTTATCCATAGCAAAAGGACTCGTCTTCACAAAGGGATTTTTCGCCCCCATTCGTTGTTTTATTTTGCTTTGTTTTCTCAGAGAAAGCAAATGAGAAGCCACGCACATGAGCAGCTCAGGTTAAGGGAAGGCGAAGGAGAAAGAGGGAAAAAAGAGTTTCATTTCATGTACCAGTGGTTTAGAACTTCATTTAGAGCTAATCACACCCACATCCCCCCTCCCCCGGCCCCTAACCAGTGGGTTCTAACAGCAACACAGACCAGATTGCCACGTGGAAGACACAGACACTCTGAGCTTTGCTGGAGATACGTACACAAAGACTGAGAAGCTCCCATGATTTCCAGTAATGACAGAGGAAGGGCGGTTACTAGGAATGGACAATTCGCTTCTGGTTGAGGCAGCCAAGGACTCTTTTAAGATCTTCTAGAAGTCCTTAGGATCTCTGTCTCTATTTACTCCAGGTGACCGTTTTTTTTCTCCTTTTATAATAAACTTGCAGGGGGTCCAAATTGCTGAAATGCACCCCCCTCCATGAGTGTGAACCAATCTAGGCAAAGCCAAGGCTCCAGAACAGAGTCACACTTATTTTTCTGGTGAGAAATCAGAGAGTCGTTCTTTCCACTCTAATGGTGCCCTACTAACTATGCAAACAGAATCAAGGAACAATTATAAAGAATCAGATTTCTTTAGGAAAATCAGCCCCTGGCAAACCTCTACCACTCAATGTCCTATTAGTTACCATTTCTGCCCCCACCCAATCATTTCTATGCCTCTATGGTAAGCTTAAAATTGATGAAAGCAAAATGGACTTTGAAGCCTCATGAATTCTTAAAGCACACTCTAGACTATCAAAGCCACAATTATTTGATCTCATTTTACAGGAAATTATATGTTATCTCTTTATGCCTTGGAAAAGCAATAATCCATATGTAATAGTTATGGTCACTCTATAATGGCCAGAATTCTTGATTAGTGAGCATGGCTACTACCACCAGACAGCAGGGCCTTTACTGCATATTAATTTTTTAGCTGCTGTGCAGACAAGCTGACTAGGCCTCCTCCTTTGTGATGGCCACAATCTCCATGTAGACAACAGCAATACAATCACAGTGAGAAGAAAACTCACCCTTGGATATCCAGCAATTAAGGACTGAAATGGACTTAGAGGAAGGAGCTCAGTCCCAGAGCACCACTCCAAGACAGTTCGATATGAAGTAAGATAAAGGTATCCCATCAACATTTACAGATGAGAAACACCTGGCCCGGCAGGGGATGCTAAGGTAGAGAAAGGAAGCACAAGAAAGCAAGGGGACTGTGTCGAGGGTGCTGGATGCACCAGCAGAGGAACACAGAGAGGATGATCCGCATCACTTCTCTCTCCTAGTCCCACACCTCACCTGCTCTGATTCTGGAAGTTCCCAACTTTCACATAAGGGCAATAGGACACATGTGCCCTGGATACAGGGATGGAGAATTGTCTGATCTACTGTTTATAGAAAGAGGTCAATGCATCAAATAAATAGCTATGAATAATTACCTTTTTCATTTTTTAAAAAATAACTGTATGGGTTCATTTTGCATGAGATGATTGTGTATCTGCTCTCCCAAGCTTTTAGTTTTCATAAGTAGGAAGTGGTCAACAATGTTTAAGTTAGCATGCAAACATGCATATAAAGATGAAAACACATATAAAATAGCATAAACCCAAATAATAAGGTATATGTATAGATACATATATGGTTATTTTTAAATACAAGCATCACACATTAAATTATAAATATTTACTCAAGCTGTAATAGCAAATCACAATAGGCTGAACCCAAAAAGATGGTTTAGAGTAGAATCCATGCTGTCTTTTACTTATCAAAGTAAGAGTACCTGGACTTACACCCATGACTAAGAATGGATGGAACTAGAGAGATGGAACAGAGGTTAAAAGCCCTTGCTGTTCCCTATAGTTCTCAAGTTCAGTTCTCAGAATCCATATCAGGTAGCTCACAACTTTCTATATCTCTAGCTCTTGGGGGATCCGATGCCTCTGGCCTCCAATCTCTCTCTCTGTCTCTGTCTGTCTCTGTCTCTGTCTGTCTCTGTCTCTGTCTCTCTCTGTCTGTCTCTGTCTGTCTGTCTGTCTGTCTGTCTGTCTCTCTCTCTCTCTCTCTCTCTCTCTCTCTCTCTCTCTCTCTCACACACACACACACACACACACATACACTAAAATAAATATTTTTTGAAAAGGACCTAAGAAGGTTCATCCTTAAAATCCAGAGGCTGCAAAAAACAGAAGATATATAACTTTGAACATTGATTGCTTTGTTCACAGTGTTAGGGCTTAGATCACTCTTCTAGACCTGGGTTAAAAGATTTTGAAGTTGGGGTGAGTTGATAACTTGCTAGTGGATCTGCTGTTGGGAAATTAATCTAGAACTTTCTTGGTGGACATGAAACACATATGCACTAGGGAATGGATAGTCTTTTCAGTAAATGGAACTGGGAAAACTGAACCCTCAGGTGTAGGAGAATAAAGCTAGAGCTCTAACTCTCACCAACTAGAAAGGCCAACTTGAAACGGATTACAGACCGAACTGAAGACTTGGCAGCTCTGAACCTCCAAGAAGAGAAGGGGGAGGAAATGCTGCAGGAGCGGGTAAGAATGTTTTTGGACAGATGCCAAAAGCTCAGAAAATGAAGCAAGATATATAAATGGGACCATATCAAACGAAAAAGCTTTCATGTGACAAAAGAAACAATCAACAGGTTCCAGAGCAGGCTATTAAATAGAGTAAATATTTATAATATGTACATCTGCCAAGAGGAAGAATACAACTCCTAAAGTGTATTGGCATTAAATAAGGTAATACAAACAGTATATATAAATATTTTATTTGTGTGTATGTGTGTCTACATGCATTTATATGCACCACATGTATGTGGGAGCTGGAGGAGGCCAGAGAAGGAATGAGATCCCTTGAACACAAATTGTAGGCTGTTGTGAGCCACCTGTTGTGGGTAGTTTGAACTGATCTCAGATCCTCTGTAAGAGCAGTCAGTCCTTAGCCAGAACTCAACACAGAGCGACCTCACCAGCCACTAAAATTAGTAGATCTAGATAGCCATTTCCAAGAAAATCTATACAAATGCCCAACAGGCACATGAAGGAATTCTCAATATTTCCAATTATCAAGAAGAGCTAACTAGATGTGTGGGGTGACACATGCCTTTAATCCTAGCACTCAAGGAGGCAGAGGCAGACATCTCTGTGAGTTCAAGACCAGTTTGGTCTACAGAGCAAGTCCAGGGCAGCCAGGGCTACACAGAGAAGCCTTGTCTCAGAGGCAGGAGCAGAGATAAGAGAACCCCTGGGGTTCAATGGTAATCAAATTTAGCTAAATTTGTGAGCTTGAGGTTGTTCAGTGAGAGAAAAAAGAAAGAAAGACAGGAAGGAAGGAAGGAAGGAAGGAAGAAAAAAAGTTAACTAAAAACCGTGGAATACTACCTAAGCCCCTAAAAATAGTAGATCTAGATAGCCATTTCCAGGAAACATATAAAGATGCCAAACTAAAAGTCTTGAGGTATTGCCTCATCTCAGTAGGAATATATATATATATATATATATATATATATATATATATATATATATATATATATATAATTATTGTGTGTGTGTTCATGATGTGTGTGAGCATGCGTGGTTTGGAGCTCAGTTGAAGTCACAGGATAATTTTACAGAGTTGTTCTCTCCTTGCCCCTTTACATGAGTTGTGGGAATCCGACTCAGGTGACCAGGCTTGCTCACCAAATGCCTTTAACTATTGAGCCATCTCACTGTCCTTCAAATCCCTCTTGTGTGTGATATGTACTGACTGTGGCATTCACTCCAGTATGCCCAATACAGAATTACTTAGCCAAGGCTATGCATTTGAACTATGTTTTAGCAAGTCACTGTGAGGCACCCTGGGACATCTGAGTGAGCTGAACTTTCTAATCAAATTTCAGTCGGTGTTTTCCCTCTCATCTTATGCATTTTATGATCAAATTTTACATACCTGGGGATTCAACTGGTCTCCAGAGTTACCCCTATTGAATGTCAAAAGCTTATTCTACATTCAGTTTGGTTGTTAACAATATGCTATTTTAAATATCAAGCATTAATTTGTGTTAGTCTTACCTTCCTCTCCAGGGCAGGAATTATAGCTTCCATATTTTGCCCTTTTGCTAACCCCATTTCAACCCAAAGCATATGAAAACTTATTCTCAATCATAATGTATTAAGTGAGGAATTTACAGCAATAAACATCTCCTACCACAATGCACACATTCAGTTGTCATACACCTAGCAATATGGATGAAAGTCTAATTCTAAAGTATTTGTAGCATCCTCCGTAATGGATGCTGGTACAGTTGCCTCTGACTTGTGCAATGCACAATGAATAACAGGATTTCTCCTGAAAGCTCCAATGAATTGGATACTCCAATAACTTACCTAAGTTAAATCTAGGTATAGTCTGTGAGACTTAAAGAGTCTATCATTTTTTTTTATTCACCAAACTATCCCTTCATCATATTCTAACTTTTAGATTAATTACAGTAGTAGAACTTATTGGGATCCGAAGAAAGGCAAATTTCTGGTGACAGTCTCAGAAGTTATGAACTCAACTTTGTATCCCCAGTGCTGTAAAGACATCTAGTGAGGACATCAATACATTCGTTACTAGTGATGAGAAATGGCTGTGCTAAGCCATATGTACCTAATATGTTCAGGTATGCATTTGGTTGAACAGAATTTACATAGTGTTTTGGCTAAGAATAAATAATTAGACAACTTCAAGATAAGAGTAGCTTAAACAAGCCTAGTATACAGCACTCACATTTACTTAAACTTTAACTGATAAGCAGAAAGTGATTTAGGTAATGGATTCACATTGAACATATCTAGCAGAGCATTCAGCTGGTCCATAATTTCTTCTGTTACAATGTAACCATACCATGTTCTTGACCAGAAACTAACCCACGAACAAGGCTAATTACTTGGGAAGACAGCCTCAAGCTCCACATTGGATGGTGAATGTACACACGTACTACCTGGCTCCCACTTTAGGATCATGGTTATTTGATGTGTCTGGGAATTAACATGGAGACTACAGACAGTGACAGGAGCCACAAAAAGGTCAAAAGTATGAGGTAATGGGTCCCATGAATACCAATATTGACAGACTAGGCTAAAATTACTGAGGTTAACAGATACATTTTCCAGAGCAATTGGATTCTACATTGAAAAGTCATCTCCATGCTATAATCATGCATCTGTTTTCCAACTTTCAACCTAATGCACTCAGAAATCTGCATTTTCTAGAATATGGCATAGATTTGTTCTGAGGAACAAAGAGGAAAAGAGGAAAAGCTTTGACTATGAACCATAAGGATTTAGGTAAGTCTACAGATAAGACAAACAGACTAAATCTACCCCCATTGGAACAGAGAGACGTAATTTCTCTCCCCAGAGAATACCAAAGACTAACAAAACAAACAAAGAAATAACATGTTTCTTAACTTGTGAAATGTGACAGTCAATGGCAGATGGCAAAACAAAAATGCAAGGAAATAATACTTCAAGTTCTCCGAGGAAGGGGAAGGCACTTCTCTCAGCAACCAGGAAGCTTGTAGAAAAAGACCTTTTCTAATACTTCTCTCTGGGACCGTACTGCTTATTTTGAGTCAAGACATTATTTGGGACAGGGAAGTGAGAAGGCCCGTCACTGCTCAAACCTCTAGGATATCTGCTGAGGATCAAACATTGTCCACTTTCTGGAACAGAATTGTCAACAGAAACCACGTACATCTTCTTCATCCTCACTCAGCCTATGCCCACATCACAGGACACAGACTCTCCCGCTCCCCCCACCCCCACCCCCACTAGCAACATCTCTCTCTCCAAGCTATGGTGCTTGGTTTTGGAATGTCTGTGGGACTACTGAGATGACCAGTGAGAATAACCATTTAAGGGACAAGTCCTAGAGTTACTGACAAGAAGTGTGTTTCGTCTCCAGTAGAGGCACTAACAATGAAGGAAGACTTTGCAAATGTATGGCTGAAAGTTGCAGAGAAGTAGCCTTCTGATACTATCTAAAGCATAGGACTGCGATGACTTTCTTTCACCATTAGTTAACATTATTATTTTTCTTTTTATGGCTGCAGAGTATGAAGGATTTTTTTCTTTTCTTTTCTTTTCTTTCTTTCTTTTTTCTTTTTTTGTTTTGTTTTGTTTTTTTAGACAAGGTTTCTCTGTGTAGTCTTGGCTGTCCTGGGCTCACTTTGTAAACCAGGCTGGCCTTGAACTCACAGCGATCCGCCTGTCTCTGCCTCCCTATTGCTGGGATTAAAGGCGTGCGCCACCACCCCTGGCTGAGTATGAGGGATTCTTGATTTCATTTACATTTTTCCATCCCTCCTCTTTCTATCCCTATTTCTCTTCCCAATTATCACTCCAGAAATAAAAAGATGTAAATCGTATAAGTAGTTATAATGCTGAGAAGCACAGAGAACTGGTGGCCATGGTTTATCAACAAAACATAAAATAGCTGGACACATAAGAATCGCTATAAGGACTGAGCTCAAATAAACACTCCCAGTTATGACGAAAACCTGAGGGACAACAGCATTCGTCATGCTGCATGTTAGTTGTGCACTTTGTGAAATTTGTGTATTTTTGCTCTAAGTACATCACACACATTCATATACACATCTGCAGCTCACATGCCTGATCTAACGTAATAGAAATAGCTAAAAATAGAAAACCCTCAATCACTACCAGCTTAATGCATCAAAGTGCAAATTCATGGAGGAAAGACTGAAATGTGTCCCCTTTAACCTTGGGTCCTCAGTATCCAATACAACATGGGGCATATGATTAGCATCCCTCTCATGACCAAGATGGACAACAGAGCTTATGCTGTTTGTACTCAGGTTTAAGGAGCAGTGCCGGCAATGTAGTTTGAAGGGTACCCAAGGAAACAAAGAGTTAACATCCTAAGTCGATAAAGACTGGAGAGACTTAGAGTTTTGTAAGCAACATGGAATGCTGATAAGCAAAATTCTATTTCTAGTATATTAAATATTAAATCTTTAGAGAGACCTACTTCTTCCAATTTTAGGGTTTGCTGGGGCCTTTTCATAAAATTCTTCTTTTTCAAGGCTTTAAAAAAAATACTCTACGTCTTCCTACAGCACACCAGCCCTAGAAAGATTATTCAATAAATGAATAGAAATAGTTATCAACTATAACAAATAAAAGTTAGACTCATATACCCTACACCAATATGAATTCTAGACAGGTGGACAGTTTCAATTAAAAACTTCGACTAATTCAGAAAATGCAGGTATTTATTTCATAGGAATATTATGTCCAATTTGGCCTTTACTCCCCAAATGCTATGATAAAATATAAAGGAAACACATAAAACAAAAGCAGGGGATAGAGAGATCTTTCGCTGGTTAAGAGTGAGTATTGCTTTGGTTAAGGAACATAGTTTGGTTCTCAGCACCCACAATGGATAGCTCACAAGCCCCTGCTACTCTAGTTCCAGGAGATCTGACACCATCATTTGGTCTCTCTAGGCATCTGCACCCACACACACAGATCCTCTATCCCCCTACACACATATAAACATAATAAAGAATAAAATAAATGTTTTCAATGAGAAAATACTTTTGAAAAACCTGGGAAAGAGTTTTCAAACCAAACAGAAGTTTAATATTATAAATATGGAGAAAGCATATGGACATGATTTTCACAGAAAATAATTATAAGTGGCTTACAGTAATGAGAACCAGGAAGTAAATCAGGACATGACTTACTTGGCCCAGTAAAATGAAAATATAAGCAAAAATCACAATCCCTAATAGTGACAACTATACACATGGTAGAAATTAATATCTAGGATATATAAAGAACTCAAAAATTCAGACAAAACCCAAATCATCCAATTTATGAATGGCCAGATAAACTAGCCACAAGTGTTTAATCTACGAGAATTCTTCAGACATGGAAGTAGGACCTATTTTTAAAGTGTCTCCTATGGAATTACTATGGGACTTATTTATGTAGAGCACACAGTTGGACATTTATATGTATAGTTTTACCATGGTAGGAGAAAGAAAAGCAGGTATACCAAAGTATAAACATCCATGTTTACACATCATTTGCTCAAAAAAACCGTACATCTGTAGTTGCTGCCTTATGAAATACTGGTTCAAACCATGTCAAAGTAAAAAGGCACAAATAAAAATATGTTTATGCTTTCTTTGCTTTTATCTGAATAGTTATCTTCACTGGTGATAATAGTTTCTCTGTTTGGATAAAGTCACATTTTAGATATGCACAGCTGCCCTGATCTGTGTGTTGTCTCCCCTTTCCCAGTTCCATTGTCAGACCACCACTCCACCCCTGTTCGTGAAGCCTGCTATTCCAGGAACATCGAAGTTAGACCCTGCTCCCTATAAACCCCTTGCCCTGCTAGGTGCCCTGGGGCATGTTCACCTGCCCTAAGCTGTGTGCCACCCCCTCTACCCCCAGCTCCATTGTTAGCCCATTGCTCTGACCCTTATTTGCCAGGCCTACAACTCCAGGAATATCCAGGTTAGACCCTCCCTTCCCCCAAATTCCTTGCTGAGCCCAGTTCTCTGGGACATACCTCCTGCTGTCCCCTGATCTCCATTGTCCAGCCACTACTCTGCTCCCATTCACCAATCCTGATACCCCATGAACATACAGTTTCATTGTTGGGGTACCACTCTACACATGTTTACCTAGCCTTATACTTCAGGAATGTCCAGGCCTGCTACACCAAGAACATCCAGGTTAGGCCCACCTTCACAATACCTTCTCCTTCAGAAACATGCAGGGGCAATCATATGGAACACCACTTAAATTGGATCAGAAAAGAAAACACTCCTGCATAAAATAATCAAAACACTAAATCTACAAAACAAAGAATGAATATTAAAAGCTGCAGGGAAAAGGCCAAGTAACATACAAAGGCATACCTATCAGAATGACACCCAACTTCTCAACAAAGACTCTAAAAATGAAAAGGGCCTGGACAGATGCTTGTAGCCATTAAGAGACCACAGATTCCAACCTAGACTAATATATTAAGCAAAACTCTCAATCATGATGGAGAAACAAGATATTTCACAGCAAAATCAAATTTAAACAATATTTATCCACAAAGCCAACCCGACAGAAAATACTAGGAAAAAAAATCCAATCCAAGGAGGTTAACTATACCCAAGAAAACATAGGAAATAAATAATTCCATACCAGCAAAAGCAGAAGTAGGAAAGCACACATAAGCACATACAATAAGACCACCAAAATAAAAATAACAGGAATTAACAATCATTGGTCATTAATATCTCTCAACATTAATAGGCTCAATTCCCCAACAAAAAGACACAGGCTAACAGAATGGATATGAAAACAGGACCCATCATTCTGCTGCATACAAGAAACACACCTCAGCAACACAGATAGATATTACCTCAAAGAAAAGGGACAGAAAAATATTTTCCAAGCAAACAGATGCAAGAAGTAAGTTGGAGTAGACATTCTATTATCTAATAAAATAGACTTTCAACCAAAACTAATCAAAAGAGATAGGGAAAGACTCTTCATTCTCATCAAAGGAAAAATCAACCAGGATGATGTCTCAAATTCTGAACATCTATGCTCCAAATACAAGGGCACCATCATTCATAAAAGAAACATTACTAAATCTTAAATTGCACAGGGAATTCCACACATTAATAGTGGGAGACTTATCACCCCACTCTCACCACTGGACAGGTCATCAAGACAGAAACTAAACAGAACTAATGAAACTAACCAATGTTATGAATAAAATGGACTTAATGGATATATACAGAGCATTTCACCCAAACACAAAAGAATATACCTTCTTTTTACAATGTCATGAAACCTTCTCCCAAATTGACCATGTAGTTGGTCACAAAGCAAACCTCAAGAGATACAAGAAAATTAAAATAACTCCTTGTATCTTACCAGACTACCATAGATTAAATTTGGACTTCAGAAACAACAGAAAGCCTATAAACTCGTGAAAATTGGGCATTTCTCTATTCAATGACCATGAATCAGAGAAGAAATAAAAAGGAAATGAAAGACTTTCTAGAATTCAATGAAATGAGGATACAATATACGCAAAATTCTGGGACACAATGAAAGAAGTACTAAGAGCAAAGTTTCTACTATTAAGTAGGCAGAGCCCTATCTAATAGGAACAGTGAAAGTCATAAGGTCATCACAGCTCCAGTCAAGCTAAGCCTAGAGATGCAATCACTGTGGTACAGTGCCCCACATTTTGGCCTTGATCTCTACATATTGCATGCTTGGGGGGTTATTATTTGTACAACTTGGGGATATTGGATTGATGAAAATTGTATGAATCATTTATACCCTCACCCCAGAGATCTGGTTCTAAGCTTCACTAAGAATGTCCTGTCCATACTACCATTTCCACATTTAGGGAGATATCCTTATCTGTCCCTACTTAAAAGTCTTCCTTATGCCCTGGAGGCTGTGACTCAAATAATTATGCCAGAGACCTCCTTATGAGGCTCTGACTGAAAGATAATCTTTGATATATCTGCCCCAGGATGTTCCTTACTCTGGAACAAGATAATCAAAAAAGTAAACTTGTAAAGGTAAACAATATACGGTGGTAGGCTAGAGAAGTTGACAACAGGTCAAATTAAAGGTCCTCTTCTTTATAATGACAGACAAAAAATTGTGTGGCTAAATGATAAAAGAATAAAATATTAAGATCTCCCTTTCTTAGAAAAAGTTAACTCATCATATAGGGTCACTATGGTGTCATATGACCCAGAACAAAGAGTACCAAGATGAGATATATAAATAAATTCTACAAATATATAAAATAGAGACAGTGTATTATGGCAGAAATTGAATAATAACTGCAGAAACTTGGGCCTGCAGATTTTTTCTTCAGCTTAGTGACAATTTGCCCTCTGATTATTAAAAGATTATAATATACTGGTTGGGTCATAATAATCTGTCTAGGGTGGCTTGGAGATTTTCTGTCTAGGGCCCTTGAAACCACAAGAGTTACCAGCCTAAATACAGGCTGTGATGTTTTGACAAAATATCCCCTTGAAGCTTCAATATTGTTAAAAGTTAGGTTTTAAGGTTGATGAGGAAAAAATATTGTAAAAAGATAATTCAATTCTGTCATGGTTTATCAATGATGACTAAATTTATGACCAAGGAGAAGTTGAAACACTTGTTTGGGCACAAAAATGATATAATCTATGTTTTGGAACAACATGCATCTATCCTTGCCTACTGAGTTGTGTATAAAGAAGCATTCTGACTGCCAGTCAGGCAGACTGTAAACTCCTCCTGATCCCCATGCCTGACTCATTCCTCCCTTTCTTCCCTGTTGTTCTTGTATCCACTCTTCTTCAAGCCCCTCCCTCATGCTGGGGCAGGACCCAGCATTAAGTGCCATAATAAAGAAGATGGAGAAGCCTGGTGTAGTTGCACACACCTCTAATTCCAGCACTCTGGAGGGAGAGGCAGGCAGATCTCTGAGTTTAAGGCCAACTTGGTCTACAAAGCAAGTCCAGAATATCCAGGACTACACAAAGAAACTCAATTTTGAAAAAGAATAAAGGAAGAAGAAGAAGAAGAAGAAGGAGAAAGAAGAAATTAGAGGGATCTTACACTAGTGACTTAAGAGCACCCGTGCAATCTCTAGAACAAAAATAATCAAACTTACCCAAGAGGAATTAAACAAACTCTTAGCCAAACTAGTTATACACCCCTTGGCCAAATTAATTAAAAAGGCTGAGAAACATTATCCAAATTAATAAAACCAGAAATGAAAAGGGGGATGTAACAACAGACACCAAGGAAATCCAAAGAATCATTAGGTCTTATTTCAAAAACCTATACTCCACAAAATTGGAAAATATAAATGAAATGGATTGATTTCTAGATAGATATCACTTACCAAAGAGAAATCATGATCAGGTAAATTATTTAAACAGTCCTATAACTCCAAAGGAAATAGAAGGAGTAATTAAAAGTCTCCCAACCAAACAAGGAAAAAAAAAAAAAAAAAAGGCCAGGCCAGATGGTTTCAGTACAGAATTTTCTATCAGATTTTCAAAGAAAAGCTAATACCAACATTTCTCAAACTATTCCACAAAATAGAAAGAGAAGGAACATTGCCAAACATATTCTATGAAGTCAAAGTCACCTTGATACCTAAACCACACAAAGACTCAACAAAAAATAAAAATTAAAAAGAGAATTTCAGACCAATTTCCCTTATGAACACTGATTCAAAAATAATAAAATATTTGCAAACCAAATCCAAGAACACATCAAAGATATCATCCACCATGATCAAGTAGGCTTCATCCCAGGCATGAATGGATGGCTGAATGAATGAAAATCCATCAATATAATCCTCCATATAAACAAACTGAAAGAAAAAAAATACCACATGATTATTTCCTTAGATGCTGAAAATCATTTGACTAAATCCAACACCCATTCATGTTTAAAGTCTTGGAGAGATCAGGGATACAAGGCCCATACCTAAACATAATGAAAGCAATATACAGGAAGCTAGTAGCCAACATCAAATTTCGTTCAGAGAAGCTAAAAGCAGTTCCACTAAATTCAAGGACAAGACAAGGATGTCTACTTTGTCTGTATCTCTTCAATATAGTACTTGAAGTCCTAGCCAGAGCAGTAAGACAACTAAAGGAGATCAAGAGGATACAAATTGGAAAGGAAAAAGTCAAAGTATCACTATTCACAGATGATATGATAGTATACATACATACATACATAAGTGACTCCAATAATTCTACCAGGGAACTCCTACAGCAAACACCTTCAGCAAAGTGGCTGGATACAAATTTAGCTTAAACAAACAACCAAACAACAACAACAACAACAAAACCAGTAGCCCTCCTGTATGCAAGTGACAAATAGACCAAGAAAGGAATTTGGAAAACAACACCTTTCACAGTAGGCATAAAAAACATAAATATCTTGGTGTAACTCTAACCAAGCAAGTGAAAGACTTGAATGACAAGAACTTCAAGTTGCTGAAAAAAGAAATGGAAGATAATATCAGAAGATGAACAGATCACCCATGCTCATGGATTGGAAGCAGCAACATAGTAAAAATGGCCATATTACCAAGAGCAATCTATAGATTCAATACAGTTCCCCTCAAAATACCAACACAATTCTTTACATACTTTGAAAGAAACAATTCTCAACCTCATATGGGAAAAAATTCAGAATAGCTAAAACAATCCTGTATAATAGAAGATCTTCAGGAGGTATCTCCATCCCTGATTTCAATTTGTACTACAAAGAAATAGTAATAAAACCTACATTACATTGACATTAAAAACAGACAAGTAAATCAATGGTATCTAATCAGAGACCCAGAAATAAGCCCATACACTTATGGACACTTGATTTTTTAATAAAAAAGCCAAAATCATATAATGGATAAAATAAAGCACCTTCAACAAATTGTATTGATCAAACAGGATATTTGTATGTAGAAGAATGTAAATAAATCCATATTTATCATCCTGCACAAAACTCAAGTTCAAGTGGATCAAAGACTTTAGCATAAAACTAGATACACTATATCTTATATAAGAGAAAGTGGGGAATAACATTGAACTCATTGGCACAGGAGACAATTTTCTGAACAAAACATCAACAGTTCAGGCTCTAAGGTCAACAATCAATAAAAGGGGCCTCATGAAACTGAAAAGGTCTCTAAGGCAAAGGACACTGTCAACAGGACAAAATGGTAGCCTCCAGAATGGGAAAAGATCTTCAGCAACCCTACATCTGACAGAGGGATAATATCCAAAATATATAAAGAACTCAAGAAACTAAACACCAACAAACCAAATAACCCAATTTAAAAATGGTGTACAGAGCTAAACAGATAATTTTGAGCAGAGGACTCTAGTAGTAGAGAAACACTTAGAGAAATGTTCAACATCCTTAGTCATCAGGGAAATGCAAATCAAAATTACTCTGAGATTCTATCTTATACCAATCAGACTGGCTAAAATAAAAAACTCAAGTGAAAGCACATTCTGGTGAGGGTATGAAGCAAGGGGTACATTTTTCCATTGCTGGTGGGGGTACAAAATTGTATAACCACTGTGAAAATAAATATGAATGTTTTTCAGAAAATTGGGAATAGATCTACCTCAAGACCCAGCTATACAACTCCTGGGCATATACCAAAAAGATGCTTTACCATACCACAAGGACACTTGTTCAACAATGTTCATAGCAGCTTTATTCTTAATAGCCAGAAACTGGAAACAGTCTAGATGTCCTTCAACTGAAGAATGGATAAAGAACATGTGGTATATTTGTGCAGTGGAGTATTTCTCAGCTATTAAAAACAAAGACATTGTGCAACTTGAAAGCAAATGGATGGAACTAGAAAAGATCATACTGAGTGAGGTAACCCAAACCCAGAAAGTCAGGCATGGCATGTACTCACTTATAAGTGAATATTAACCATAAAGTACAGGATAGCCATGCTATAATCCACAGACGAAATGAAGCCAAGGAGGGCCCAAGAGAAGATGCTTGAATCTAACTCAGAAGATAAAATAAAATAGACATCTAAAATAGATGGAAGGAGGGCAGTAGGTGGGAGGGGGTAGGAAGGGTAATGGGGTGGGGCCTAGTTGAGGAGATAGTAGGAGTGGGGCATGGGAAGGAGGACCAAGAGAGAGAACAGAAATCAGTAGGGTGGCCATCTCTGGGATAGGGGAAGCTCCTGGAGGTCTAAGGGTATGGCCCTAGCTGAGACTTCTAGGAGTGGGGTTAAGAAACCTGAAGTTGCTACCATCTTTAGCCACATGATATTTCCAGTGGAGGGAAGTGTACACCAACCCACCCAGAAAACATTTGACCCAAAATTTGTTCTTGCCTACAAGAATTGTAGGGATAAATATGGAACAGATATTAAAGGAATGGCAAACCAATGACTGGCCCACCTTGAGACCCCTCCCCATGGGAGAGAGCCAATATCTGTCACTATTAATGATACTCTGCCATGCTTGTAGACAGGAGCCTGGTATAACTGTCTTCTGAGAGGCCTCATCCAGCAGCTGATGGGTATAAATGTGGAGACCCAGAGCCAAAGAAAAGTCTAATCTCAGGAAGTTCTATGAAAGTGTAAAGGCAAGGACAGAGGGAGCCAGAGGGGTCAAGAACTCCACAAGAAGACCTATAGAGTCAACTAACCTGGGCCCATGGGGGTTCACATATACTGAACCATCAATCAAAGAGCATGCATGGGTTTGACCTAGAGCCCCTACACATATGTAGCAGATGTGTAGTGTGGTCAACATGTGGGTCCCCTAACAGAGTAAGGGCTGTCTCTTACTCTGTTGTCTGCCACTGAATTCCTTCCCCCTAGCTGGGCTGCCTTATTGGGGCCCCAGTGGGAGAGGATGCAGGTTAGTCCTTCTATGACTTGAGGTACCAGGGTGTATTGGTACCCCTTAGGGGCCTCCACTCCTCTGAGAAGTAAGGGAGGGAGAGATGGGGGGAAGGGAACATGAGGGTGGGATTAGGAGGAGAGGAGGTAGGAGTCTGGGATCAGGCTTCAAAGATAATAAAGGAATGAATGAATGAATGAAAGAAAAAAGAAAAAATTACTGTTTTATGTTCTTTTCTTTTCTTTTTCTTTTTGTCCAAAGGACTGCCCTTCTACCGCATGCCAGCAAGTGATGAACTCTGCCAGATATTATTCTGGAATCTCTTCATTTCCTCTCAACTGTGAAACAACTTTTATGGATATAGAATACATTCCACTACCTTCGGGCCTTCACAATTTCTGACAGGAAATATAGTGTTGATTCTATGGAGTATTTCTCAGAGATAATGAATTGTTTCTCTGCTTTTTAACTATTCATTTTAAAATTCATGTGTTTGTATATGCACTGGCTCACGTGTCTATGCACCACATACATGCAGATGATCATGGAAGCCAGAAGAGGATATTGGTTTCCCTGGACCTGGAGTTACAAGGCATTGTGAACTGCTCAATGTGGGCACTTAGAATAGAGCCTAGGCCTCTGCAATAACAATAAACGTTCTTAACTTCGGAGCCATTTCCCAAGCACCCACTTCTTTATTATTTGCATGTGCATAGGATGGAGTGTGGGGCATGCACATGCCACAGCCTACTTGGGAAGGCCAGGGGATACCTCTGTGGAGTTGTTTATCCTCTTCCATCTTTACAGGAGTGCCAAGCTTTCAAAGGTGCTTTTTTTTTTCTGCTGCATCACCTTTCTGGACCATCCTCTCTTGGATCTAAGATTCTCTTTGCCTCTATCTTTCTAAAGTGTAATCATGATGTGGATTAGCTAGATATGTGGATCTCTCAGGACATATCCTTTGGGAATCTCTTGAGTTATTTGGATGTATAAACTGAATTTTTTAAATAATTTACTTGGGATGAGTTAGGCTATTAGTTCTTCAAACAAATATTCTTGCTACTGTATTAGTCTGTTTTGTTGTTGTTGACAATGGGAGCACAATCTAAGATTTTTCTGTTTTTCTTTTCCTGCCAAGATACTTACTTTGCCTGGTAGCTCTATTCTAAGATTGGGGTGCTGTGCCTGGTAATAAATTTTACGCAGAATTCTGGGCTGGTACAGGGTACCCAGAGAGCATGTAGAAGTCCTTGAGTCCTCTTCTTCCTTCTATGTATCCTCTAGAATTCAACCACAGGAATTCTACTTCTAAATACTATAAACATATTAAGTTTGCTCTCTCTCCAATGGGAACAAAGCACATTCTAACCATAGCAGCTACTTTCTAATCATTTATCAGTTGGTTCAGACGATGCTGGTCCATGCATGTTCTTCTGAGACTTTACTAATTGCTCTTCATCATTTTCCCCTTCTGTTCTTCAGCCTGTGTAATCTTGACTGACCTATTTTCTAATTCATATTTATTAAATCTCAAATCATCTGCTGAATTTGCTGGAGAAAATTTCACCACACTTACCATGCTTTTCAATCCTAGAATTTTTATATCTCAGTAATGGAGCTCCTGCTTTGGCAAACCTCTGGTTTTATACCTTCCTTTACCACTCTGGACATGGGTCATTTCTTCTTTATAACGTGTTTAAACTAGTTGAGTTAGAATGTTGCTCTAGTAAATTCAATAACTAGAATGTTTTCAGAGACAGTTTTTGCTCCTTTCCCCTTTTTACACATGGATGGGTCATACGTCTTATGGAAGGGAGGGTAGGGAGGTAAGACAGGATTATATTATGTGTCTAAGGCAGCTTTGAATCCACAGTCTTCCTGCTGACTAACTGAAGGCTGGGTTTACAGATATGTAGCTCAATATTCAGTAGGCCATGCTTTCTTATCTCTTTTCATGACCAATATTTTTATTGAAAATTGGAAACGTAAAATAATCCCTTGTAATACTGTTGGGCATCACATTCTTCCTTAAACTCATTGTTGATGTTATTTTCTTGGTTAATGATAGTATGTCTTCTTTGATTTTCAAGACTGTGGAAATAACTGCTCAGACAGACTAGAAACCAGCTGCCAAATGAACAGATATTTCCTTAAACATAATGAAGGAATCTTTAACAGTCAGTAAGCAGTTGTAAAGGCTTCTTCAATTTTAACTTTCTCCTTACATAGAACCCAGAGGCAACTATAAGATTAGATGAAGCTAACAAAAATATGGGAAAATAAACAAAATAAAATAAAAAATATGGGAAAATATATTCAAAGATCAGAAGAAAAGTGTTAAGATCATCGTATTACCCAACACAATAGATAGATAGATAGATAGATGATAGATAGATGATAGACAGAGAGATAGAGATAGATTCAATGTCATTCCCATGAAAATAAATATATCAATGAATTTCTTCACAGACACGGAAAAGGTAATTTAAAAATCTGTATGTAAATACAGTAGACTTAGTATAGCCAATCAATTCTGAGCAACCACCTAAACAGAAGAAAACAGTGCTGGAATCAACAGAATACTCAACTTTAAAGTACAGCACAATGGCAGAGTTACAAGCACAGCATGATACTGGTAGAAAAACAGATACTAAAGCAACTAAACACAATTGAAGGCAAAAATATCCATCCATATTCACACTGGCAATTGATTTCACACAAAAATGTAAAGAATAGTGGATATTTGCAGTGAAACAGCCTTTGTCAGACATCACAGGGCCATTGCATAGATGAACTTGAGAAGACTTTGTGAGACCCACGCTAGCTGAGCAACTAACTATTGGCAATTGATGGCTGGGCAGGAGGAAGAGATCGGTTTTTTTTTTTTTTCAGAGATGCAGCCCCCCTATGCTTCAGATGGCCTTATACCATGCACACACAGGGAGCACTAATTGGAATAAATTGGCCTAAAAAAAAAAAGAAAAGAAAAGAAAAGAAAAGAAAAGAAAAGAAAAGAAAAAGAACACAGGAAGCAGGAAGGAAAATGCAGTGAGGGACATAGGGAAGAAATGGGAGGTGGAATAGATTAAAATACATTATATACTGCATGAAACTCTCAAACAATAAAAATGTTCATAAAAAGTGTGAAAACATAGTAGAGAGAACATGGATCCTTAGTAAACAGTTGTGGGAAATATGCACCTACATACATACAAGAGAGAGAAATTTTGTCTCTACTTTCAGTTAAGATAAAAGCAACTGAAAATGAATCAAAGGCACAATGCATAAACTTAAGAGTCTACAGTCACTACAGGGAAACCCAGGGATAATGCTGAGGGACATTGATAATGACACTGATTTCTCAGATGGGACTCCGAAGCATAGGAAAGCAAAGTGAGCCTAGAAAAGTGGAAAAACAGCAAGCATAGAAGCTTCTGAACTGCCAAGAGAACAACAGAGTTGGGAGACAGTAATATACAAGGAAAAATACTTGACTCATTCGACAATGGATTGGGATCTAGGATCTACAACGTAAAAAGCTGAACTCCCCGCACCAGACAATTGAACTAAAGGTGAATCCAAGAGCTAAATAGACAGTTCTCAAAAAACAGTGTGGAAATAACCAACAAGAAACTGAAAAGGGTGTCCTGTTTTTATCATCAGAAAACTCTAAATCAAAGCAACAGTAAAATATCTTCTTATCCCAGTTAGAATGTTATCCTAAAAAAAACCAATATTGGTGAGAATGTAAAGAAATGTAAAAAAAAAATTGCATTGCTGTGTATGCATGCATGTGTAGATCCTTGTGGGGTGTGTGTGTATGTGTGTGTGTGTGTGTGTGTGTGTGTGTGTGTGTGTGTGTGTGTGTGTGTGTCCATGGAGGTCAGAAGGGGAGAAGTGGGCATCAGATCCCTTGGAGCTGGAGTTAAAGGCATTAGTGAACCACCCACACAGATGTGAGTTCTGAGATCTGAATTCTGCTCCTCTCTGATAGAGCAGTAAGTACTCTTAACTACTGAGTCATCTCTTCAGCCCAAGGAAATTCTTATTCACAGTTAATGGAGCTATAAATTAGTGACGCTATTAGGGAAAACAGTATTGAGATTGGTCAAGCAGCCTGAAAAAAAAAACCCACTATATGATCCCTAATGTTACTACTGAGTCTGTATATATACAAAGGAGATGAAGTCAGTGTACCAAAAAAGTCACTTAGATGTCTGTGCAAAATGTAGCCATAGTAACCAAAATACGGCATCATCCCAGATGCCCTTCAATGCACAAACAGAAGAGAATTGTGCCATATTTACCCAGTGGAATACAATTCTGTTCCAATGAGAATGAAATCCTGTCATTCACAACATTATAAACCAGAATCAGAATGATGAATTCCATTTCCTCCTCAGTGATGAATACAGGAAAGTCAGTCTTGAAATACAGTCTCTTTACAAGGGACTGAGGAGGGCACGGGGCTAGAAAAGGAATGAAGTTTAAAAGAGTTGCCAGAATGCAAAGCGGTGGAATTACGTTAGCTTTTTAAAGCACAGAGGAGTAAGTTTTGGTTGATGCAACATGATGTATTTCAAGTAGACTAGAAGAGGATGAAATTACTAACACATAAAACTGATTGGTGTTTGAAGTGATGAGGACGGCCATTAGCCTGGCTTTATTTATCATGTAGTGTACACATTCCTGAGTCTGCATATTATTACCCATGAAGATATATTAAGATAGGTTTGGGGTGGGGGTGGAGAGATGGATCCATGGTTAAAAGCTTGCTACAGTTTTCAAAGCCCCAAGTTCAGTTCCTAGCACCTGTAGGCTGCCTACAACCATCTATAACTCCAGTTCAAGGAAATCTAAAAACTCTACTGAATTCTGTACATCATCACATATGTACACCAAGACATACACATAAACAAGTATTTTAGAAAATGGTCCCAGAGTAAAAATATTAATGGAACTTCATAAAACACAAATAAACAAGTTTTTAGTCAAAAACATGAATGGAATACAGGTCCTTTATTGACCCTTTTTTTTTTTTTAAAACACATACCAAGATCCATGCATACACCACCCATCTCACCTTCTAGACATGACCAAAGATTCAAAAGCTCTTTTTAAAATTTCCCTTGAAGCACTGTAGTCAGCCTATTGTTTACCTTGTCCCTTTAGGCAGTAATGCTGTTAAACAATTTATTTTCAAGAAATCTCCCTAGCCAAAAAGGCTTTCTGCACGGTAAGCACACAGGTTAAACATTTGGCCTTCCAAAAGGGGTCATCTGAGGAACATAACACAGACCAACAAAGATAATTTTGTGGGAATGAGTTTTTAAAGGGCCTCCAATTAAACTCTGTCTCCTTTAGTGTCTGCTATAGGACAGTAGCTCAACCTACAGTTGAGAACCCCTTTGGGGATCGAATGACCCTTTCACAGGGTCAACTAAGACTATGGGAATACACAGATATTCACATTACAATTCATACCAGTAGCAAAATTACAGTTATGAAGTAGCAATGGGAATAATTTCATAGTTGGAGGCTACCACAGCATGAGGAACTGTATTAAAACAGCATTAGGAAGGTTAAGTAAGAACTGCCGTAGGATGTTGGTTTCCTAGGTTTCCACAGAAATGGGTCTCAGATAGTATGTTAAAATAGAGCAACAGAGTGGTATTAAAAGGCTTACTGACCCATCAGAGATGTAAGTACTCTTTACCTGACATAAATTGAGCATCTATAGCATAACTCTTCCCCCACAAAGGTCAGGGGTCATTATAGAAAACAGGGCAAAAAGTTGTAAGAGTCAGAGGTCAGGAAGACTGAACAGAGAGCACTTTCTGTTCATGATAGAACTGTTGCACTCATGAAATCACATCAACTGTAGTTGCTTACACAAGACCTGCCTGAAAAGGAAGAACTCCACAAGGAGACCAACAGAGCCAACTAACCAGGGCCCAGAGGGGCCTGTGGAGTCTGAAGCACCAACTAAGGACCATGCATGGACTGAACTACGTCTTCTACATAGATGTAGCTGATGGGCAGCTCAGGCTTGCTGTGTGTCCACTAGTAGGGGGAACAGGGCTGTCTCTGACATGGACTCTGTTGCCTGCTTTCCCATCACTTCACCCTGGTGGGACTTCCTTGCCAGGCCACAGGGGAAGAGGATGAACTCAGTCCTGATATGACTTGATGAGCTGGGGTCGGTGAGTAGGAGGGACTTCCTTTTTTCTGAGGAAAAGGGGAGAAATAGGGGAGGGGGTCAGGGAGGAGGGTAGAACTGGGAAGAGAAGAGGGAGGAGGCTATGACATGGATGTAAAAATGAATAAAGAATGATGGTGATGGTGGTGATGATGATGATGATGATGATGATGATGATGATAATGATGATGTTGATGATGATGCTAGAATAAGCCAATTAGCAATTCTAGCATAAATGGAGGAAGGGCTCATGACTCTCTAATCATCTTGAATGAGGAACTATTGACAGCTGATGGCTGGGTGAGAAAGAAGCATTTTCCTGAAGCCATTGGTTAATTTCTAGATTTCTAAATATGATTCTTTTAAGTTTCATCAGTTTTCCCATTCTTTGTGAAAAAGATAATTTTTAACGTCTTTTAGGTAATAAAATATTCCTAAAATAAAAAATATTTCATTGACTTGTTTTGTTTTGCTTTGATATAGGGCTTCAGTACATTACCCAATCTGGTCTGAAATGCCTATCTTACATAATGTTCCTGCCTCTGCCTTCCAAGTGCTCGGAGGACAGTCATGTACCACCACGTCTGTCTAAGATTTGGAAGTTTTAAAACCAAAAGTTTCACCAGGATCACTCACTGAAAAATTTTTAAAAAATTAATCTTATTCACAATTCTGTGCCACAGATACAAAAATTGGGCCATTTTGAAAGTTAAATAATTAAGACTTGAGGAGATGAAATGATCTGTTCTGGGTAAAGTTATTAAGTGGAAAAGACAGGCCTCCAATGTTGACTTTTATTGAACTCAATCCTACATGGTAGACCAATTTCTAGAGCCTGTGGCCTCTTCTCTAGGGACCCACCAGGTCAGGTCATGTAAAACCAAGACAGCAGGTTAACCATTTCTCTCCGTGCAGATTCTGGCTACAGAAATAACAAGATCTGAGACCTTGGTTCTGATGGCACTTAGGAGGCAGTATGTGATGTGCTTCCTGTGTGGGGAGGGTTTCTTTGAAAGTAGGAAGCCCCACCCACCTCCACCCCCACCCCCACATGGTGGCAGCATTCCCATGAGTGTTTAGCTTTCGAGACCTCCAAATTCTTTGAGCCATTTGTCCTTTTCTAACTCCTGGGTAAGATGAAAATAACAGCCAGAGCAGCACCCAGCAGAAGAATGAGGATTGTTTTGTTGCTCCTGTCACCCGTTTGGAGAAAGATGGAGCCCCATTTTTCAAATGAGCAATGGGATCAGACCTAATCAGCATTCCCAAATTCACTCACATGAAAACAATAACACACCCAGAGACTTGGAAGTTTGCAGGTTTACGTTGGCACCAATTAGAATGCTAATGTGCAAAGAATCCGGTTTCTCCTTCAAACACTAACAAACACCAGCCATTCCTACTGATTGGTTTTAGCTCAATAAGCATTTTGTTGAACCCAAAAGATTATTTTGTTTTACAGTATTTAGATTACGCTAATTACTTGCTTAGGAGGCATAAGTTGTTCAGTGAAGAACACATTGCTTCTAATTACATGAGGAGACTCCCTGCCTTCTCCCTGTCACTAGTACCACCAACACCCAAGACGGATGCTCAGAAAGAGAGCAATAAGTCATGTCAATGACCTTTGAGCTTCAGAGATTCCTTGGAACAAACAGCAAAGTCTATGAAAAGCCTCTCCTATGAAAATGGCCCCAAAGGCTGAATTATACCTTGGGGTTTATGCACCCTACAGAAGCTTAGCTGTTAGCCAAGCAGGAAGTCCCTTTCTGTGGTGGGATTTTGTCTTCATGCTGCTGTGTCCTGGCCATGTGTAATCCATAGTACATCCCACAGAATAGCTCTGCACTTCTCAACAGTGCATTTCAGTCTGATTTGCCTTTCGAACTTGGTAGAGGGGAACTTGCTTTCTCACTTACAGAAGATGGCTGTCAATCACGCCAGCAGATCCTTCCAGAGAACCTACAGTGACATGGATGCAACTCTGGCACCGACGATGTCATAATGGCACTGGATCTTAGGTATCTGTATAATTGCTATTTTTAAAAGTAGAGATCTCTTCCTTTCATATAAGCATGCATACAGAATATGAAAATAGGTATTAGAAAACACATAACTCAGCACATTTTAGGTATCAGCTGGTAGAACAAAGTTAGGTCACCTAAGGCATTACTTTTCTCTTTCATTCTGCCAAATACAAAAACTGGGTCTTTACAATTATAAGTACCATTTGTGCATTTAACTGTCTCTAGTTCCATATGTACTGAACACACACATAATAATCAATATAGTTGGTTAAGGAACAAATACTTGACCACAAGATAAATGAGATCCCTTAAGAGTTTATAGGCTCAGCTGGGTGGCGGTGACACACACCTTTAATCCTGGCATTTGGTGGACAGAGGCAGGTGGATCTCTGTGAGTTCAAGGCCAGTTTGGTCTACAGAATGAGTGTCAGGACAGCCAAGGCTACATACAGAAACCCTTCCTCAAACAAAACAAAACAAAAACAAAGAGTTTATAGTTTCATGAGAAGCAAAAAAGCAGTAAGTTCATCTATCTTGTAGATAAGTATTTGTTCCTTAACCAATTATATTGATTATTATGTGTGCATTTAGTACAACTGGCTGTGATGTGATACACAAATTAGAGAGATTTTAAAAAAAAAGTATCTGAAGATGTTATCAGAATGGCTGGTCACTGGGCATCTCCTTTGTCTGAAAAAAAAAAAAATAGGCTTTTCTCCACAAGCTATGGTATTTTTGTGTTGAGAGGCTGGTGATGAGCCGGGTGTGGTGGCCCACGCCTTTAATCCCAGCACTCTGGAGGCAGAGGCAGAGGCAGGTGGATCGCTGTGAGTTTGAGGCCAGCCTGGTCTACAAAGTGAGTCCAGGACAGTCAAGGCTACACAGAGAAACCCTGTCTTGAAAAGCCAAAAAAAAAAAAAAAAAAAAAAAAAAAGAGGCTGGTGATACCACAAGACTGACTTTCATATGGAAGACTGGAGTTGCAGCAAGGTAACACATTTGCAGCTTATGTAAGAGGGAAGTTACTGTTCTTGTCAGGGGATAAGACAATGAAAGTTAGTGCCCAGGGAGCATTTAGCATAGACACAAAGCGACTGGCTAGTAGAGTGTTAAGAAGGAACCCTTAGCACATGATGGTTGACCAGATGTTGCACTGAGGAAAGGGGAAGCAAAGAGACACAGATATGGAACATGGGGCTTCCTGAGAGAAGAAATCTGTTATGCAACAAAAAGTGTTATACTAAGTTTGAGGTACACAGAATGACATTATTTTAAAAATCTGAGAGTGGAACTAAGGTTGACAGTTAAAGACCTTGAGCATGAGATCTTCCAGTTGAAATTTGTAGAAAAAGAGAGTATTGGGTTAAGTACTGATATTTAAATGTTTTGGAGAAGGTAAAAGTCTGGCCTGCTTTTCCGGGAAATGTCTACCAGCACACTTACAATGAATGCATTAACCACCTCAGGGATCAAAGAATTTAGTCCCAAACTTCCACAAAGAATAAGAGAAGTGGGACTGGAGAGATGGCTCAGAGGCTAAGAGCACAGACTGCTCTTCCAAAGGTCCTGAGTTCAATTCCCAGCAACCACATGGTGGCTCACAACCATCTGTAATGAGCTCTGATGCCCTCTCCTGGCCTACAGGTGTACATGCAGACAGAGCACTGTATACATAATAATACATAAATACATCTTTTAAAAAAAAAGAATAAGAGAAGTGCCTATAGCAAGAGGCAGGTGTTGGATTGAGGTTTCTTATTCACAATCCAAGAAGACATCATCTCCTCTAGATTCTGTAAAGTCTACCTCATTTTAGAATACAAAAGAGAAGTAAAGATTGCTTTCAATCACCAGTACTTTCTCCATTATAGAACTCAACAAAGTAGCCTCCCCCTTCTCCCTCCTTTATCACTATATTCTTCCTGCCTCTGCTTCTCATCCTAGCATGCCCAGATGTACAACGACAACCTCATTGTCTAAATCTGGATGCTTATTGAGTTCGTGTGTGATGTGCATGATTGTATAGATAACCTTCCCAAGGAATTTGCATATCCAGTATTTCTATCACTTCAGTGCATGCTTATTAATTCAGGTCTAAAGTTTATGGAGGTGGGCTCAATCAAAGAAGACATGATGGACACAGTAAGACAGCAAAAGCATTTTCAGGAATTGGCTTTGGTCACTGACAAGATCACTTTCCAACTGTAAGACCATGCAATTTTAATCCAAAGAATCATTACAAACATGAAGAGAGAGAACTAAAAGTGAAGTATGTTATTTTCTATTCTTATTGAAATTGAATTTCTAATTGAAGCATTCACATTGGAATTTTGTTTAAGAAACAATTAGTCTTATCAATTAGTACAACAACTTGTGATTTCAAAAGGGAAAACAAAGATGAAGAAATAAATGTTCCTCTGAGATTATTGTTAATGAAGTTTAACCTTTCTTTTAAATGATTGATTCTCTATCTGTGCCTTAAGAGAGTACGTATTTAAAAATTAATAATGGAGATAGTAACTGAACCTATCTTGAACTTGAACTTGAACACATGCCAAGAACTCCCTCTGCCACTAGGCTATTTCCCCAGCCCTTAGAAGTATATGATTGATTTTTTTCCCCACAATATTAACTTTAACCACCCATGAGAATGGGTGATCTTCCATTTTCTAGTGATCTCCTCAATCTCTTTCTTCAAAGTACGCAGAGAACAACTGTCTGCGAGGTTCTCAACCCTGCCTTATAGAGTCAGTAACAACCCCTGAACCTAAGGCTCCTGGAACATCAGGGAAGAGGGGAGAGAGAGGCGAGATCAGCGGAGCCAGAGGACCAGGACAGCTTCTGTGAGACTGTGTCTTCTATACATGACAGGAAAGCTGTGGCTATGCAACCTCAATAATATGGCTGCCTAAACTAGACCTGGAAAGCTGATGTTTTGGTGAAGAGCTGGATGTTAAGTAGAAGGTAGCTAAGTGAGGGTCTGGGATTAAAATGTGTTTGAGGAAGATGGTGTATGGGGAAGTACTTTTCTGCAAATCAGTTCAGACTGTTATCTCACACCTTTCTGTTTTAAGGGTTTGAAAGTGCATGGGGTTATGGCTACTTCAAAGTAGGGCACAATCTAAATCTGACATCAGTTCTCTTTGATGGCTGCTCCAGCAGTGTCTACTAGCACTGCAGAAAGCCTAGAAAGCCAATGGATTTAACCACCACTTTCGGTAATGTCCTTCTCAGAAAGCCATGAGGCCTTGAGACTTTTCTGATTCCTTTTCTCTATCAAAACATGCATTTCACACATCATATTTGCCTCCTCCATGGAGACCTACCCATACACCTACAGGAAAACAATTATTCCTTTCAAGAAACATCTGCATTTCACAGGGATCCACCAAAGGCACTTTCTCCCAGAAGCACGATGGACATACTGTGACTTGGGCATTGTGGGGACCACTGAGGGGATACTTGGAACAAATGAACATGTGACATCTAAACCATGCAGCACAGGTAATCATGTGTCCCATTGCTGAGTTGCTCCCTCCAGTGTATAGGAATCACAAACTGCCTGCCTGGAGTATGCTCCAAGCTGACACACTTAAGAACAAAGATTTCTAATTTTGTTTTAAATGCAGCTGAGAAGTAAATTTCAGATGTGACTGAGGACCAATATTGACAATGTCTCCAGTAGATTACATCCTGGGATACTTGCAGAGGCTCTGAGCTGAGTAATTCCTTGTTAAAGGATTTTAGATTCCCTATCTAAGTTTTAAATGTTGAACCACACAAAGGAACTGTTGAAACCTTCTTAAGCAGCTAAAAACCTTGCCCCTAATTCACAGGAAATTTGGCCATGGAAGATATTAAATAGAGTGGTGTCGCTAGTCAGAGTTGATGAAATGCAAGCACAGAGATGGTACCTATCAAAAAGGAAATTAGAATAAATGAATATTAAAATATTTAAATCTATAATAATGTGTTCAAAACACAGTTCCAAAGAACATTATCATTGGAACTGAGAAACCTGCGTTAAGTCACTTATAGTCTTTTCCAAGCAACCTTCCTCCTTCCATTTCAACTCATTAGGGTAATATTAGCTTTGAACGTAATGGTGTAATTTTAACTGTACTGTACACAAATTACTCTGGCTCTTTATGTGACAAGACTTAGCAATAATCCCTCTTGGTAGATCTTTAACAATTGCTACAAAGCTGGGGGGGGGTGGAGGGAGAAGGGGGGAATGAAGCTCTTTGAAATAAGAAACAAACAGTCATGAAAGACAAGAGTCTATATTAACCCAGGGGGGCAGAAATGAGCATTCCTATATTGTTGGGCTAGGTGGCTACCTTACTAAAGTTTTACATGAATTTTTTTTTGCCATTTTTAAAATGATCTGTGCTCAATATGATGCAGAGAACCCAATGTCCTAAGATAGAGCCCCACAGAACTGATCTTGCCTTCTTCCTAAGCAATCATTTGAGAATGACAATAGCAACAGCAACACATACTCACAGGCACATGCTTCATTTAGTGTTAAAGGTAACATTAATTTCTGCCACATACTATAGAGCAAATATGGGTACTTTAATGCTTAGACAGCAAAACCTATCTTGTTTTTTTTTTTGATAGAAAAATGGAGACATAGAAGCTAGTTAGAATTTTTTAAGGCCAAATGAAGGAATGAACATAAAAAAATTCATATAAGTGCTTGCTTGCCACACATCAAGGACCTCATACACAACAGCTTCTATTATCAATGATGTTATTATTATTAACAATAAGGCAAATATATCTGTCCTGTATTTCAAGAACATGGGATCACATAGACCTCTACATACGTCAGCATGTTTGACCATCAACCCATCTGCTCAGGCAGGCAGACATGCTTCATTTTTGCAGAAGGAGAAGTTAATTCATCAAGAATAGGCTATTTCCTTAAGATTACTTCTAGGGAACATGCTTTCTAAATCCAGAGACCCATGTAGATTAGTTGTATAATGCTTAGTGTTTAAAAATCCTGTCACTGATTTATCCATTTATTCATATTTATTAAGAGTATGCTCTATGCTTTTCACAGGATACATTAAAAAAAAAAAAAAACAAGAAGATAGACTTTCCTGTGAGAGTTGAGGAAGTTGAGTAGGAAAGTTAAACAGTGTCACATGGTTAATTGTGACTGCCTTTAAACCCATCAATAAAAGCCTCATGCTGGTGCCTCATGGCTGGGTCTGGAAAAGGGGTGGAGTTTAAGGAGATGATTAAGCCAAGTGGGTTCATTAAGGTGGGCTTCTGTCAGTCCAAGTGATAATCATTCTTAGAAGAATCAGACACAAATGAAAGTGATTTCCTCGTGTAGGGGAAAGGGCATGTGAGGAGAGTGAGAAGATGGCAACCTCCACACCAAGGAGAGAAGTCTCAGAACAAACAGAGGTTGACACCTCTGTCTCAGGCGTTCAGAACTTTGAGATGATAAATGCATTATGTGAGCCCCATCTGCATTTTGTTATGACAATTGTAGGAGCCCAACACACCTGGTGAGAAAGGTTCATATACACATAGAGAGAACATCAAGGGTTATAAGGAGCATTTGGGGCACATGCTGAGCTATTGAATGGATGTCATTTGGGAAAGAAAATCTTGGCAAAGACTTAAAAGAAAGTATGGAGAATAGCTATGAAGACAATCAGGAAAGAGGCGTCATTAAAAGGAACACTCCAAAAGTTGACTCTGTAGGGCACTCTGGGGAGCAATTACTGAGAAGTGTGGCCGGAGAAGAATGAGCAGGGGTACACTTGGAGAGACTAGGAGGGAGGGACAAGAGAATAGTATGGAGGGTACCCTAAGAGTCAGGCTTTCTTCTAGAATGGAAAGAACAGTCACAGTGTTCTGAACAAGATGACCTACATGGTTAAAATAATCACTCTGGTTTCTGTTTAAAAACAGCCACATCCTCTTATAATAGTTCAAGGGAGAAAAGACAATATAAATGACCAGACTCAGGACTGGGGAGATGGCTCAGCAGTTAAGAGCACTAACTGCTCATCCGGAGGTCCTGAGTTCAATTCCCAGCAACCACATGGTGGTTCACAACCACCTGTAATAAGATCGATACCCTCTTCTGTCTGATGCTCTCTTCTGTCATGCAGTCATACATGTAACAGAGTGCTTATATACACAAATAGACAAATAAATAAATCTTAGGGAAAAAATGACCAGACTCCTCTAAATTCTGAAAGGTGAAACCAATAGATTTCCCTAGCAATCGATGTGAACTTTAAAAAATAGAGTCAAGGATGACTCCTAAAATGATGATCAGTGGAAGGGTGTGGTTGCCATTTTCTGTGATGGGGAAACACTACATTTGGATGGGGTGTAAAGAGGATGAAAAAGAATACTTTTATTTTGCATGCATTGAGAGCCAAAGATCAGCTATTCAACTAGAGATGTCAACAAATCAGTCTAGTGTTGGAGTTCGATGCTGGAATAAAGCTTTCTGCCCTGTGCTGGGTATTTAAGAGACTGTCGTTAGAGACAAGGAAAACTGAGACCTCAGTCTTGGGAGGGGAACCTCACCATTAGAAAATCTAGGAGGAGAATCAGCAAAGCCTAGAAACTGATGCTGTTACTAATTCCAGGAAGAGGGACTCCAATATTTGACCTTGTGACTTAGCACGGTAATCACTGATTACCTGGGCAGCAAATCCACAATTTTTTTTATGGGCTGGTTTGGGGACAATCTGGAGTGAGCCTATGAGAGGAAGGCATTCAGGATAATGAGTTAAAATAACTTATTCAAGGAGCTTTGCTGAAAGCAGAGAACAACAGGAGATAGTATTAGCAGGCATGGGGGAAGGTGTGTATTAGATGATTCTATATTTTCTTGAAAGTTCTCTCTCTCTCTCTCTCTCCATGTGTGTGTGTGTGTGTGTGTGTGTGTGTGTGTGTGTGTGTGTGTGTGTGTGTGTGTGTGTCTGTCTGTCTGTCTGTCTGTCTGTATGACCATGTGCATGCAGATACATGCACATGCATGTGTATGTGGAGTCCAGAAGACAACCTCAGGTCATGCTTCAGGCGATACCATCCTTGGTTCTTTGAGATGAAGGCTCTCTCTCATCAGTCAGGAGCATGCCAGCAAGTCCAGTGATCCACCTGTCTCCATCTCCTCAACACTGGGATGACAAGAATGTGCTGCTGTGTCCAGTGCTCTGATGTAGATTATGAGAACTAAATTCATGTTCTCACAATTTCAAGGGTAAACTTTTTTTTTTTTTAAACCAACTGAACTATCCCCATAGTGGTATAGTTCTTTGTAGTGGTTTGAATAGGACTGGCCCCCGTAGATGTATATATTTGAATGCTTGGCCCGTGAGGTGTGGCCTTGTTGGAAGAAATGTGTCACTGTGGGGGTGGCCTTTGAGATTTCCTATCCTCAAACTCTGCCCAGTGTGTAACACAGTCTCCTGCTGCCTTAAGATCAAGATGTAGAATTCTTGGCTCTTCCAGCACCATCCTGCCTACATCCTGCCCCGCTTCCCACCATGATGATAATAAACTAAACATCTGAAACTGTAAGCCAGCTCCAATTAAGTGTTTTTCTTTATAAGAGTTATTGTGGTCATGATGTCTCTTCAAAGCAATAAAACCCTAAGACACACCCCATCTAATTTCCTTAACCGAAAATGCCAGAAGTAACAGAATGTCTGTATTCTCATCAGAATGATCTGGTCCAGGATAAATAAATTATAAAAGAGAAATGAGGAGGGAACAGCTGGGCTAGTGTCCTTGAGGAGGGCAGTGTGGGTGCCTCTTATGTCCTGGATTGGTTATCTGGAGAAAGGAGTGCAGTTGCTTCTGGCTCCTATGCAGCTGCTATGTGAAGCTGGGAACTTCTGCTTGCTCCTGCCTTTGTCAATGAAGGACGAAGCTGGTCAGCACTCCAGAGTGAGTATGAGGAAGAGACGCCGAGGACTGAGAAAAGTCAAGGAGGTAGGGTAGAATTGTGTATTTGTTAGCATATTGAGACATGCGCCAATTTGGGTGGTTTAAGCAACCAAATTAGATGGTGTTCCAGCTCTGGAATGCATAAGCCAAGTTCAAGGCTCTTGCAAGGTTGGTTTCTTCCAAGGGCTGTGGGAAGAATCTCTTCTAGGCCTTGCTTTCAGTGTCGGCTGGTTGCCTGGACACCCTCTGCACTCCTTGCACTCCTTAGCTTTAGTAGTATTCTCTCCACATCTGTCTTTAATGCCACATGCTATTCTCTGAGTATGTGTTGCACAGGTTCCCCCTATTGTAATGACATTGAGCTTATTGGATGAGGACTCAGTGACCTTAGCTTCATTAATCACATTCATAATTGACCTGTTCCTATAAAAGGTGACATTCTTTCTTCTGTTTTTCTAGACAGGGTTTCTCTGTAGCCTTCCTTGGCTGTCCTGTAACTCACCATGTAGATCAGGCTAGGCTAAAGATCCACCTGCCTCTGCCTCCTGAGTACTGAGATTAAAGGCATGTACCACCACTGTCCAGCTACATTCTGAGTTATTTGTAATTGGGACTTCAAAATATAAAATTAGGAAGAGGAACACTTCTACCTACTACTAGAACAGATGATGAAGGAGAACAGAATTTATCTGGAAACAGAAGGATTAGCTGACACTGATTCTGATTCTAAACTATGTCCATTCAGCCCAGAGACATTCTCACTGCCAGCATTCTGTGCAATGATGTGAACATAGGGTAAAGAGAAACGCATTTAACTAAGGTTGTAGTTTAACCAAAACCAAGAGTTCAAGGATGCATGAGGGTGAGTGATGATTATGCTTTAATAAGGAACTGCAGGTGGAGAGGGAGGAAGAGAGGACTTGCAGGTGATAAGGGATAAGACTTTTCAGACTGCTAGTTGGAGTCGAGGTGTGGTAGAGAGGTGCTTGAAGGTGATACTGGAGGAGGAGTACTGGTAAATTAGGCAATGAGAGGAGAGAGTGGGGAAATGAGCTGAACAAAGCTGAAATAAGATAGTGTTTGCTTATTGTCAGTTTTGAAGTCCATGACCAGGATGTGAGTGGCTGAACTGGGAAATGGACAAGATCATGGAAGAACAAATGCTTAGGGTGCCAGGAAGCACTTCAACACGCACGTTTTCATCCGTTCACTTACTCATTCAGTCGTTGAAATATTTCTATGCTACTCATAAGGGAGGATGAAGTTCTGTTGAATACAGAGCTAATAGGACCTGGCAAGGAGACCAGTGCTAAGCCCAACTGTGCTGGCATGTGCTTTGACCAAGGCACTACACTATGCTATGCAGGGCCATCACCCAAACAACAAAAGAAAAGCAAATAGCAGAAAGTTAACTTTGAATGTCCTTTGATACCACAAGAACAATTAACCCAGAGCAAATGAAAACGCCTCCTCCTCTGAAGACCTCTTATTGCTGGTGGAATTACTGTTTTTATCCGGCCCTCCTCAGTCGCTTCCCTCCATTGTCATGATATGTGTGTTTCCTGGGGATTCTACACACTCCAAAATCTGAAGAGTAAGCAAAACCAGGGCTTCTGCTTAAACCCTTCACAGTTTATAGCCACATTTACATAACATTAAATAAGTCAACAAAGGCATCATTAGCTCCCATTAAAATATGAGCAAAGAAATTTAAAAGAACAAGACAGGCTAATTGGTAAGTAATGTTCTGTATCAGAAATTATGACTGTAAGATACCCCAGCTAATGAGAAGCCCCAGAATCATGTTTACTACATATTTAAAAATTAAATGAAGGTGAATAAAAGTTAACAGAAAAGATTTCCCCCTTTGTAGATGCTGCTGCATTTATTGTACAGAGTTAAAAATGCTGACGGTTATTTTTGCTATCCATCTTGGCAAAAGATCGCTTTAGAATTTACACTATTTTTACCATTTTCAAGCTCCTCATGCTACAAATAGGAAAGCCACAACTAGGGTAGAAGGTAAGGACACAAGCGAGTTAGTCCAGTGAGCAGGCCTGTGTTTATCTCAGATCTTGGCTAAGGGTTGGCTTTTCTCTCCTTTCTCTGTGAGGGCTTGAGCCAACTCTCAAGAAGGAAAGCTCTTCAAACAACAAGGACACTCACTTTCTGTCACGCTGAGGGTGTTTGTGAATATCATATGCCTAGCAAGGGCAGCTGGGGTAAGACTGAAAAACAAATGATAATTGCTGGGTGCCCCTTTCGATAATCAGCTCAGTCTAAATCCTGGGGAGGGGACCTCAGCATGTGAATTTTTGAAAGGCATCCTTGTTACCCTATTGGGCAGACAAAGTTATAACCATAGTCCTGGCCCACGCCTTATCAAAGTAGCAGCTACCTATTACTTACTGACTTCTATCTACTAGGTTCTCAGATATGAACTCAGGCAGACTATACTTAAGTTAATGCCATCATAAATATTTTCTCTTTCTAGGGACAGGGTACTTAGAAATACTTTACCCCATGGAGAGACCATCTCATTTCAGTGGACTGTCAGACACAAGACATTACACAGGAAGTATTTGGTGGCAGAGATGTCAAGAAGAGTGTTTGGCAATTCTTAAGTGACCTAGAAATATGAACATCAGTTGAACCTGCTTCAAATGCCACCTTGTAGGGGGCATATCTGGTATAAAAGTTACAATTCTCTGTGGCAGCAGAGGGTCCTATGGTCTGTCTGTCTGTCTGTCTGTCTGTCTCTCTCTTTGTGTGTTTGTGTGTGTGTGTGTGTGTGTGCGCACACTTATGCAACTGAGAGAAGTTGTGATACTGGCCTGGCCTTAGCTCAGAACAGTCACTGTCATTTGCAAACAGATGGCATTATATGCATTGCCTCCTTGCCAGCAGAGGTTTACAATACTTGAGATGCATGACACTTGATTTCCATTGTCAGTTGGATGGAACTTAGAATCCACTAAGGAAACACACCTTCCTTTGGATGTATCTATGACAGCTGCTTCCAGAAAGACATGAAGACCCAACCTATATGAAAGCAGTACCATTAATGGCATTAGGTCATGGGTCTTCAAATGAACCAAAATGAGAAAGAATGCTGAGTACCAGCATTCTTTTCTCTCCACTTTGTCACTGCAGATGCAGTGTGACCAACTGCCTCATACTCCTGTCACCAAGTGTTCCCTCCCAGGATATACTATACACTTTCCTGCCTCAGGTTCCTTTTGTCATGTATTACATCATACAAAAAGAAAAATAATTATTACAATAAGAAAGGCCCAATAAAGGTCACTTTATAGGCTGCACTGAGTCCCTCCCTCCTCACCAAATCCAGAACTTGCCTATGGGAACTTGTCTATGGGAAGAAGAATCTTCCCAAGAGTTGAAACCTCTAAATGTTACAGAGGAGGAAGAATGTTCTGTTGTGTAGCTATGTCCTCCAAATTGAGACACATTCCTGGAGGCGATGAGAAGGTGTTCAGAAGACACAGGAAAGAAACTTAGGAGGTTCTAGAACAATCCAAAAAAGCTCCTGCAGCTTTCCATGGGCACAGACAATGACCTGAGTTAGGCTGCGGAGATGAGAGCATGTGTTTAAGACTATGAGCGGCCTCCCTGCACATCTTTTATTTTTACACTGTCCTTGCAGCAGTTGGATTCCCAATACACTGACTCACAAGGCAAGGAGAGGCCTCCCTGATAAACAAATACAAATTGGCATGCTAGGGAATTGTATATGGCCCAGCAGACCAAGGGAAATGATTCTTTTACATTAGCCAGCTGGGCTTTGGAATAACACACAGACCTCTGTGAATCATTTCATGGTTTATAAAACAAATTTCTGTTGGCAATTGGCAAGTTAGGGAAATAAGTGTCCACGTTTGTTTTCACTTTCTATTTCTTCCCTTTGTCCAGAGACTCACAACCAGAATCTTTGGGGTCCCCTTGGGGACCCATTAAGCAGACCTAGATCCTGCTTTTGATTGTCACAGAGAAATGAGGCACAGAGCCACAGACAGCCGATGGCCTCAGAAAATAAGGGGTGGGAGGGGCTGTTTGATGTTGTTTCCATCTTCACAGAGGGTATTTAAGAAGGTTGTTAGCCTCCAAAAGTTCCTATGGGACAAGATGCAAATTCCCTGGACCTTTTGGGGATATCCAGAGGATGTCAGGATTGGCACAGAAGAAGGGCTTCAGTTTTCTGAGATAATACCCTATCACTGTGAAGCATGGACCTACAATCTCATTTGGTATGTGTGTGTGTGTGTGTGTGTGTGTGTGTGTGTGTGTGTGTGTGTGTGTCTGTGTTGGCTTAGTTTGGCACTATGTCAGTGCTCAGGTTTAGAGAGCACAAAAACTTGAGCTCACATCAGAGTCAATAAACCATCTGGAGGACTTACAACAGCAAACACTGGGACTCTATGCTCAGGGTGTCCGAGTGAATTCTAGGGTAAGGCCTGAGAGTTTAGCATTTCTAACCAGGTACCTGATGATGCTGAAGCTGCTGTCTTGAGGGCCACATTTAAAAAACTGCCATTTGCTCTAATTTCCAGCCCAGTTGTATTCAGCAAACACAGGATGCATCAAACACCTTAATGTGGGTATACCTTCCTCTGGGCCTGCAGCTGTGTAGCTCTCCTTGGCTTAGGGTTCTCTGGAAACTCTCTTTGCTGCCCCATCCCACCCCAGGCTAAATATACCAGGCTCCCAAGTCATTGCTCATACTTTCCACATCATAGGCTCATCTACTTCCTCCTGGGGCAATTCTCTCTCTTGGGGGTATGGGTTTCCTAATTCTTCTTTGTGTAATACTAGGCACATTACAGGGTATTTTAAGTAAAATTACCAACATTTCATAAAAATGAATGAATGACTGGTTCAGGATAGATCTCTGACCCATGACATATTGGTAGCGTCTAGAATGAAATCCTATTTCTAGTGACAGTGTCACATGAGATATAATAAGCAGGGCTTTATCAGATACTCTGTTTTGTACTGTGTGTGAGTGTGGATGCCAGAGTTCCTTAGGAGCCTACCACCACGTCTTTTACTTGCTCTGACTCACTGATCACTTTATGCTACATGGCCAGCAGGTCATAGGAAGTCACCTGTTTCTACCTCACCAGTGCAAAGACAACCAAGCCCGGCAGTTTCTGGGATTCAATTGTAGATCCTCGTACTTGGGTGGCAAGTGCTTGGTCAACACTGTGGTTTCTCCCTGCCCATTAGTTACTGATATATATTCCTTATAAGATAATTGTCCACATGAAATGTCTGGCAGTTTTATTTTGCTTGTTTCAGACAACCATAATGTCACCCAGCATTTGCTGCTTAAGTCTCCTGCATCTTTTCTACTGTGGCAGATATTTCTTCTTATGGATCAGAACATAGTCTAACTAGGAGCATCTTGTGTAGCACAGACTGTAGCAAGACCATCACCATTACTGTTTGGTGGTAGGAGTGGCATTAACAGCAATAAGACCACAACAAGTATCTATTCCATTCAGGAATTATGCACAACCCTTTCAACGTATCATTTCTTGTTCTTGGGACAGCTGGTTGAGATGGTACAGGCACTTATACAACAACTCAAATCCACTAGTTAGAAAAACATGATCCACATAGATCTGCAGGCTCTGGAGGGGGCCAATTCAAGCTCCGCGCCACCTTGCTGTGCCTGGTAAGTCTCCATAGGAAGAGAGGGACTTTGACATTAGTCATCAGAGCAAAGCCAAGAACTGAGCAGTAGGAAAATGGCATTCAGACTTCCCCTTCTCTTACTCATTGCTGTAATAGGCCTTCTCTCTCTGATCCTTCCTCATCTCTCAGCGAAGCAAAGATAATACTCTTGGGAAGAATATAATCAAACCCAGAAAGTACCTGGTGAACCCAAACGGTTGCATTTCAAACACCAAGAAGATGAGAAGTCATCAAAAGCCTGCAACATGTTGGGAGTGACATATCTCCTCACTGTGCCAAACAGGTATTGATAGATCTAAATCACAGCCATTCCTACTGAACACTTTGTGGTAACACTGGCACCCATGGAGCAGCATTGAATATCACCAGCAGGGACTGTCAATGGATGAGCAATAGCAGCAGCTTCCACATATTGGGCACTTGTTCCATGCCAGACCTCTGCTAAGTACTAATGACTATCAAGCCATTCTCTCATAGGCCTTTTGATGCTCCAGGGAGTAAGCTATGGTGACTACTCTTCTTTCCTGGAAGAGGAAACTGAGATTCAGGATTACCAGCTTGTCTCCTAGGTAACATGGGGTAAGATGGGGCTTGAATGCCAGGATATTTGGTCCATTTTGAACACAAAAATCCTATCTTGAAGCTTTGTGTGTGTGTGTGTGTGTGTGTGTGTGTGTGTGTGTGTGTGTGTGTGTGTGTTTGAATACATGTCAAGATGCCCAGATGGAATTTAGGGTCCCTGACAGGGCTATGAGAAATGGTGGACATTTCTGAGGAGGAAATACAGTCCAGGCTTCTTAGCAGCCATGGGAAATTAGGCAGGAAGGACTCAGCTCCATTGGCAAAGGTGAAATTGAGTCATAGAAACTCAGATCCATATTCACATATGTTATGCCACGCATAACATATACTTACATTTTTAACACAGCTGTACTAGGCAAGGCTGCCCTCAATGCTGTTTTTAGTGGGAACTGGAGAGCAGTGGGAGTGGCTGCCCTATTTCATATTCCTTAGCTAGTTAAGGTGGGCCACAGACCCCAAGCATGATCGTCATCACTAGATCCCATTTTCACTCATCTTGTCTTTTAGGCTTTTAAATTTTCAAAATGTAAAGATATATAAAATATGGATGACTTGAAAATAAAAGATGCAAATACAAACAAGTATAAAGAAATAAGGGTAAAAACATCTACGTTCTAGCACAACGCATTTTCTATTTCAAAGTATCTACCAATGTATGCATGGATGCATACACACACACTTGGTTTTTAAGGAAAGACAGATCATAAATATATATTTGTAACTTACTTTTCTCTCCCTTATAATGTATTATATACATGTCTTCATAGTTAACATGATTCTGTACATGATATTTTGACGGCCACTCTACTACATGGTTTCAGTCTCTTTGAATTAAACGTGTAGGCCTTACTACACTTGTACTGTATCTGCAAGGCCACTCAAAGTATGACTGAACAAATAAAAATAAAAATAGAATAGATAAAAACAAAAAAACACCTTCCCAGCAGTCTAGGCTAGATGAGTAACAACAAATCCAACTTTTCGTTCTCTCTCTTGCTGCCCCAAATTCTACCTGGCCACCAGGCAGCCTAAAGTATAATTTAGTTCCAAGTGGGAATGGACTTCAAATTTCAAAGAAGCATCTTAAACTCAGTCTAAGCCAGGAAACCACAATGGTTTTCTGTTGTCTTATTAGGGACAGGCTTTTGTATGTGGCAAGACAAAGAAGAGGCTAATATTACCTTGGCTGTGACCACTCTGATAAGGGAGAAGGCTGTAGTCTTAAGTAATTACCCTAAGCCTTTGTAGTAGGCACCAAGAGGATCCCTCCTGCAGATTCAAACTCAGCCCAGAAGAGAGAAATGCACCCAGCTATTGATGGGAGACCTTTCCCAAGCTCTCTCCTTACCAGGAATTGTCACAGCATTAAGTTGATAATTCTCCGGGTGAACATCCAGACTCCCTTTGCTGACCTAGAATGACATTTGTCATTAACGTACAAAATACCTGCTTTGCAGGCTTGTCTTTCTCTGCCAGATCAGATGAGGTATTCTCTTTAGAAAATAAGAAAGTAAGAAACCGTGGAGGGGGAAAAAAGGCAGGCAGTGGAGAGATCAGCAGGGTTAAGTGTATTTGGGGATCATTCTAAAGAAATTAGCTATGGATACTTGCTTAGAGGCCTGTTGTGGCTTCCATCTCGAGGCATCATGTTCATCTATTCCCTATCCATCTTTGTGTTGAGCCATAGAACTGCCAAGTAAAGGACTCTCTCTGCTTTGGACCCATGCCAACCATCAAAGACACACAGGAGGGCTGGGGAAGTGAGAAGAGGGTCAGGTAAGCTTAATAGCTCTGGGAAACCAGTCCTCCCTCTCCATGGAGCCCCATTAATAGAACAGTTTGGAACATCAAATGACTTTGATTCTGTTGCCCACAACTGCTGTTTTGGATTCTTTACGATATTCAAGGCTATATTTCCTGTGGTAATTATTACACGTCCTTTATTTCCAGTGTCAGCTCATTTTCAAAGAAAAAAAAAATAATCAAGTAACTTAGCTATGGGAGCCCAAATAGAATAATTTGTTATAACAAGCAAATACTTATTTGCATAATTCTGACTCTCATTTTTTATATTAGCACAGCAGCAAAACTAACAATACTCACTCTTAGTGGGAAACCGAGAAAAGGGGTGGGTGTTCATATCAGTTGACCTTCTCCCTTGAGGTAACTGTCCATGAGCAAGCCAGGAATTCTCCCTGTTATGCCACTGAGTGTGTCATTATCACTTCCAGGATTAACTTTTACACTGATTTTATAATTTAAGATAAGAATGTTGGGAGGGGTGCCTAGAGAGCTGACCAGTGCATACGGCACTTGCCATGCAAGCAAGGACACTAGGGTGTTGATCTTTATCAACTAGCACCTTTGAAGAAAGACAGGCTCCCCAGGGTCAGCGGGCTAGCTAGACTCCCTGAGTCACTGAGTCCTGGGTTCTACAGAGAGTCTGTTTCCATGAACAAAATGGAGGAGGATCAAGGCAGACATCCAGGTACAACTTTGGTCTTTCTCATGAACACTCACACACATGTATGCACACCCGCACCTATGCACATACGAACACATGCTCATATGCACCTGTATCAGCGCACACTCATGAAAAGTATTGGGACTAAGAGTAATTCAGGGGTAATGCGTCCAGCAGGCATGAATGTGAGCTTGAGTTTAATTCAACATGGTCAGAGAAAGTGAAACACACACACACAAACACACACACACACACACCCATACATATATATATATATTGCAATTCTATTAAGAAGAATAACCTTTACACACACACATACACACACACACACACACACATCACATCCATTAAGTGTTAACTTATTTTGGGGGTCATTGGTACTACTGCTACAGGGTGACTTTGTAAGATCCTTCAGTGTGAGAGCTTATATGAGTCACTGGGCAACTGATCCAGTGCTTCTCTACTAAAGAATTGGGGGCTTTTGGCTATAGCCTCCTAATTTGAAAGTACTCAATGCCTGCAATGAGCTCTGACTTGGATCTGTTCAAGACTTATTCAAACCATGAGTATTTAGAAGAGCTTGGTTGTATGTAATACAACCCTAGAGTCAGATATGGGAGAAAAATCTCATCTCTGTCTTTGAAAACTCTGTTGCTTTGGGTAAGTGACTTGATTTTAGGGAACATCCTGTTTTCAACCTATAAGGAAGGGCAAAAGCACCTGTGACCAAACATGGCCTGAGCTCGATCCTTCGGACTTGTGTAGTGGAAGGAGAAGAACCAATCACAGCAACCTGTCTTCTACTACTGCATGGAGCATCACACACACACACACACACACACACACACACATACACACACACACTCAGAATTAAGAAGTATGCTCATCATTTAGAGCTATCAGGCCTCTTCTTAAAGATGTGTGTGTGTGTGTGTGTTCATTCTCTCTCTCTCTCTCTCTCTCTCTCTCTCTCTCTCTCTCTCTCTCTCTCTCTCTCTCTCTCTCTCTCTCAATGTGTACATTGGGAATATGTGTACTGTTTTGTAAAAAAATAAAATAAAATAAAAAAGAATGACTTTCTGTCTCTGTGTTTGGAAAGGCTTCATCAGAAAGGAGAATTCTAGGGAGCTGGATGGGGAGGGAGTCACTGGGCAAGGGGTTCAAGGGGAAGGTGAGTGATACAGAAACCCATTTGAATTGCAATTTGAAACTACCATCTTGCCCTCACAAAGCAGGGGCATGGTCCTCTGTCATCAGAGCCTCCATTAGTCACAAGTGGGCCTGGAAAGAAAGGAAATTTCTTTCCAATTATCTGCCAGCACGCCAGGGGCATCACTTCTCCTCCTCTGGCATCTTCTGCTAAGGTTACAGAGTTTATGGTTCCCACAATGCATATGTACAGTATCTATTTCATTTAATCCGCTATTAACACTTCCAGCTTCACTTACTACAGCACAGCTGGATGAAAAGAATTGAAGTCAGCCATCTATGGTGGAATTGGAATGCGGCTGTTAGCAGTTTTATTTGCGAACCCGCCCTACTCTCACCTACCTGGTGTCATGCCGTAAATTCCATTCAGCACACAGTTATTAAATACAGCTTTATAACACACACAGTGGCCATGCTTTTCCAGAATCCCGCTCCTTACTCTGGTTTTGTTGTACTCTAGTTGTGCAAAAAGCACTCTTGTTTAAAAAAAAAAAACAAAACAGCTAAACAATAATTTTTGTTATATATAAAATTTTATTATATATAAAATTAGAGGCCTGTTGTGGCTTCCATCTCCAGGCATCATGTTCATCTATTCCCTATCCATCTTTGTGTTGAGCCATAGAATTGCCAAGTAAAGGCAATATATATGGTGGCCCAATATATATATGTATATGTATATATATATATATATATATATATATATATATATCAGCGAGACAAGAGGCTGAGATAGGGTCTCCTGTAGCCCAGGCTACCTCACACTTTTATGACGCCATGAATGACCTTGAGCTTCTGATTCTCCTACCTCCATCTCCTCAGTGCTAAGATTACAGGTATAGCCCAGGATTCAAGGTTAATGCAAGTCTGTGTATATGGTAAGTAAGCATTCTACCAAGGAAGCTACATCCCAAGTCCAGGAGGAAAATAATTTCCAATATGCCTATATTTTTAAATCAAGAATTCATTACTAGACTTTTAAATTCCAGTGTGTAAGTTGGCAACTTTTTCTTGTATTGGATTCTTAAGGTGCTGGAACTCTGTTATCATTGAAGTCTTTTCAGAGTCTCACCCGAGGTAGTCCAGCAAAGGAAAGTGGCCTATGTGGGGTGCTCTCCAGAGACCAAAAGCAGAAAGCCACACAAGATTTTTGAGGTATATATGCCTATCACATTATGTATGCCTCTGTCTGTACAACAGACCAAAAGTGCCACTTCTCTGGAAACACTACAGTTCTTTGCTAAAGTTTAGCCTGCAAATGGCCAAAAGAAAAAAGGAAAAGGGGGAAAGAGAATAAAAGAGAGGGTGGAGAGGGAGGGAGGAAAGGGGAGGGAGGGACGGAGAGGGGAAGGGAGGGAGGGAGAGAGAGAGAGAGAGAGAGAGAGAATAGAAAAGAAAAGTCAATTCATGCCATCTCACTGAGACCTTGTCTGATTTTAGCCATTTGAACTCTAAGTTCAGCCTTGCCAGAGCAAGGGAGAGTTCTTCTGGCCTGGCTGTCCTTTACTCAAGCCCTGCCCCCCTTTTAACTATCATATTAGGCTGATGTGCTGATTTAAATGTGAAATGTCCCTCATAGGCTCATGTATTTGAAGACTTGGTCCCCAGCTAGTGGTGCTGCTGTTTGTAGAACTTTTAGGAATGAAGTCTTTCTGGAGGAAATAAGTCTACAGGGGTGGGATTTTAAGGTTTAAAGGCTCCCGCGCTTCCTGGGCTTTTTTTTTTCTGCTTGCTGTGTGTGCATGAACACACGATCAGCCTTCAGGCTGCTCCTTGTTCACGCTTCCCTTCTTTGCTTGCCTGCTGGCATGCCTTCCCCCACCATGATGGACTGTCTCTCCCATGAAATTGTGAGTGGAAATATACTTCTTTCCTACTTTGTTTGCTTTGGAGGTTATTTTATCACAGCAACAGAATAGTAACTAATGCAAGCTTACCTCTCACAGATCTGTTTGTCTTAATAAAGCCACCACCGGGTCAAAAAATTCACTTTCTCTCTTTAAAAGAAGAGGCCTCTAACACCATGTAAAACAGCCTGTAAGTGAAGATTCTATTTTCTTTTTTACAAATGAAGCCTGGAATAGCAAGGGTGAGGCAATGAGTCAGCAGGTAAGAGCACTGGATGCTCTTACAGAAGACCCAGGTTCAACTTCCAGCATCCATATGGTGGCCCACAACATCTGTAACTCTTGTCCCAGGGGATACAACACTTTGGGCGTCTGCAGATATTGTTGCCTGTGGTATACAGACAAATATTCATACACATAAAATAAATACAATCTTAGGAAATGTAAAAACTGGAATAGTATGGTGTTTATTTTTACGACTTGCATCTCAAATAGGTTTAAAGATCTTCTCATCTTTTCGCATGTTGACTCATCACCAAATATTTTAACTAGGTATTGTCTGCTGGCTTCTTCTGTTAAAATAGACATGTTGATGGGATCACATCAATACTCATACAGAGAAAATCATTTTCCCTACAGGACATATGATTCCTATTTGATCCTAGTTTTACTTTGCACAGACTGAAAAAGGGCTTCTGCCGCCATTTAACTGCTCACGCAGAGTTACAACTGTCAAAACACACACCATCCTATTATTATCACCAACTCTGAAAAGGTCCCAGAAATATGGTTTTGAGGCTTCTTCCCCTGTGTGGGTGGCACAAATGTCTTGTACAAATCTTTAAATGTATAGCAAAGTGCTCAAGCTTATGTCAAGTTCTTTTCTTCTTCTTTTTTAATTGGACAGAGACTTTCATGTCCAATACTTTCTCTTCCTTTGGCAGGAGAGAGAGATGAGGAGTGAAGAGTAGGGGGTAAAATGGGGTGGGACCCAAACCCCATTTTGAAATGGATGAGAGTTGGATACTCCCAAAATTCCAACAAGATTACACACATAAAGAAATCTCATCTGGTAAATATTACATTCTGTTTTTGTCTTCGCTTTAGTTTTTACACGACTTGACAGTTTATGGTACTGTGCCACATTTCAGAGCTAAGGTTTACAAACATCTGGCTGTGGGCAGCATTCCATTCTGCATGGCCCCCAGTGTCTCTGGGCTAAAGTGTTTGCAACATCCCAACTGAGGTGGAAAACATGAGCTTTCCTAGGGAACAATAGGGGTATGCAAGGCATACTAAGCTTTTCTGGGCTTTTCTGGGGGATCCTCGGCATTGCAGAGTTAACCCTCATGCTTCTACCAGATGAGCTCTGGGGAGCCAGGAACCACTGGATTTCCTGGCTGAGTGGCCACTTGGTTGGCAGGATCCTTTTATGTTCTTGAAGAAATGAGGATTTCCCAAAGTAATCGTCAGAGCCAGGCAGCAATGCCAACGCCTCCATCTCTTCCATGGGGCATCTCACACTTCCATCACACTGCAGTGCTTGTCCAAGAAAAAGAACACCTGCTCTTTCTTAGGGTGTTCATGGGAGAATGGATAACAAAACTGTTCACATTAAAGCACGCAGAACAATGTCAATATTTATTAAGGGCTGCCAGAATTTCCATACATTTCATCGTTGTTATTGTTTCTATGTCATTGTCAATAGGCAGAGGAGAATTATTTTAACATGGTCAGGTTGTGATGTTACATTGAAAAAAATAATTATACCATATGTCTGTATTTTTGTCTTACTTTTATTTTTTTGGTTATATGCCATGATGGGATATTAGTATTTTGTTTAAAGCAAAAATTGTGCTGGTGTTTGAAAACTGTTGATTTGCACTACTTATTTAGTTTTTATTTTTAAGACAGGGTCTCACGACTGTGAACTTCAGATACTCTTGTTTCTACCTTCCAAGCAGGAGGACCATGGTGTGTGTTGCCACTTCTATTTCATTAGAGTTCTGGGTTTTGGGACTGGAAGTCTGGTGCATGCTCTCTAACCAACTGAGCTCCACCGTTAGTTACAGACAGTTCTGTAAAACTGCTCATTTTAAAGAAACAAATAGTTTTACATCACACATAATACATCCCCAAAGAGGTCTTATCTTTTTCTGCAGAAGATGTTTGGCCAAATCTGCAGAACTCTGAAAATTATTTAGCTATGGTAGGAGATGAGGAGAGGACCATGGACTATTAGGCAGGTCAGTTTAGTCCATGCAACTGTTTATAGACGTGTGTGCGAGTGCGCAGGCTTGCATGCACAAATTCATTTTGCTAAATAAAGGACCAATAGCTTCCATCATTTCTTCAAAGTTAGTCATTAAACATCAAAGGTTAATATCCATTTATGTCAAAGAGAGTAAAGACAGCTAGAGTAGGGAAGAGGTCTACATGGAATTAGAAAGGCATCAGGGCTGTCTAGCATGCCCTTTTCTCAACTCAATATTGGCCTTAATTCCCTAGCCACTATGTATACAAATGTGATCTTTCTCCACGTCCCCATGAAATTTTAACCTGGGGCTCCTGATTCATCTGGAGAGGGTACACAAAAGAATACAGCTAGAAAAGGAGTCAACTACCAGGTGGAGTGCGGGCTGTATGATTTCTGTGATAGCTGACCTGGGCTAATGTCAGCATGCTGCCACACAGGAAGATGTGAAGCCCGAGCTTATGGGCAAAACAAAAAAGAGCCAACATTGCATTCTGCTTCTTAAGTAAAGAGGAAGCCTGGGCATGACAATCCAGCCTTACTGCTTCATTCATAAAATACTCAAGACTGCTCTGATTCCCTAATAGGAAAATTATCAATATTAAAAAGGGAAACAGGCAAAGACATGTGAATGGTATGGCATTTGGTACATAGGAGGAACTAAGTAAATTGTACCTGTTCCTGGTTCTCTTACTGACTCCCCTGTCTGTGAGTTTTATAGAAAACTCATATTTTCCAGATATGAAGGGTGATATCAGGAGGAAGAAAGGATGAGTCTGTAGTCACTTGACCTACAAACTCCAGAATCATATCAACAAAGAATACTTCTCCAATGCCATATGCAGCTTCTTGGTCTAAGGAAGGCTGATTTAGATAGTAGCATATAAAACTCACAGTTCTATATCAATAGTAATATGCATACAGAGAAATATATGTATAAATACACAAACAGGTACCATCAGTCACATTGTTCATGTATATAGGTAAAAAGTATCTAGGTAATAATGATTTATTGAAGGAAACATAGAAGTGTGTGTACGTAAGTGTGCATGTGTATAACTCATTCTAGAATTTGGATAACATGTTATTAACATAGCCACCACATCTGTTAAAGACTCAAATATGGCACTTCTAGAACTCAGGCAATTAGTGCTCTCCAGAGACTATTGATCTTCTACATAACTCAAACAATACTCCCAATGAGGAACTATTGCTGGTAATTCTGATGACCAGAAGAGTATTAGAGCACACTGGCCCTAGTGAACACACTGGAGACAAAGGTAGAGACTACATGAGTAGAAGAGGAATGGCACACCCCATTGTAATTACAATATTCCCACTGATAAATCTTGCAGACTCTTGTAAAGCAAGTCCGTGAATTAGTTTCACTGTCATAAAACACAGTAGATTCTGGTGTTTCAAACTCATCTCACTGTCCTTCCTTACAGAGCAGATTTTCCTACATTCTTCCAGTATTTTGCCACAAAGCCTTAAGCTCCCACACTAAAGGAAGAAAAATAAAACATAGTACAGCTGGTGATTTTTCTCAGCCCATGTATCTTCCTTTCTCATCACTCCGCAGAGGAGCTATTTACACTTTCAAGAGAAGAGTGATGGTGGTGAGAGATCCCTGAAGGGAGCCCAGGTATGCCAACACTAAGACCAAGGATACAACTCAGCAAGTATCAAGATTTTACACAATAGAAAGAGGGCAACTCTGGGGACCAGATTATAATGGGTTCAAGTCCAACTCTTAACTCGAAGTGTCTAGGCTTGAATGAGCCATTTAGCTTTTCTTCTTCTTTTTTTTAATCTTAAATTCTTTTCTGAAAAATAAGAATCCCAACCAAACACCCAATGTGCCATGAAGACTTAGGCTCTTCCTAGGTAGGTAAAGAGCCTAGTAAAATAGGAAAACAGTGCCTGACACGAGTTGAGTGATTCTTTCTCTGCATTCAGTGTCTTACAGCCTATCTCCATTTCCTGGCAATAAACAGGAAGACTCTAATCTCATTCCAAATGTTTTCTTCCTGCATCGCACATTCTGGCCAAGACCTTTTTTCCAGGCTTGTCTTTGAAAGTTTCCTATCTGTAAACTGTCAACACAGGCCTGTGCAACATTAGCCAAGATCAGCCTTCATGCAAGAACAAAGTCTAGGTCAGATCCAGAGAGATGAACTTTTCCACTGAGGATGCCAAAGGGCTCTGCATCACCCATAAAACCCAGCCATCCATCTTTAGAGAAGATATAGTCAACATACTTAAAAATCACTTAAAACAACTTTCATGTTGTTGGAACAGAATTTATCGTTGCTTTCAATAATATCCTTCCTTCTTTGAGTCCTGAACACAAGACTATCTATAAGCTTTTTTAAATATAAAGTTTTAAGTTATATTAGTTATTTATTTTCTATGATTTTTGTAGTGTGTGTGTGTGTGTGTGTGTGTGTGCGCGCGCGCGCGCTCGCACGCGCGCATGCATGCGCGTGCTCACGCGTGTACATGAGTGCCTACAGGACAGCATGTAGGAGTCAGTTCTCTGCTTTCATCACATGGACTCTGGGAATGGCACAGTCTTCAGGATTGGTTTCGAACGCTTTTGTCTCCTGAACCATCTTACCAATCCTTTTGAAATACTCTTTAACAAAAAAAATTCATGCTTCTAGCAAATAATTTCTGATGTTCAAATACTAATCCAAGACTATGATTCTTATTACGAGTGGTAATGTCTGAAGTTGAATGTGTGGTTTATAAAAATAAATCTCATCGTCATCATGAGTAAAGTTAAATCTGGTATTCTAAGGTAAGGAGTATGGACCAAGTAATATGGGAAGATTGTGTCCTCCTCTCCTGGTACCATCTTATCCAAGCTACTTTATTGCCACTTATGCAATGCCTCCATATCTATCTTCTTGAATCTTTCTAGTCTTTTGTCTGACATGCAGGCAAAGTAGTTCTTCCAAACACAAACTAATCAGCCGGCTCCACCTATTTAAAACCATTCAGTGAATTTCCATCAATAAATAGATAAAGGCAAAAATATTTAATGAAATGTGGAAAAGACATTCTAGCACTTCCCTCTTCCCTATCCTATCCAACTTTCACACACCCTCTTCTTTATTTCTGTCTGGAGTGTGCCTCTCTCCTGCCACTTAGTAATACTTAAGAGACGATGCGAACACAGATGCAGGAACGCAGATTCTGTTAAGAGTTTTCTTTTTTCTCTCACACTAGTTTGCTATATTCATTTTCTGCATACTATGTAGTGCTTATTTTACTTTGTAGTTGCTATATATAACTGATATGATTATGTTACTAATCATTCAATAAAATATAAGCAAGATCTTAATAAGTTTTCTCATCCCTCTTTTCAAAGTCTGTTCAAGACCAGATACATAGGATGATGCTGACAAGTTGTTGCTGTTGAAAACCAGTGCTAAGCAGTTCAGCACCTAACTCATAAATGTTGCAGCAAACAAGACAGGCAGCATTATCCTTGCCATGCTAATATCTAGAGGCAGGGGTTAAATAAACAGCCTTAAAGCTCCACAGATGAGATAAATATTTGTGAATTTTGTTTTCAAGTCTATGATCTGAACCACTGCAGCTAATCATTTCTCTGGTAGTAATGGGTACTTATGTCATAGTAGACACCCAACGAGTAGTCGTTAATTCCTCAATGACTAATGAGCAGGAGGTTACTAAAATGACTCCCTGGTTGTAATAAGATCCTAGCATTTGTTCTGGATTGAAGAGGAAGCAACTAAGATGGCAATTCCTACAGTCAGAGCAGATCAGGGCCATCTTATAGAGTGATGTGGTTGTGAGTGCCAAAGCTGCCACCCCCAGAAGCTGTGCTCCTTAGCTTGGAAGTTTGGAAATGCTCACTGGCAGCATCGCTGCTCCTGACTAAGCAAGAACAAGTTTAAATATAGATGAGTGCCGTGAAACTGCAGCTGCTGAGGCTGTAACAGGTGACCGTGTGCTTTCTGTGTGTGTCTAGGTAAGCACATTACAAAGCCTTTGAAAGTGGAGCCTGAGCCACAACTCCCCTTGAGTGTTTATCCCCAAGAGCTTTTAATGTGATGCTGGGGACCATTGTCATTTACTGAAGGATTTGTCTGTTTGCTATGAATGTCAAGAGACTGAGAACTTGCCTATTTACCATGAATGTCAAGAGACTGACATTCATAAAGATGAACAAATACCTTTTACCTACAGACTCTGTGCCTCTGAGGAGGTCATTTGGGGGCTGACAGCAAGTGAACAGCCTAGAAGAAACTCTTGGGGGAGTCTTTCATCCCAGAACAAGAGGGAAAATGGCAAAATAGGGATTTTTGCTGAGTGTAAATATTCCTTAAAGGATTTCACATTTGGACAGTTCCTTGCTCAACACTTAGTCAATAAGATGGACAGGGGACATTTACACAGACTAGAGCAGAACATAGGTCATCATGAGGGATAAACAAGGAAGAGATGGGGCCTCACTTTTTGGAGAACTGATAATTTAGTGCAGAAAGCCAGATACTCAGCAACTTGACCAATGCTTCCAAAGCAACTAACACACCAGAAGAAAAGAAGAGTGTGTAAGCTGCCTGGAACAGAGTGAAAAGGACAGTGGCCCAATGGCAGTGGGGCCACTTTTGCCATCCACAAGTCACTGGGTGTCTGTTGGATAAGAGCACAAATGTAATTCTTCACAAGCAATCACAGATGTGCTAAGTGCTAAAGCAGAGGTAGCCTTGGAGCTAGGGGAAAGGACAATGGAGGAGAGTGGGTGACTCTCAGGACATTGAAGGGGTATCAGTGATGGGACTAATGCTGGTGGAAGGGAAGGGAAGAGAGAAGTGGAGAGTAGTTAGTTGAGGTCGCATGAGGAATCAAGAATAATGCCAGGATCTACCTGAGAGCAAACACGGATAATATTTTTCACTCCATCAGGCAGTCTTCCAAATTATTAAATATATATTGCATTATTTACTATATTGTATGCTATGTCTTAATTTTGGCCTTTATGTTATATTTTTAAATTAATTTATCAGTTATTTATGGTGTGTTCACATGGTGTATTGGTGCACATATACAAGTGAAAAACAGATCAACCTCTGTATAATTCTTCTTCTTATATTTCTTTTTTTAACATCTACATTTATATTATTATACATAAATAAAATAAAATCAATACAGCAGAAAGAACCACAAAACAATCAGGAATTATATAAATGTTACATTCATAGTTATTTGGCTATTTGTATTTGGCAACCTTGAAGAAACATCTTTCCTATCTTGTTGAGTCTATGTAATTCCTAAATAGTTCCTGCCTCACAAATATGTCTGTCAGATATATTGAGCCAGAAGGCTGAAGATGATGCTTCAATGGTATAGAGAGTTTTGGGTGACTGTTCAGGAAGCAAACTGTCTCTGTCATTTTTTTCATTTGGAAGCTGCTAACCTGCATTTCCAGTTCACTCTGGTAATTCAGTTTTATTCCTTCTCAAGTCTCTGATGGGGTTGAAGACCAGATAGTTTAGTCTTACAATTAAGCTTAATTATTTAGTGTTTAAGATGTTTTTAGGTCTAGATAGATGTTTTAAGTTACTAGAGATGAGATATGATAGCTATTAACTTTCATTCAGATATAATTCTTAAGGAGACACCTTATTTTTGAGACAGTCTTTCTTTCTGGGACTACAGTGTGCTACTTCTAGGCTTGGCTATCTATGCCAGCAAGCCCAAGGGATCCTTTTGTTTCCATCCGTCCAGGGCAGAGATTACTAGTATGTGTCACTGGCTCTTTGTGTTGGTGGTATGGATGGAGCTCAGTTTCTCATGTTTATGCCACAAGTACTTTTCCATTTGAGCTGTCTCTCTAGGCCCCTTGGTCTGTATCCTTTAAAAGCACCAGTCTTAATGACTAGAACTTTAAGTGGTTTAGTGCATATTGTAGAGTAAAAAATGTTTCCTAAAGACAAAACTCAATAAATATTTGATGAATAAATTTATATTAACAAGCGAATTAATTTGTATCTCCATGTATGAGAGAAAGATTAGAGCAGAACAATGATGGGCCAGAAACAGAAAGTCTGCAATAGAGTTTTGAAGCAAAGGTGGGACACAGAATAACAAACAGAAGGCAAGAGCACAAAAAGATGATCAAATGGAAAAGATGATGATGATGGTCATAGTACTGAACTTCAGTCATGACCAATGTGGTTTCCCCAACACCCACCAGGTGCCCAGCTTCATCTTATACTTTGTAGGTGATACTTTCTGTTAATGAAACCTGGCATTAAAAAGTTGTAGATCTGACTAAAATCTAGCTCCTTGGATTGGAAGACCTCTATTCACTTCCTGTGAGTTATTATTGAGAAACATCTGGTGTCTGACGTGCACTCAGTTCTTAAGTATACAGTGCAGTTGTGGTCCTGGACTTAAAACCTGCTCACCTTTCTACCCATCACTGTCTACGTCTAGTATAGACTTTTGCTTGTCTGTTTGGGTGGAGGGTAATGTATTGGGCCTTTATTGTAACATTCTGAGCTACAATGTCAATAATTCATTTCAGTCCTAATAAGTATATACCAGATGACTTTATAATCAAAAGAATAATTATAATTAGATCAAGTACCTGTCTTTAGAAATTTTATATTCCACAGGAGTATGAGCAGGGAGACAGATCAAAAAGCAATATAAATAAGAATGTCAGAATATGGCGAACCTATCCTAAAGTGAGACCAAGTCATGGGACAGCAGGTGAGGATGGAGGTTACTTAAGTGACTAGGGAGGCTGTCCCTGGCAATGGCCTAGGTGGTGAGATGAGACAAGGTTGAGCACATCTGAGATGGTGTTTTCTGCCCGGAAGAAAAGGTGCAAAGACCCTAAGATGAGAATAAAGCACACGGGTTTAATAATTAATAAGTCTCCAGAGTGATTTGATCCTAGTGGGAAGATGGGAGAAAAGAGGAAGAGGAGGAGCTGGTAGTTATGGGCAATTAGAAAATAAATCAGAGAGAGAGGTCTTTTTAGATCTGGTAAGAACGGTGTGACTTTTTGTTTTTGTGGTTTTTTGTGTGTTTGTTTGTTTTGTTTTGTTTTTTTCTTTCTTTTTGGGATTTTTGTTTGTTTTTTGTTCCATGGTAATTTGCTCAACTTCTATATATGAATAGAATGATACTTCCATGTTGTCAGGCCATATGCATTTTAAGAGGCATAATATAAGCAAGGAGGCCATGGAAGTTGTTATCTCTGTCCAGTTACCAGGTAATAGTGGCATGGGCTTAGGGCTTAGGACGGTAAGAATAGATTGTGGAAAATGGGAAAGTCTAGGACCACAGTTTATCATAGAGTTGATGAAGCTTATAGATGGAATGGCTGAGTAGTTAGAAAGAGAGCGAGGAACTGGAGTGACTCATAGCTTTCCAATACAGGAGTGGCATGAATTAAGACCCACCTTAAAACTACTTTCTGATATTTTTTTCATGATTCTTAATTTTTAAGTATGTCAAATAATCTAACAGGGAGTACTTTTTATAATGAATAGTATAGTCCTGGTTTTAAATACATCAAAACAATGGCTTCTTATGGATGACACTGAAGATCCTTGTAAGAATTTAACATTTTTAGTTATTATTGTGTATGTGTGTGCATGCATGACATGTGTGAGCAAGTGTGCCACAAAATACCCTCACAGATCAGAGGACAGTTGTGTGAAGCCCAGTCTCCCTTTCTACACTTATATGGGCTTCAGGAATTGAACAAAATTTACCAGGACTGAGCAGCAAGCTATCTCACCATCCCCTTTAAGGATTTTAAATAAAATTCTTCAGGTGGCTTCTATATGGTCATGCTTGATTAGAGAATGAGGAAGATTAGACACTCTACTCATTTAGAATATGAATATGTTGGCATAAAAAGGAAAGAATTATCATGAACTTGGAAATAAATTAATAAAATGCTGGAGCTTTGATTTCCAACACACAAAACATGGAAGAAAATGTAGTTATCACACACACACAGCAGTCAAGGGTCAGGGGCCATAATGAGGCTGTAAGCTACGCTTTTTAAAACAATGGTTTAGATTTCTCCAAATTCAAGACTGAAGGAAATCAAAAAGTCAAATTACAAAATATGAACTATAATAAAGGAAAGCTAGCTTCTACAAATACTGTAACTAAATCTATTCAAAACAAAGCTTTGGTAATTGGCAGCTGGCACTGAAGGCACCAAAAGATGCCTGCTCATAGATTCCCACCAACCAATGTGCTAGTTAAAAATTACATACAATATACTCATGTGTAAACTCGTTACTGAGAAGCGTGAGAACTCCCAGTAGGGCAGGGTTCTTGGATCCTGCCCTAAGAAATCTTGGAAGCTCTGAAGAGCTGAAGTGGTTTCTGAAAAGACTGGGACATAAGGAGAATTCCTTTAGTCATGGCCCACATTCTGCCCCTCCCATATGGCAGATAGCTGGCAGCAACAGGCTGAAGTCGGAGTCCCTAAAGTGGTTCTGGAAGGACCCAGAAGAAACCAAAGCTTTGCACCTCCTTCATTCCCTTCGATGGTTCTGAAACAGTTTGCATGTAAGTGGGGAAGATCACACCCAAGGCAACCTACCTATTCACTACACTAGCATGTAACCCTTGCTAAGTATAATGCAAGAGGCGTATGTATAGATGGAAGATGTGGCTTTGCTATAGCCTTGTCAAGAGCATAGTAAGGAAGTTGAATGGAACTTTCTCCATTCCTCCCTTTCTCCCAGCTATGTCTCTGTGAGTGCTCCATCCTTCATTTTCTCTGATAGATATGGCTACATTTGCTTATCCTCAGTGTAAATCTATACATTCATATTGAACATGTTTAGTCATAAATTCCAGCTCTATTCTATTTTGATCATTCATAGCTACAGATGTCCAGGAAAGAAAACTTTGTTCGACTCTCTTTGTGTCATGGTCATCCTTGGTTCCAATATGCCATGACTGATGAAGATAAGGATCATTGCTAGAAAAATGGCTGCCTGGCACTGTGTCTATGGAGGGGATGAGGAGGAAGAATAATATAGGAGTAGAAGGTTCAGTGTCAATCAAAACAAAACCAGCAAGCCTATCAGAAAAGTAAAGGACCAAGAACTAACCAATGAGATTTCTCTGCCAGAAGAACTAGAAAAAGAGTGGTTTCTGAGGCTAATCTGAAGTGGCTACATAGAAGAGGTGTTTGTATCCTCTCCTGCAAAGAACTGTCTTCATGATGATATGTTAAGATGAAATAAGAAGCAAATAAATGTCGCCTCACCAAATGTGCAGTCTTTGTTCTAAGTCAACACTGAATTAATGGAAGCACAAAATCTGCCTGAAGAAATAAAAACAAATCTTTGGGAACTAATATGCAACTCAAGAATACACCAAACCTTTATTTTTATTTCTATGAGTTTTAAAGCCAGAATTACACTATGTGTCTTCAATAATATTTTGTTGGGTGTCCCTATAAATTATTAAATGCTAAAGCACTTGATATTCCATATTCTAGTTTTATGTACACATGTGTGTGATAGTATGAGTTTATATGCTCCACATAACTCAGAAACTCTTATTGAAAAAAATTGTGTCTCTCTCTCTCTCTCTCTCTCTCTCTCTCTCTCTCTCTCTCTCTCTCTCTCTCTCTCTCTCTCTCTGTGTGTGTGTGTGTGTGTGTGTGTGTGTACCATGAAGGAACCCAGAACCACTTCTTGAAAGGCAGAGGTAGCGGATACAAAGGGGTGAACGCCTCTGTTATGGAATACTGTATAGGCTAAGATGTGATGGCTCATCTCCCAGAAAGTTTTACTACTATCAGAAAGAAGAAAAATGATTTTAGTATTTTAGGCCAAAATGTATTGCTTGTCTTTTTGGTTGTGAGTCTAGCCTTTAATGGCTGAGCCATCTCTCTAGTTCAAGTCCTCAGATGCCAATATACAACATAGAGTAACCTCAGAAACCAGAGAAGTCTAGAGAGACCATAGGTGGGGGTGTAGCTTCGCAGAGCACTAACAAGACACAAGTGATATTAAATAGGGAATGGGGTAACAGTGAGGGGCCTTCAATTAGGGAAGAGACAGGCGAGCTGTTGCAGAATGAGAAGGAGGGATGGCAGGGGGAAAATAACACCAAGATTGTTGGGTAAAGCCTCACGGAATCATATAACTTCATGTTATCTAAAATTGTAATATATGGCAATATCAATGTCTAATAAAATGGGAGAGGGAAGATTTCAAAGAGACACACCCCTAACAAAAAAGAAAATACAGACAGCTAATGATTATCGGGAAAAAGAGAATTAGCCTCTCCCTGTGATGAGCCACATTACTGTTTGTTCAATGCACAGAGGTCAACCTTGAAACCATTTGTGCAAATATGGACTCAGTATATATACATTCATATATACTTATGCATTAATGATAAAAATCAAAGAATAAAGGGTTATCAACTTGAGAGGGAGAGAAGGTGGGAGGGGATGGAGGGAGGGAAAGATGTGGAAAAAGTGATGTAACTATTTCAATTCTAAAATATAAAAATTCAAAAAACTATTTCTATACATTTTCAGAATCATATATACTGTTAAATAACACTCATTATTGACCTGTGGTTAGAGAAAATGTATTCAAAGGCATGTATATGTATTTATTTCTTCGCAAATCTCACAAAGAACTTTTAAATTTTAATTTATTATAATTTATTCAGATTACATCCTAATTGTTATCCCCTCACTTGTATCTTCCTGTTCTCCCTTTCACTTCTTCTTCCACCCTATTTCCCTCCCCTAGACTTCTGACAGAAGGGGACCTCCTCCCCCACCATATTACCAGCCATTCAGGTCTCATCCAGAAAGTTTGTTATCCTTCCTCTGTGTGACAATTGGGCCTCCCCACTAAGGAGAAGTGATCAAATTGGGGTACCAGAGTTCATGTCAGAGGCAGTCCCTTCTGTCCCTACAACCTTGGAGAATGAGCTGTCCATTGACTATATATGAATGGGGGATCTAGGTTTACTGCATGCATTGTCCTTGGTTGGTGCAACAGTTTGTGCAGGCCCCCTGTATCCAGAGCCACCTGCCTTGATGGACTCCTCGAGGGGCTCTTGAACCCTCTGGGTCCTTACATCCCCCCATTCTTCCATACCACTCTCAGTGATCCACCCAGAGTCCTACAGTGAGTCCCAGCATCTGTCCCAATCCCCTGCTGGGTGGAGTCTCTCACAGGATGTCTATGTTGGGCTAATCTCCACTTATAAGTGAGTATATACCATGTGTGTTTTTATGAGTCTGGGTTACTTCATACAGGATGATTGTTTCTAGTTCCATCCCTTTGCCTGAACATTTCAAGATTTCCCTGTTTTTAATAGTTGAGTAGTATTCCATTGTGTAAATGTACCACAGTTTCTCTATCCATTCTTTGGGTGAGCACATCTAGGTTGTTTCCAGATTCTGCCTATTACGAATAAAGCTGCTATTAACATATTTGAGCAAATGTCTTTGTTGTATGGTGGAACATCTTTCAGGTATATTCCCAGGGCAGGCATGGCTGGGTCTTGAGGTAGCAATATTCCCAATTTTCTGAGAAAGTGCCAGATTGATTTCCAAAGTGGTTGTACAAGTTTACACTCCCACCAGGACCTACATCCTTACCACCATGTGCTGTCACTTGAATTTTTTTTATCTTAGCCATTATGACAAGTGTAAGATGGAATCCCAGAGTCATTTTGATTGCATTTCCCTGATAACAATGGAAGCTGAGCATCTGTTTAGGTGTTTCTCAGCCATTTGATGTTCTTCTGTTGAGAATTCTCTGTTTAATTCTGCACCCAATTTTATAATTGGGTTATTTGATTTGTTGGTGTTTACTCTCCTGAGTTCTTCATATATTTTGGATATTAGCCCTTTGTCACATGGAGGGTTGGTGAAGATCTTCTCCCAAGTGGTGGGTTTTTTTTTTTTTTGTTGTTGTTCTAGTGAAGTGTCTTTTGCCTTACAGAATCTTTTTAGTTTCATGAGGTCCTATTGATTAATTGTTGATCTTAGAGCCTGAGCTATTGGTGTTCTGTTCAGGAAGGTGTCTCCTGTGCCAATGAGCTCAAGGCTCTTCCCCACTCTTTCTTCTAACATATTTAGTGTGTCTGACTTTATGTTGATGTCTTTAGTCCACTTGGACTTTAGTATTGCACAGGGTGATAAAAATGGATCTATTTGCATTTTTCTACATGTGGATATCCAGTAACACCAGCACCATTTGTTAAAGATGCTATTTTTTTCATTGTATGGATTTGGCTTCTTTCTCAAAAAAATTAAGTTTCCATAGTTGTATAGGTTTATTTTTTTGGTCTTCTGTTCAATCCCATTGATCAACCAGCCTACTTCTCTGCTAGTACTGTGGTTTTTTGTTTTGTTTTGTTTTTATTACTGTTGCTCTATAGTACAGCTTGAGATCAGAGATGGAGATTCCTCCTCAAGATCTTTTATTGTACAGGATTGTTTTTAGATATTCTGAGTTTTTTGTTTTTCCATATGAAATTGAGAGTTTATCTTTCAAGGTCTGTAAAGAAATGTGTAAGTATTTTGATAGGAATTGGATTAAATCTGTATAGATTGCTTTTGGTAAGATGGGAATTTTTAGTATGTTGATCCTTCCAGTCTGCGAGCATGAGTGATCTTTCCATCTTCTGATAACTTCAATTTTATTTCTTCAGAGACTTGAAGTTTTTTCATATAAGCCTTTCACTTGATTGGGTCGAGTTATACCAAGATACTTTATATTATTTGTGGCTACTATGAAGGATGCAATTTTTCTTTCAGTTTGTTTATATGGTGGATTACATTGATGGGTTATCATATATTGAACCATCTCTGCATGCCTGGGATGAAGCCTATTTGGTCATGGTGAATGACATTTTTGATGTGTTCTTGAATTCAGTTTGGGAGTATTTTATTGATTATTTTTTGCATCAATGATCATAAGGGAAATTGGTCTGAAATTCTCTTTCCTTGTTGGGTCTTTGTATGGTTTAGGTATCAAGGTGTCAGTGCTCTCATAAAATGAGTTTTGCTATGTTCCTTCCATTTCTAGTTTGTGGAATAGTTTGAAGAGCATTGGTATTAGCTCTTCTTTGAAGGTATGGTAACATTTTGTGCTGAAAACATCTAGCCGTGGGCTTTTTTGGGGGAGACTTTTGATGACTGCCTCTATTTCCACAGGAGATGTAGGATTATTTAATTTGTTTACCTGATTTTGCTTCAACTTTGGTAAGTGGAATCTATCCAGAAAATTGTTCATTTCATTTAGATTTTCTAATTTTGTGGCATATAGGCTCTTGAAGTAAGACCTAATGATTTTTTTGAATTTTCTTAGAGTCTGTTGTTATGTTTCCTTTTTTATTTCTGATTTTATTGATTTGAATAGTGTCTCTCTATCTTTTAGTTAGTTTGGCTAAGGGTTTTTAAAAAAAATCTTGTTGATTTTCTCTAACGGCCAGCTCTTGGTTTCATTGATTCTTTGAATAGTTCTCTTCATTTCTAGGTTATTGATTTCAGCCCTGAGTTTGATTATTTCCAGTCATCTACTCCCCTTGGGTGTGTCTACTTCTTTTTTACCCTCTAGGGCTTCCAGATGTGCCATTAAGTTGCTTGTGTGAGATGTTTCCAATCTCTTTATTAAGGCATTTAGTGCTATGAACTTTTCTCTTAGAATTGCTTTCATTGTGTCCAATAAATTGTATCTTCTAGATCTGAGATTCTTTCCTCCATCTCTTGTATTCTGTTGGTGATCTTATCTCTTCAGTTTCTGTTTTCTTTCTAAGTTCTCTCCTTCCAGGCTTTCCTCAGTTTGTGCTTTTATTATTGTTTCCATTTTATCTTCAGGTCTTCAGCATTTTTTTTTTTATTTCTTTCACCTGATTGTTTGCCTTTTCCTGAATTCCTTTCAATGATTTCTTCATTTCCTCTCTATAGGCCTCTGTCATGCCTCTCTAAGGGCCTCAATCTGTTTGGCTATATCTTCCTGTATTTGTTTACAGCTTTTATTCTTCTCTTCCCTTATCATCTTCATTAGGAACTATTTGAAGTCATTTTCTTGTGTTTCAGATGTGTTAGAATTTCCAGGGCTGAGTACTTTGGGATAACTGGGTTCTGGAGATGCCATAATATTTTGGCTTTTGTTCATGTTTTTGCACTGGTTTTTAGCCATCTTGCTGTCTCTGGCATTGGGTGGTAGTTTCTGGTGTCCTTCACTGGCCTTTGAGAGCAGCTTATAGGTGAGTGGCTATAGATTGAGACTCTTTACCTGCAGGGACCAGGGAACTCTTAAGGTGGATCAGGTGGGTGGCCTGATATCAGACCTAGGAATTTTCCATGGACCATCTGGGTGACTTGGGGTCATATTTATTTGTGTTCCAGACTGTGTGGTCTCCTCTGGGTTAGAAGACCCAGATGCTGGTGTTTTTGTGGCCCACCACTTCTTCTGAAACCCGGAGCTCAGAAGCTGCATACCCCTCCAGGCAAGTGGCTAGTCTTTGGAGCCTGGACCATACCTGCAGAGACTCAGGGACTTTTCTATGAATTATCCAGAGGACTTGAGCCTGGACCTACCCATGCTCCATATAGTTTATGCCCCACTTACCTGGAGTGTAAATATCAGCACTGGTGTTCTGTAATTCTCAGTTCAGTCCTTAGGATGCTGTGCAAACATTGCTGTCCTACTAATCAAACACAGTGTGTGTTTGGTGCTGCTATCTTGCATCTCCCCCAACAAAGACATTCTTGATAAATATTTTTCCTAATGTTTTCTGAATTATTCACATAAATTTTGTAACTTCTTTCTTTTTCTCTAGTGATATTTTTTTTAACTTTATGAGTATGTCTATAAAAAAGACAGTTAAATAACTAACTCTATAGCATTATCAATCACTTGTACAAACTATTTTATAAAATAGAATCTTAAGATTTGGGACTAGTCCTCTTTTTAAAAATCAACAACAAGAGCAACCATGACATATAGAAACACAGATGCCCTTCTCACACACAACATAACTCCCTTTGACTCTTTAATAGACTCTGATAACCTCTATTACTTAGATTATATGATGTTGTAGTTTAATAATTTCTGGTCACAAATCAACAGCATTAAAGCTGATAAGAGGAAAATGTCTAGGCTGGATGGCAAATTAAACCATTCTAAAGCAATAACATTTTAGACCCAAATCCTTTGCTAGCCCTTTAACACACTACAGAGCAGAATTTTAAGAAAACAGGATGCAGATCTGGCCAAGTTGCAAGAGCTCTTTATCTCCTCCTACTACGTGAGTCTCACAGATCAAAATCCAGTGTCTGTTGCCACTGAACCATCTCAGTGGACCCAGACAGGGTAAGTTTTAGTGAAAAGAAAGCAAAAGGAAAAGGGTTCAGTATAGGGAGTCCCCAGAGGACCATTCTAGTGGTGAGTCCTTGAATCCTTGAAGGACCCAGGAGATGGAGATGTCACAGAATTAAACACACACACACACACACACACACACACCACACACGAGGAGGAGAGACGAGAGAGAGAGGAGAGCGAGAGAGAGAGAGGAGAGGAGAGAGAGCGATGAGAGAGAGGAGGAGGAGAGGAGGAGAGGAGGAGAGAGAGAGAGAGAGAGAGAGAGAGAGAGAGAGAGAGAGAGAGAGAACGTCTTTCCCACAATATAACTCCCTTTGACTCTTTAACAGACTCTCATAACCTCTGTTACTAGAGTATAGGATGATGTAGCCTAATAATTTCTGGTCACGTGGGTATATATGCTAGAGGCCAATGCCAGATGTCTTTCTTGATCACTACCCATCTTATTGTAGCTTTCTGAGACAGGTTTCTCACTGAACCCGGAGCTCACTGACTTTTAAACTGCCTTGTCTGTAAGCTCCTGGGATCCTCCTCTGTCTCTTCCTCCCATAACTGTGTTTGCAGGTGTGCACAGCCATGCCTGGTTTTTAATGTGGCCATAAGGATCCAAACATTGGTCCACATGCTTGTGCCATAACACTTGACCCACTGAGCATCTCTGCTTTACAAAATTTTTATGGATCTTTATACTGTTCATTTTTTCTTCAAATAAATGTATCCATCAATTACTAATTGAAGTTGTCTGTACACATCAGCCATGTCCCAGAAGCAGAGTGAGACATAAATTCAGCCTAGTAACTGAGAATAACATGCTTCTTCTAGCCTATTCTCAACTAGACCAGGTTGCCTCCTGTTCTGGGCAAGCATGCGGTATAACTAAAAGAGCAGGCACATCTTAGGCCAATATTTCTTGAGGAAGCTCTCATTCTGGAGGAGCCAATCAGTTAAATGTTCAGCATTTGGGTGCTGGTTTATTTGGGATCTTGGACATAGAAGTTATAGTTTCTCTGGAGAAGATCAGTCCCCCAATCAGATGCCAGCTGTTGGGATCAAATTCATATAGAGGAAAACGTGGGCCAACTTTCCTCTTTCTGGTTAAAGCTTTATGAGCATGGTGGCCAAATGACGGTGCATATGATAGAGCCTCAGCAAGTTCAGCTGTAGCCTTCAATGTTCTTCTAGTCTGTTGGTCATAAAACTGACTCACATTACCAATGGTTCAGGACTTGAAATCCTGACATGAACAATTAAATTCTGTATTTATATTTCTAGCAATTTCATCTTGTCATTTGTGGTTTTCTTCAAATTACAAAACAATTAAATAAAGAATTTGGCAAAGAAATGGAACCAGATGCAAGTTTCTTGTTCTCCCCTCCCCCAGGTTTCCTTTTAATGGCAGGAAAAGGAATGTAATTTAAGTCTTCCCAGCTCTTCAGCTGTGGAACAGCTGAACAGGCATCTTGAAGGAGAAAGTGTCTCTTTCACTAAAGAGTGTGATGTAGTGTTTTATCTGCAATGTTGAAGAGGAAAGCCCTTGAAGTACTGAATTCCCTGAGAGAAATGAAACACATGCAGACTCCAAGCAAAGCATTTATTATCCTGACACCGCGATTTAGTCCACAAAAGGCACAAAAAGTGTCACTCTGTCTACCTTTGATAGGTGCACCCAGAGTGTATTCTTCCAAAATGCAATTAACCTGAAAGCTAATTCCTAAACACAAATACCCCATATCTGAACTAGCCTAATAGGTATCAGATGACTAATATTATCCTGTCTGTTTAGATGCAGTCTCAAATTTTTAATTTTTCTCCAGCTGAGTAATATGTAAGATCAGATACACTTTATACGCCTCACACTCTCTTTAGCCGCCACATCATCCAGGCAGAGAACTTATTTTTGATGAGTTTAAGCTTGCTGCCTGCCCTAGCTCATTATTTCTCTTTAAAAGTCCCCCAGTGTGTAGCAGGACCAAAGGATATGATTAATAGCCTCGGGACTCTTATGGAACCTTGGAGGATAAAGTCTCCAACTAGGTGTTCGAGTGCAAGCAATGCAAAGACTAGTCTTTGATTATATATATATATATATATATATATATATATATATATATATATATATGTGTGTGTGTGTATATCTTCATCATCATCATCATCATCACCAAATAAGACCTAAGCTTGAAACAAAACACACACACACACACACACACACACACACACACACACACACACACACACACGGGGCAATACCACTGAGTTCCTTATGGATTGCTGTGAGTTAGTGTATGATCTCCTGGAACAGCTTTCAACAGAGGGCATAGAAAAAGATACAATATATATGTATATATGTTATATATAATTACAATGTAAAATATATAATATATGTATATGTGTATTCATAGAAAATGGAGAAATATATTGCACTCTCCCTTAAAATTTTCCTTTTGTTTTAAAAATATGGATTACTATGCATCTCCGTAAGGGAGTTTTGCACATGACTGCAGTTCAGAAGAGGACATTGAATCTCATGGAGCTGGAGTTACAGGTGATTGTGCACCTCACCCCCAGAGCTGTAAATTATGGAAACTGAACAGAGATCTTCTGCTAAAACAGAAAATGCTATTAACAACTGAGCCATTTTCCATCCCCTCGTAGCATTCTTGATAGAATATATGTATATTCATATATGTACACAGGAATATACATGTATTCATATATATGCTCTTGAAACAGTTCCTTCTATATAATCTATATATTGACCTATCAACTGTCCTACCTTCTTTTGATAACTGATCCTGTAGAAATTTTCTTAAATTTTCTGAGAATAACCCAGTAAGATGCAATAGTATCTCTCCATTTACACACACACACACACACACACACACACACACACACACACACACACACCAAAAGATGTTTATATCAAAAGTTGAGACCAAGTATCATTGTACGCTTTATCCTGAAGCAGTTGATATAACCTCTGCATAATGATTTTCTATGCTGAGTTACACAGAGAGAGGACTTTCCCAGTTTTCGTGACCAACAACTTAATATTAGGAAAAAGGGTTTCACTATTTGCTTGAGAGTGGTTCCATTTTTTATTACATTTACCTTACTCCTTCCACCACAGCTTTATGTACACACACACACACACACACACACACACACTTAGAACAAAGAAACAATCTTTTGGGATTATTACTTCTAAAAAAAAAAAAAAAAAAAAAAAGGAAAAGACAGCCAGGGGGAGGGATTGGCAGATACCAGAATACCCAGCACATGACTTACCAGTTTCTAACACTGGCTGGAAAATTCACTTGCCATGGGAGCTAGGATAAGTTCTTTTCTCTATAGCAAATAATCTTGTCTTATCATCTATCTAATATATATATATATATGTATATGTGTGTGTGTGTGTGTGTATACATACACATATATGTGTGTGCATATATTTATGCACAGACACACACATCATGGGGTGTCTTGTGAGATAATGTATGGATATTGTAGCAGTAGTTCTGGGCAGAGGGCAAATATGGTGGGAGAGCTGTCTGTCACAGATATGGGAGGAATTGTAGCCCTATTGTCTCTGATGACTTGTGGTATTTGTGGTCTCTCCTCCTATGCCCACCAGATTTAAAGTAATGTTTCTATACTCAGCTCTTACATCTTCTCTGGAATTTGAACTATTTCTTTTATATTTTGTTTTCCTTTCCCAGATGGAATGCCTTATTTAAAAACAAAACCACATTTCCCTATAAAAATTATGCATGATCCAGATTTAAAATTTCCCAAATTCAGATAAAAACATATATATTATATATTATCTCACTCATAGGTGATATTTTTTTCAAATTTGTGCTTGTCTGTTTGCTGTGTATGTAGTTTCCCATCATAGATATGTTCAAAACACCTCTCAGCCTGGAGTTAGGGAAGTTTACATGGAAATATTTTCAGGGAGGATAGTGGAGCTAAGACTTTTCCATCAACATGGTAATTGCTGAGCATCCATGGGGCAACATGGCAGCCTCCTATAAAGGGTGAAAATGGTATCAAAAGTCAAACACCCTAGTTCTGACTGGCATGTAGCTAGAGTTGCAGGAACTGAGTATCTTGTAGAAGAAGAGCCCTTGTCCTAAGATGTAAGGGAAACAACTGAATCACAATAACTGTCATGCCTCATCACCATGTCAGCAATTGCAGTGGTCAAGCTGGGTCTGTTTTTCTTGGCGTGGACAAACTAAACTTGTGTCACTCACAGAGCAGACATCCACCAAATTAGAAACACTGGGACAGGCAATTTCTCTGATGTTTTGGTTTCAACAGGACTGATCTGTAATTATTTCTCTAAACAAGAAGAAAGTGTTTGACAGAGACATTTAAAGACCTAAAACAACTTTCTTATAGGAAACACATGGTTCTTCTCCAAATTAAAACACACCATTATGCTAATAAGAGGCCACTCAGCAAGTGGAATTTGTTAGTAATTTGTTGAGGGGAGGTGATCCCAAGGTAAGAGACAACTGACTTTTGTTAGCTGTCCTGAACAGATGCCAGGAGAGCCAAATCCAACAACTCTGTCCTTAAAATGACCCTATTGTACACACAGGGGAAGCATCCTAGGGCCTCCAGGCACAGTACAACATCGAGCTTTAGAAAACACAATAAAAAAGAATTTCTGCTCTGCATAGTGTCTTCTTCTCACCTTGACCTGAACTGGATTACCTAGCTTCACGTAAACTTGAAGGCAGACAGGTGCCAGTGTATCTCCTGTCATCTCAACCATCTTCTGGTATAGGAACACCAAGGCAAGAGTTTTCTCCGACAATTTTCTCTCTTTTCTTCTTCTCCTTCTTCTCTTCTCCCTCCTCCTTCTCCTTCTTCCTCTTTGTCTTACTCCTCCTACCCCCACTCCATCTTTAAAACCTACCACCATAGGTGTAGGCAAGCTACACATTCAAATTGATTGGTGCTGAACTTGGAAATGCTCAGGTCTGGAAATGAAATAATTCTGGAAGCACAGGACTATCAGGAGAAGCTCACAGTGAGACAATCTTGTGATAAGCACTTCAGATATTACTATAAAAAGTATGAATCCCACAATGTTTCTAACTGTGCACTTCTGGGCCGACCTTGTTCATCTGTGAGTGAGTAATGACCAATGCAAAGGAAAATGGGAGGGCAAAGTCGGCCAATGTTCTACTCGTTTGCTTTAAATACAACTCAAGGGAATCATGCCAAGGTTCCCCCATCTGTCATTCACTTCTGCCCTGCCCTGTTACCATCCTTACTGGCAGGAATTGACCTCTACATCTTGTTGGCTTCTTTCCATGCTATTTTGTCCCAGGGCGTACTGTTTTGTCATGTCTAACATTCTCAATATCACAAAGGACTCATAATGGGTTGTTTGCTTCTAAAATATATGCTTGCTTTTCTTCATATTTATTAAAGAGAACATTTCCTGTGTGGACAGATTTTCCTGTGTTGGTCTCTAGACAATGCAGAGGTTCCATTCTTGTAAGTATCATCTTTGGATCATCCACACTGACTCTGAGCACAGGCTAGCCCTACATTCAAATGTAAATGGCACTGAATGGGGACCCCATGCTAACCAACCTCTTCACAATCAGCGCTTCCTCCATATGTCAGATCATCTGTCTATACCTAAAATATTAATTATTCATTCCTTGGATGGTCTTTATATATTATAATATTTTGAAGCACTTTCTAATTTTTATCTATTTTTTTTTTACTCATCTGGAAAAGGTAATTCAGAAAACCACTACCTATTTATGAGTTTATTTGCATGCATTTATTATAGTCTGTACAAAGTGTTGAAATAGAGAGTTGAATGGGTAACAATACTTGCTGTGTGAGCAAGAGGAACTGAGTTGGAGTCCTCATCACTACACACATGGACATGGCTGCAGTATCTTTAACGCCAGCATTAGGGAGTAGAGAAGGTAGATCTTGAGAGCTTTCTGGAATGAAGCCTAGCCCAAGTGAGAAACATTCAGTTCAATGAGTGACCCTGTCTTAAGACAAGCTAGAAAGCTGCACTAAGGGGTAGCAGCTGCTGTACTGGCTTCTGCATACCTTTGCATCTACAGACTCAAATGCATGTACATGTATGCAACACACACATACATCAATATATAGGAATGTATACACATGTATTTACATACTACAAACCCATTCCACACACTTCTCACCCCACCCCACATAACCCCCTACTCACACCAGACACATAAACCACATATACATACATTTACCCATACTGCACACACCCTACACCATACTGTCCACATCTCCACAGCACACATCACATACCACACAAGCAAAAATACCACACACACACACACCCCACATATATTCATATGTGCATCTACACATACACCCACATACTACTATCCCCTCCACACACACAAATATAAAAGCTGAAGCCAACATGTTTACACTAGTCTGGAGAATGAGTATTTAAGAGAGAATATGGGGAATACTGGGTCCCAACAACAACAGATACTAAGAGAACGGCAGCGAAGTGGTTCTCAGAATCATTGGTCCTTCGCCCACAAATACTTCAGCAAATCTGGTGTTTGTGGTTTTCAAAGGAGGAAGCACAACTAACATCTGGTGACAGGAGGCCAGGGGTGCTTCCTAGCACCCTTTGCTGCTCAGGGTGGGCCCTCCCCACAAGGCTTCATCCGGCATTCATCCGTAGTGCCAATACTGAGAAACCCTAATGTAGAGTTCTGAGGAGTAGGCATGAGGATGGTTGAGCAAGTAAAGACAGACCTAAACCAAATAATAATAGATAAATAAATCCCCCAGGTATCGTAGACTCAGAGCTCCATGTTTTGCAAAGACTGTGCCCTTTAATAGAGGCAACAAACCCTCATGGTAAATATTATATTATGGATAAAGAAACTAAGGTCAAGCAATTCACATGTTTCTGGTCAGGCTTTATGAATAGTAACACTGGCATTTGGACCTAAGGGCATTTAAACTATTAACCATCCCCACAAACTTTGTTCCTACTGGAACTAACAGGCTCTTCTTTCCAATTAATAAAATTAAGGGCAGCATGTCAGGGCATGCGAAAATGCGTGAAAGTTAAACAAGCACCAAGGCATTGGGATGGGAAATGAGTAACAGCACCATAAAATGATGCCTGGAATAAGAAGCAAGCAGGCCTATAATCACTGAACCAGGACTTCCAAATTGGCTTTGCTTTTCCAAAATTCCAAAGAGAAAAGGAAATTGCAATCACCAGTTTTCAGGACTATTTAATATTCTAAGCGTAGGGGACTGAGGAGGACATTATCCAAGAGTCTCCATCAACAGACCCTTTTCTGTATCCTCAGGGAGGTCATTATAATAATAAAAGTGGTAGGCTTGTTTGGTCAGCATCCCTCAGTTCAAGACCAGAAGAGTTGTTTATGACTGATGGCTTTAAAATTCCCATGGATAAATTTGATCAGTGAGGTTAAAGACCTCAATAATGAAAGCTGTAAAAAATTTTAAAAATTGAAAATAACACATAAAAGTGAAAATACATCATGTGGTCAGGGATTGAAAGAATTATTATTGTTAAAATGCCTATACTACAGGTTTAGTGCAGTTAGTATTAATGTATGAAATTACATTGTTGACAGAAATAAATAATTAAGCATCGATGACATTTATAAGGAGCTGCAAGAGATCCTGAATAGTCAAAACAATCCTGGGAATAATAAATAAAACCGAAACATATTGTAATACCTTCCCTCAAAACATACTACAAAACTATAGTAACCAAAACAGCATGGGTGGGCACCAAAACAGTCACTGAGACCAATGTAGATAAATGGAGACACACAGGTAAGCCTACATGTACATAGAAAACATACTTTTTTTTACAAGAGCATGAGCACACCCATTGGAGTTGGTATTGTTTCTTTACCCAGACTGCTCAGGAGCCCCACAAGGAGACCACCAAGGACTGCAGATTCAGACCCAGGGGGACTTATACAAACTGTTGCACCAACCAAGGAAAATGCATGTAGTGAACCTAGACCCACTGTTCAGATCTAACCAATGGACAGCCCATTCTTATGGTTGTGGGGAGAGTTGGGACTGCCTGTGACTCTGATACCCCCAATTTAATCACTTCCCCTTGGTGGGGAAGCCCTGGGGGCACACAGAGGAAGGGGAAGCAGGCTATCTGGATGAGGCCTGATAGGCTGTGGTCATTTCTTGTGGAGAAGATCCCCTTCTGTCCGAGGTCTAGGGGAGGGGAATAAGGCAGAAGAGGGAGGGAGGGTGGGAATGAGAAAATACAAGTGAGGGGATAACAATTGGGATGTAATCTGAATAAATTATAATAAATTACAATTAAAAAAACAATGACATGGGGAGACTGCATCCAGCTCTCATGTGCAGATCTGTATATCTCCATGCATGTACAGAAATATATAATTTAATCATAAAAATCATTTCTTAAAGCAAAGGCTGAAATCAGAAGCTATCAAAACACCACAAGAAAATGAGAGACATTATGGGTAAACAATTTTCTTTCTTTCTTTCTTTCTTTCTTTCTTTCTTTCTTTCTTTTTTTTTTTTTTTGAGAAGACTGTAAAGAATAAAAAACAAAACTAGATACAGTGTTATCATATCATAAACCTCCAAAGAAGCTGAGAATATTTTCTGAATAGACATTAATATATAAGATAATAAGGAACTCAGCCAGATTAGCGCCCAAGCCCAACAGCCAATAAAAATGGAAAACACTGACAAGGGATCTGGGTAGATATTTCTCATGGGAAAATCTATAAATGCTAATAATAAATATATTTTTAAAACCACTGAAAATTACTTAATGCAAAGGCAAACACAAATTAAAATGAGAACCATTAATAGGCATCTTAAAAGACAACCACAAGGAGATTGTCCCACTTTATTTAGAATGACACTATTATAGATAAAAGTGCTAGAGAGGGTTTTGGAAGAAGAGAGGCTCCTGTCTCATATCCTGCCTGCATACATGAGTGTGGTGCAGCTAGTAAGGACTTGAGTTTGGATCCCAAGCACCCACAAAAACCATCAGGCCTGGTTGCATGTGTCCTTGTGGGGCAGAGACAGGCTGATTCCCGGGAGCTCACTGCCCAGATGGCCTGGCTAAAATGGTGAGCTTTCTGCCTCAGTGGATGATTTTGTGTTAAGGTAGTCAGTCACAGAACAGGAGGAGGACAGCTAACATCCTGCTGTGGCCTCTGCATGCACACACACACTCCCGTGCATGCCCAACACACATAATTAATTAATGTGGTTATTACAGAAATAGTGTATGGGGGGCACAAAAGGTCTAAAATAGAACGACTTCATGATCCAGCAGTTCCCTTGTGGTGCATGTATATCCAAAGGAAACTAAGTCAGTATGTCGAGGAGATACCTCACTCCATGCTTATTTAACGGGAGCCGTGACACTAAACAAATAATCAAGCCGGGAGAACAACTGTAGGCTGTCATCCCTCGGGTGGATGCTAAATGCATTTATCTCATAGAAACAGGAGTAGAACAGTAGGTAGGAAAGGCTGGGTGGGTTGCAAGAAGTTAGGGAAAGGCTATTTATCAGATATAGCATGCACAGTCTTTATTCATCAATGAAAAGGAGAAATTAAGCTTAAAGTGACGAGGAGGCTGGAATGATGGCTCAGTTGCTATGACTACTTGTTGCTACTATGGAGAACCCAAGTTGGGTTCCCAGCAACCACACTGGATGTCTCAGAACCACTTATAACTATAACTTCTAGGGATTCAATGCCTCTGGCCTCCTTGAGCACCACACTCACTTGACATGTGCATACACACCATGAAAACCAGTCTTTAAAAAGTGATGGACTGTGGGTAAAGCAAAACGAAAGCAAGCAGCAGTCTAACGGTGGAGTACTAAAACAAGGAGACAGGAGTTCCCTTCCTCGCATATCAGTCTTCTGGGGACACGGCTTCTTACATTCGTCCTCAGAATCCAGTTACCATGTGTGTCAGGGTGAAGGTTAATAGCGTGCATCTTGTAGGGCAATGGTTATCGTATTTCAATACATCAATAGCAAATGGATCCTTTCTCAGTATTGGTGACTGAGATCAGCATGATGACTTTGGTATTTGTTGCCATGGCAGAATAGCTGGGGATACAGAGATGCATCGCTATATCAACACCATCTGTCACTCAATAACATTTGTCAAGCATCTACAAAGGGTGAGCCACTGTGAGGCAACGGCGATATTAATACTTTTACTGCTGAAGTTTATCACTTAAATTATTGAAAAATTTTCCCTTGTGTGTGTGTGCACGTGCCTGCATGTGCGACTTTTATTTGGCTCTCATGCTTTTGCAGTGCTAGTTACAGCTCTGCAGCTGTGATAAAGTGCCCTGACAAGAGCAACATAAAGGAGAAAGGGTTTGTTTTGGCTTATAATACTAGAGGGATACATTCCATCATGGCATGGAAGGCGTGGCATCAGACAGGGACAGCACACTGACAGGTACACAAGGTAGGTCATATTGACTTCACTCAGGAAGTAGTATCAGGCTAGAAAGTCTCAAGGCCCATCCTCAGGGATCCATTTCTTTCAGTGAGAGTCCAGCTGTAAAAACGGCATTGCATTTATGTGCACACATATGGACAGACCATACAATTTTTAAAAATGAACAATAAAACTAAAACTATAAATGGTAAGATTATATGCGTACCAAAGAATTGTCCCAAAATAAAACGTGCCACATTATCAGTAGATATATGTCTTGTACATATGTTTTATATGCCTATATATCAGATTGCATTTAAAAACAAAGCAAAACCCATGAGAGGAAAACATTTAAGAAGCCTGTCTTTTATCACTACCCTAGGGACCTGGCTTCCAGTGCAAAACTCTGGGATGCCACTCAACAGCCACACCATAGCATTCCTGGTAAACCAGTCCTCACCTTTGACCTTAGAGAAACAGACAGACAGACAGACAGACACACTACAAAGCCATGCTATCCCTTTCAGTATTCAGTGTCCGATTTATCATCCCTATGAACCCACTTACTTGGTCAACATTGCCAACCCTCTCAGCATTCAGCTCAGCCAGAGACTTAACACCATCCTTCCCCCTCACCAAGAGAAACGGGAAGAGGAACACATTTTTGTCATCTCTGAGGTGAAAGCATGTGTCTCTCTGAAAGCAATCATCCTCAGGTACCATGAGGTGTGGAGGCATGCACAGCATCCTGCAGTGTTTTAATCAGGATGCCTTCTTTCTTCTCCAGAAATCTCACTGAATCGCATATGACTTTTTTTTCTTCTGAAAGGACATTTGCCCAAGCTAATACGCTTGACTGTATTAAAGGACAGAGCAAAGATTTCTCTGACACAAGTCCTGCCCAGAAGACTTCGAATGTCATATGGTTCTCTTCCCGTGCCCCCCGCCCCCTCAAAAAGAGTTCAAAAGGTCCTAATTCTTTCCCACTTGGATTCTGCTCATTCCCAGATCTGAGCTGAGGAAGAGGAATGTAGGAGTTTATTTTAAATTATATTTGGCTTTTAAAACTCATTGTGTTTTAAGCTCTGAAAAACGAGTATGGTTATCTGAAAAGGAAGAGAAAGGCTTGTTCTAAATTACACTTTTGTCTGCAGCTGTTTGGTTATTGCTGCCCCTGTTGCCCAGCTTACCCTTGAACAAGATGTATGATCCAGGTAGCCCATGTGACCCCGGGGAATTTTCATTTTTAAACAAGTGAGTAAGGGCAGAGATGTTTGCTGTTCAAATGACATTCAAAGGATTTAGGAGAGCAGACCTTTAAAGATCTAAAACTATCCTGCTTGGACTAGCTAGAGTTGATAATATGCTCAAAGTTTCATATATTTTATTGATCACATATTCATTCAAAATTGAACATAAAAGTTATACTTTGTCTTTAGTTGGTGGCTCATACATACAAACGAGTTTCTAGTTTTTATAATCAGCTTCAACTCTGAAATTTAAAAAATTTCCTGCAGAGAGTAAAAAGTTCAATGATCACTTTAAATAAGTCTGAGGTGAGGAAGACTAGATTTTTTATTTTAAAGTTTCCCTGAAAATGGATAGGCCAGTAATTGTACAATTAATGAAACCGATTATTACTGTTGATTCCTCCTGAACAAATGCTGGTCATAAAATTAATTATGCTAATTACATGACAGTCACTGCATAAGACATCAGGGACCTAGGTGTTTTTCTTTAAGAAGTCATAAACTATAGGTTTAGGATATCTCAGTGGCTAAAGGGAGTAAGCCTGCTTCTCTCAGTTCAAACTCCCAAGCCCCACACAAAGGTCAGGTGCAATAGCACATACAGAACATTTGTGGGAAGATAGGAGGAAGAGACAGGAGAGGCCCTGGAAGCTCTCAGGCCAGTAACGAGAAAACTATCTCCGACAAAGTAGAAGGCAGGGACCAACACCGAGGTTGTTGTCCACCTCTACCAGCACTCACTGTGTCACAGCACGCACACAAACAAACGCAAAGGAAACACAACATGAACAGTGCAGAGCCATTGTTACAGCTTTTCACAGAAGGGAAGTTTCATAAGGAAGGAGACTGAGACTTTAAAGCAAGTCCATTCACACCCACCCACTTTAAAAGCAAGCATGAACGGAAATGGAGGATTTACTCTGCATGCACGGAGTCAGTTACAACATCCTATCATCTAATGGGTGTTAAGAGCTTTCCTTGAAGACTGCCTTCCAGAACACCACTAATAATGAAGGACTGGCCTTTGAGGAGGGAATCGGATGCTTCGTCATTTTATGCCTTGTTTCCTTCAACATTGATGTTGAAATGGCACGCGGGGAGATTTCTCACCACAATTTAATAAGTGCACAGTTTTAATTGTGTAAAAAGCACAAGAGTAGCATCTGAAAATGGAAAAATCCCTAAGATGCAGGGATCTACATCCCAGCAAATGACAGCTGTTTATTTATGACATCAATTTATTCTTCACTTTGCAATTACGTAAAAATAGCAGGAACATGGTAGGAGGGATGATGGGATTGACCGGCATTCTGAATTATTCATCTGATTTCAGTTGTTGACTTCACGTCAGACATTTCCCAATGTGTGGATCATAAATCAGGACTGATCATTTTGCCACAGGCACTCAAAGAACCAATCTGATGCTTCTTGTACCCATGTATGCATAGAGCCTAGGATTCCCAGTATACCCTTATGTAAAGTGAGACCATACATCACACGCTGAAGGGTGGGGCTCGGAAGAGTCTCCGCAAAGCCATATTCTCTTCTGGGAAGGATGTGCAGGAAGAGTGTTGATCACATACATAGGCTATACTTATGTTTACATGTTTACACTATCATTCAGAACATCCATGTCTCAGTGAGGCGGAGACAAAACCTGGTGCAGGGTGGTTGTATTGATGGTTGCATACAGGTGCTACCTGACCTCCGTTATTTCAGTGTTCTCCACTGTGGACCAGAGTGGCCCACTGCCTTTTCACAGATGGGCTCTGTGAGATTAAGGGTATGCAATGAGATAGCCCTCTCATTATCCACAGTACTACAGCCCCTACAAAGGGACTCATGGTTCCATCTGTCACATCACACTCTGACATGGTATCATTTATTTGCCTATCACTGCTGGTCTGGCATCATTTCTTCCTGAGACTAAGAAGTCACATACCTCTCCTTCCTAATTTCTTTGCCTAGTTTACTAAAACATAAAGACGGGATGGAAAAATGTGTTTACTTAACTCATAAAACTGCTCTCTCTGCTTAGCCACTACTCTCTCGGATGTAAGCATAATCTGTGGGGTGTCCACAGAAAGGCATCTGTGAACCTTTAAGCAAATGTGCATAAAGGAGACCATGGGCACGTCATTCTCTGTTGTCTTCCAAACCTTCCCTAAATTATTGATTTGGTTAAGAATGCTATGTTAGGAAGTGGAGATTTGGCTCAGTGGTTAAGAGCACTGGATCCTCTTCCAGAGGACCCAGGCTCAATTCCTAGCCCCCACATAGAGGCTCAAAACCATCTGCAATTCTAGTTCCAGGGGATCTTAAACCATATTCTGGCTTCTGTGAGTACCAGACATACGCATAGTGCAGAGACATAGATGTAGACAAATACTTATCTATACACACACACACACACACACACACACACACACACACACACAAAAAAAAAAAAAAAAAGAAAGAAAAAAAAGAAAAAAAAAAACAAAAACAAAACCAAACCAAAAGTCTAATATGTTAATTTAGGAAATTTTATCCTAGGCAGATATTATCATTTCCTACAGAATTTTCCCAAATAAACTCACACTGCTGTCCTGATTACAGGCACCTAAATTAGCCTAAACCACAAAGCCATTTTTCCCCATGATGTTAGAAATCCCATATTCGCCATTAAAGTGCTAAGAATGGTCATTTGGAAGGTTGAAGATGATAAGCTATTAACTTGTACAATTGTTCTCCATATGACTTTTAAACAGCTACACTACTGAAAATCTCACCAGAGCATGGGTGACAAGTCCTCCACGGCTGAGTAGATGGCTCCTTCCACGGTCCCTTTACCCTTTATGTACCCCTGACCCCTCAGTCAGTGGGAAACTAGAGAGGAATTACATATAGCTGGGAAGGCAGTGCAGGAAGGGAGGGGGAACTGAAATCTTGAGTGAAGGTTTAATAAACCTCCTCAACTCCATCTCCTTCTACAAGGGACACTGACAGACCCAGTCTGGAGCATCATTTGCCAGGAGTCCCAGCTGCTTGGGCGGAAGTAATAAAGGCTACGCTCCTCAGAAGACCCTGTTCCACCATGGGCCACATCCTCACTCAACAAGATTCTTAATTTTCTGTGAGGTGTTGAGATGATCCAGACATGAGAACTCTGCTGTAAGATATGGCAAACCCTTCCTTTTCCAGCTGCCCTATCTCTTGAGGCAGCATAGGCTCCAGACATCAGTGGGGGGAATCCTGCCAAGTACTGAGGGGAGGCGACTTTGCTTGACCGCCAACACCAGGGACTTAGTGTGCTCAGGCATCTGTTGTGGTTATGGATTAGGGTTGAATGATTCCTGCTGCAAACACTGCGAATAATTCTAACAATGACACTGCATGCCGTTGCCTTGGTCTTTCTGCTCCCTGGGTCATGTTTCCAGCCACAGATGATTAGCAATAAACCCTAATCAGTAATCTGGTCAGAAAGACAATGCCAAAGCCTAGGGCTGCCAGCAGTGCTCTGATAGGACAACGGGTTCTGATTTTAATTAGACTTGGACTTTTGTTTTGGAGCTGGGGCGGGGGAGGGGTGGGACAGAGGATTATAACAAAACAAGCAACAGCAGTGAGCTGGTCCTCTGGCAGGATAAGCATCATCAATCTTTCTCATTTTCCATAGCTATAATGTCTTGGAAACTATATAACACATTATTCTCACATGTATTTGATAGAGGTTGGGATCTCCCAGAAGGCTCTATTTGTGATCCTCCTGATGCTTGGTGGCTTTCTGTGTGGCTTTGCTGATTGGAGAACATGTACAACATAGCCAGGTTAAAAACACACATGCATTTAATGGAGAGCTCTCTCAGACACACCCGCATCTGCACCCAGTGTCTGGAAGAGACTCCATCACTTCGCAGTTCTATAGCTCTATAAAGTTTATGTATGGCTGATCTAAATGGCGTCTTATGAGAGGACCAGGAAGATGAGAAGTCTGTAGCTATTTCGTTTTCTTTTTTAAAGTTTTTAAAATTAAAATATAACTATATCATTTTTCTCTTTCCCTTTCCTCCCTTCAAGCTCCTACTCTGTTTAAAATTCATGGTTCCTGGCCTCTTTAATTGTTGTTATCAGTGTGTGTGTGTGTAAATATAACATGTTCAGTCTGTACATAACTACTTGTATGTTTATGATTCCAGGCTGACTAACACTTTGAGGAGTCTTTCCCTAGGGAAGTAGTTTATCTAGGGTTAGGGCCCTAGAGAATTCCCCCCCCCCCCTTCCACGTTAGCATGTCCTTTGGTGTCATCCTTGTTCAGATCTTATTTAGGCAGCCATGTTGTTGAGACTTCATGACATTGTATGTCCTAGATATGTCAGGGAATCTATTTGACTTTTAGTCCTCTAGTAGCAATGTCAACTTTACTTTCTTTATTGGATCATAATCTTTATCCACTAACCCCAGAACATATTAACTTAATCCATATCTTGAGCATTATTTTCATGAGATAATATGAATTCCTATAGAATCCAACTTCATAGTTTTTAGAAATTCCCTTACAGGACTACCATTCCATCACCATCACCACTACCATCAGCAGCAGCAGCATCACTATCACCATCATTACCATCTTTAAGTTCTTACTATTTACTTATTTAGTTCGGAGACTGGACTGAATAACTTTTATATATTGTTTGCTCCTCAGAAATACATATGAGGGAGAAAGAATACGGACTTTGTGGATGCCGCCGTTGTTGTTAACTTTTCCCACTTAACATGAATCCAGGGCTCATGATTTTCCTCTTTGTTTTGTGGCTGAGTAATAATATCCCATTGAATTGGCATACCACATCTTAACTTTTTTTTTTTACATTTTTTGAAAGTACATATTTCTTAGTTCTACTTTATAAGAATCTTTGTGACTAGAAGCATATTATTCCCTCTAGGATCCAAATTTGGGAAAATGAATTAATATGTATACCCTTAGCACATTTTTTTGATCTTCCCAAATATTTTGCTTGAATATCTTTCCTAAAGATGTTATTTTTCCTCAGCTATTATTCTGTTTGTAGCCAGAACTCTGAGAAAGTTCTCCTTGGCTTAGAGCAAAAATCTTTTGTGCAAAGAAAAATAAGAGATCTTGGTCTTAGGTTCTCCCACAAAACCACACGTGTAAATGATCATCTCTCATCAGAAATTTTTTTAAAAGTAACAATGATGATCATGTGTCTTTCATCCTTTGGGTGCTGTGTGTAGTGTGCACTCACCTATTTCAACTGTGTGGAGGCCAAAGGTCAACTTCAGGTGTCTAGTTCTAATCAATCTTTACCTTGTTTTTAAGTTTTAAAATGATTTTTAAAATTTTCATTATTAATTATATGTGTGTCTGTGTACTCACACAGAGGTCATGGGTGAAGGAGTCTCCCCTAGAGCTGATATTTGGGTGCTACCTGATATGGGTGCTGGTAAGAGATTCCAGTGTGTACTGATCCACCACTCCAGCTAAATTCCATCATGTTTTTGAGATAGCATCTCTCACTGTGCCTGAAGTTCAGCAATTCAGTTAGACTGACTGACCAGTACATCCCTAAGACTTGCCTGTCTCTCATGCCTTAATGGTAGGGTGCCAAGTGGTTGTTGGGAATCCACATAGTTGGCTATTGTGTTAGCTACTTTATTTGGGTTCTAATAACTACCACCTTTCTCCATCACAATCCCTTTCAACACTAAAACACCAGGTAGGAAAGACAGAAGGTTAGTAAGGAGAAAAGGCATTGAGATATTTAATCTACTTCTTGCTGATTGGGGTATTGAGTTCCTTGGGGCAAGTCCACCCTTCTGCTCATTGAGATAGCTGCAACTTCTTGTTGTTGTTTCTTTTCTCTCAGCCACTTGACAAACCCACAACTGCAGGGGCAGGAGCAGAAACCAGCAGGAGGAACAGCTGCACTGCTTGCTTGGGGCTCTGGCCTTTTTGTACCTCTCTGGAGTGCCCAGAATTAAACTATCTTTAGCTGGCAGAATCATGCCCCTGCCAGACCATGCATGAGGCGGATAGTTTACTGCTGTGGACAGGCTGAAGCAGCCAAATATCCCATACCTGGGATTAAAAAAAACATTTTTACAAAACATAACCGAGTTTTTTAAGGCACCCAAACTCTCACCATATCCACCTTTAGATTCTTATGCATGTGTGGCCTGTGCCTACTGAGCCATCTCCTCAGCCCTACGGCCTCTATTCTCACAAGTGCTTATATGACAGATGGGTTGAAACTTTGCTCCCCTCACAGCATCCAAGCTGAGCTACAGGCCTCTTCACACATGATGCCCAAAATGACTTGTAATGCTCTTCTGAGCCTGACCCTTACAGCATTTGTAGAGCCTAGCACACATGAGTCCCAGATGAAGGACTGGAAAAGTTCAAGTCCTTCTGTAACAAACATAACTATGCACACAAAGAAATGCAGGCCAGCCACTGCGTTAGTGAAAGCAACTCAAAGGTTTAATAATTTTCAAAAGATATGAGAAGAAAACAAACACATGGGCCTGTAAGCTATCTTCACACTCTGACGACCCCAATCCACCCAAAACTCTTACACATCATCAACTCTAAACAAAGTTCCAGTCAAGGCTCTTACCCGTCATCAACTCCAAACAAAGTTTTTTTCTGGCTTGCTTGTGGAGGCAAAGATGAACATCACCCTGCAGATCCTTCCAATCCTCTCCCCTCCCCCGTTTTATATTGATTGAATTTTGTTTTTCTTTAAGTCCAACTTGTTTTGCCAATGTTTTATAACTTCTGTTTGTTTCCCTCACATGGGTGAAACACCACAGAAACTCCCGTTGGAAAAGGTGGAATTTTCTAAAGAGCAGGATGAGCGATCTTGAGGACACAAAGAGACTTCTCTCCCATGAGTGGGGAACAAGGAATGATGTAAGCACATACTGCCTTGTTCCTGTAACACCAGAGTGAGAAGTAAGATGGGCTTTGTGTCCAGAGTCTCTAGTGATGTGCTAAGGAGTTTTCCCTCTCCATGCTCCATATCCTCCCAGGAATACTTTCATTCTAAATTGTTTCTACCCCAAGCTCATGTAAAACACCTTTTTCTCTAATAGAGAGGCTATATTATATGGTGGAAGGTCCCAATTCTGGAGTGGGGTGCCTCACAGACAATATAAGACAACGTAAGAAGGAATCACTAAACATGGATTTTTAATGAAAACAATGAATCTCTACCAAGATGAGACATAGAAACATCTAAACATAGCCCATAAAATATACCTGATCTTGCAGAAGTGGTTACCTCAGGGAACTAGAAAGATGTTTCAGCCCTGAAGAACACTTGCTGCTCTTCTAGAGGACCCAGTTACAGTTACCAGCACCTATATCAGACAGCTCAGAACTGCGTCTAACTGAAGCTTGAAGGGTGTAGTGATCTCTTCTGGAATCAGTAGGCACCACCATCCCACATACATACTCACAGATGTACACATATGCATTTGTGTACGTGCACACACACACACACACACACACACACACACATGAACACTTACAAATATGAATAAAATTAATTTTAAAAACCCACAACTTGCTACCCTAAAGCTCATGGCTTCTCAATGTGTTTTTTGTTCCTTCTAGAGTCTTGGCCATCCCAGATCACCCTCAGTATGTAATAATAATTCCTTAATTCAATTTTTGATAGTCAAATGTTAGCATGTGAATCTGCAAGCCCTTAACAAAGCATGCGAGATTCAAGCAGAACTATGTTCACTTTTGATTAATAAGTAGATTAGTTATTTTGAAGGAAACCATGAGTCAGAAATATCAAATGACTGCTTGAAATTGGGGCCAAACAGACCCTTATTATGAGTCATTCATGGTAGATACACTTGAGTATACAATAGTCATTGGGGCCTCATGTTGAGGACAGATTGTGAAAGAAAAGATTTTAGGAGCAAAGTAGAAATTCAAAAGGCAGGTTAAGAAATAAATATATTTTTAACCTTTGTTTTATTTATCTTTATCACTATTATTGCATGTGGAGGGGGCACATATGTCAAGGCTCATGTGTGGAGTTCAGAGGGCAGCTTTGTGTTGTTAGTTTTCTTCTTCCACCATGTGAGAGCTGGGAATTACACTGAGGTCATCAGGTTTATGCAGCAAGTGCTCTGACTCACAGGGATGTGTCTCATCAGCCTTCAAAACCTCTTTGAAAAAAATCCCACATAGTTGCATTTTATTTTATTAATCTTAGTGATGCTTCATTGGCAAGGAGGTTTTTAAACATGATTTCGCCATCTACTATGAGATAGAGCAAGCACATCAGCTAACTTCCCTGTGATTTGTTTTCTTACCTGTAAAATGGGCATCATAACTTCACTTCCTTCAAAGATTCTTGTTTAGCCTTAATGAATCAACTTATTGATATCCCTGAGGACAACAAGCTAGTGTGTACCAAGTGTTCAATTATCATATGCCAGGCTGTATGGGGGAAAGAAACAGTCAGGAAGAATACAGGCATGACAAAAAAAAAAAAAAAAAAAAAAAAAAAAAAAAAAAAAAGAAAGAAAGAAAGAATAGGAATTCTAAAAGGTCATATCAGAGCATGATGGGAAATGAGGCTTATTGGGTAACATAAAGACCAAATGGAGAGAATTGGATTGAACAATGTGGAGGCAAGTGAATTTCAAGAACTCTTAAGTTATCAAATTAGAGTAGGGCTGTAGGTCTTTGTGTAAGAGAGGTACCAATGTCTTCTAGACAAAGACTAGCAGGAACACAACTGCTGTTGAGCCCGGAGGATTTCATATGGTGGCAGAGCTAAACAAATACCCTGCGAAACCACAGGGTAGCTCAGTAGTAAGATGGTACTAGAAAGATGTTCAATGCTACCAGAAAGTGAGCACTGTTCTGTAACTATTATAATACATTTTATCCAAAGAAGACTTGAGGCTAAACCTTCAGTCATCTCTTGTACCAGACACTGGACAAGGTGCTTAGTACTTCTGCAGTTTGTTCTATAATCTGTTTTTATGTTTAGACAATACTTCAGAGAGTCCGTGGCTTTCTACTGTACTGTATTATGGTCACAGAGTAGATTTATATGATGGCGTTAGGTAAGACTATGTCCAACAGGAAGACGCCATGGTTTAGCAATGCATTCCAGGTCACCTGTTACCACCAACACCCCTGTTAGTCTCTCTTAGTGGGTACTGTGTACCTACTTTAGCAAGATGAATTGTGGGTTTGTGCTTTAACTTGGGGTGTCTTCCCCAGACTTGACCACTTGTTCCCCAGAGAGTGGGATTTATTTTAGAGGATTAGAGGATTGAGGGTCCTCTGAGGCATGCATGGTTAAATGACATAAGCCACCAGGGGTGGGACATGAAGGATGTCACAGCTCCTGTCCTAATACATCTCTGCTTCTTGATCCACCAGGATGTGAGAAGCTGCCACCACAAGCTCTTCCTACTGTGAGTGAGTAATCCTAGTTGTCACTTTCCAACCCAAATGGGCTTTATCCTCTGGAACTGTGAGCCAAGATAGCCCTCTGCTCTTCAGTTGCTTCTCTAAGGCACTTTTTACAGCAAGAAGAAAATCATTTTACTGGATATAAGCTGAGAATCAATGATGTCCAAAGCAGACAGAGTACTCGGCTAGATTCCTAAATGTCTCTCATTCATAACCCCTTTTCATGAGAGAAATTTTTACACAGTCTCAAATAAAGAAGTATATAAAACAGGTATATGAATCAAACATTTATGAATCATGAAGAAATTTATTTTAAAACACAACTTAGAAAGCATATATCATTGTTAAAGACAAAAGAAAATGTTCATGCTAATGGGATAGATATGCTGACTTATTTTTACATAAAGAATTTAAACCTGACTGAATATGTAATACTGCAGGGTATAAAGTATATTCACCAATTTTCATATTGGTCAATGTTTTGATTACATAATCATCAATGCTAAGGGCACTTCTTTGCATAAAAATGTAGTACAAAATGACAGAAGTATGCTTAGGGATGTTTAAGAAATTGTTGGGAATTTGGTCCTGATTGCAAGCCAGAATGCATTAAATAATTTGTGATGAAACTAAGTCTGCAGCTCAAAGAGCAATTTAAAATTTTTTTCTTTTAGATTTATTCTTTTATTATGTGTGTCTGTGTCTGTGTGTGTCTGTGTGTGTGTGTGTACTTTACTTGTATATACATGTGTGTACCCCCACATGTGCCTGCTTCTGCCCACCCCAGGTTAGAACAGAAGGGGGATTTCCTAGAAATGGGGTTCTAGATGGTTGTGAGCCACTATGCAGACTCTGGAAAGAGAGCTTGTTTTTCTACAAGAGCAACAAGTGCTCTTAACTGGTCCCACAAACAACAATTTAAAAATCAAACTACCCTAACACAGTATAATTCAAAGATGTCCTAATTTGATATTTGTACAGTAAGGAATGACACCTGGAAAGTATTAAAAAGTCTTTCTTTTCTTTAATTAAGCCATCAGGTTTCTAGATAAGCAAAACTTTGTAGTAGAAATACTGTAGCTCACACTACCTGAGAGTCTGTAATCTGAGCTGAGGGTTCAGGCAGGCATTGATTGGTGCCATGTGGCATGAGAGCATAGCAGTACAGAGTATACACATTGAATGTTCAGAATGAAGGTGGCAGTTAAGTGTCATGACCCAAAATAGTCAAGTATTTCCAAAAACATCTTGGATGTATTGCGTATTTAATTGTGAGTTGGTTTTGGGTGGCTGCACATTCATAAACAGCTTACTATGTCGACATTTTCAGGACCCTGCACATTCAGTTGTGAAGGTCATCATGGCCTCAGTTTACAAGGTTGTGAACTAACCTATGCAGCAGAGGTGGCTATGCTGCCCAAGCATCATGGCATGGAGCGTGAAAACCACTACACAAGTGGAAAGCATTACTATCCGTGTTTAATAAATATAGACCAGGCTGAGAACAGATCTGGAAAGAGATAGCTGTCAGTCAGAGGCAGCAAGGAGAGCAGTGTTCCAACCTTGGATCTATCTAAATGTCTCTCTCCAGGATATCATGGGGAATCCAGAAGTGTGAACCCACATAGGAGAAGATAACAGCTCTGGGTGTCACTAGAGTCTCTTGGTGAGCTTCCAAGGGGATGTCTGGGTTTTATCCCTAGAGATCCTGATTTAAGGGATCTGCCTGAGACCTGAGCATCAGGTCACTTTCAGTACATCTCAGATCCTTTAGACGTGCATCAGGAGAAAGTATCTAAACTTTGTCTGGAGTTAATGATGGCAATGAATAACTTGCTTACCTCTCAAATGCAGGGTTGAGGGGCAGAAATCATGTTCTTTTGCAAATTTAATGGATTCATCCATTTAAAAAAAGAATGAAAGCCAAATCCGTAAGTGAACACCCTCTCCCCCCAAGAAAGCCTGCTAACAGCAACGTCCCCAGACTCCCTAAGCATCGCAGCAGCCAAGAATGGTTATGAGGGAGAACAAAGACTTTCTTAATTTTGCTGCTAAATGTTGGAAACAAATGAGCCACTTCTAAGAGGCAGAGTTTTGTAAAGGGAAAGAGGCAAGATCCATGTGTCTTTCTCCTCTTCTCTGTTTCAAAACAGAAGTATTAGGCAGTTTCCCTAATCCTTCCTCCTGACTAAGTAGAGACAAAAGTGCACTTGGGGATAGAATTCCATCCTTTAGTGCCTGAGGAGTGTGACAATTGTACCAGTCAGCTGGAGAAAGCAAGCATAATTATAACAGAGTAAAGTGAAGGTGGAGATGGCTTCGTTAAGAGGGTTTGCATTGCTCTCCCAAAATAGGCATTGCTCAATTTAAAGAGTATCCATGTTGACAGCCCCAAAAGAAGCACAACACAAAAGCTCACACACAATGCAAAACAATGAAGGCTACCAAGTAGCAGTGAGGCCTGGAGAGTGGACCCAGCCTTTAAATGGCAGGAGTGTCTCCCTCCTAAACCTTGGCAGGAAGTGAGCGTGGTTCAGGGTGCGACTGTGAGACAGGGGCCACACCTGCGGAACCGAAAATGACTACATCCCCATTCAGCAGACCCTTCCCCCTCTTCAGAACAACAAAAATGTTTTTCAAGAAAAGTATCTGCTTGCCTCAGTCCTGAAAATGTGGCAAACGGCCTGGTAAGACATATACCAAGACCAGAACAGGCTTCTTGGTGGTTTGGTGTGTTGGTTGCACTGCTGTTGATGAGACATTTACAAGGGATTGATGATTGGGTTTTTATATGTATGTGGTTATGGGTGTATGATTGTACGTACTAGCATAGAATCTCATATACCTCAGGCTGGCCTCCAGCTTTCTCTTTAGCAAGGATGCCCTTCAACTTCTGGTCCTCTAGACTCTACCTCCCAAGTGCTGGGATTATAGGCATTTGCCAATGTCTAGTTTATGCCTGTCTTGGGGATTAAATCCAGGGCTCAGTGTATGTGAGATAAGCAAACCTTTTATCAACTGAGAAATACCCCTGGACATAGTTTTATATATATTTGAAAGTACTTCAGAAAAAAAAATATACATATACTCAATGGCACACCTAACAAATACTGCTGCTAAAAATGAAAGTGGGCTAAATAAAGTTGGTAAATGAATGCCAAAAAGAAATCACAAACTGTGATAGAGGCTTCAAGGCCCTGCTTTAGTTCTCACTAGAGGGTTGACTTGGGGACATTCATCGCCCTCTCTGAGCTGTAGTTTTCTTATGTTGGAAGAAGGCATCAGCGGGGTTGACACTGGTCTCCCTAACATTGCTTCACAAAGTTACTCTCCTAGGCCCAAATAGCTGACACCAAATTGGATGATTATAAAGGACTGAGAAGAAGCAAGGCTAAGTACAAGTACACCCACACCAATCAGCTGGCCTGTTTATGGTTACTTATCATTAAGAACATGACAGAATTAAGTGTCTTGTTGGCATGGGAAGGCACAAACATAAGCATCCCCAGAGCTTTCACATTCTGTTCCTCCCTCCTTTATTGTGAGGGGGTCATTATGATGGGGGGAAATCTGTGGTCACAGAGAAGCAGATCATTCTAATGTAGAGTATTCCCCAAATTACATTTCCAACCTGCCTTGTGTTTGAATCTCTGTTGATCTTTTGGTAATGATAATGTGGTGGGGAGCTGAAGTGACAGGAGGCCTCAACTGTCCCAGCTATCAAATACAGATGGTAATAGCCAACTCATATTACCTCTCCAAACTATGATCAGAGACTGTTTAGATTCATTGGGGCAGGTCCTCTGTCCTCTGAGTGAGGCAGTGTGGGGACACGACTAGCCACCTGGCACATAGTGCTCAGTACGTAGAATGATGTCAATGTTGATATTTATCATGGCTATCTGTTTTGGTAACTGCTAAGTCATTGGCTTTTGGAGCAGGGCATGTGTGCTAAGATTAAGTCATTGCTATGTCCGATGTCACCCTGGTTGACATAAAGATGGGACAATGACCTCATTAAAGCAATAGAAAATTGGCTAGGAGTTCAGCAAAGAGAGCATTAGAAAGAATATGAGACCTGTGGCTAGTGCAGCCATTCTGTGAGCATGTGGCACATGGTGCCAGAGGGAGCACCAAGGAACAGGCCACTATGCAAAGTGAGGTGAACACCATCCTGGTCACAACAATAAGCTTGGTATCAAGCAGCAGATAATATCATTTCTACCACCACCTACTGATTAAGTAAGCCCTGTCCACAGCTTGTTTGTTTTGGTTCTGGAAGCAAAGTGAGCTACCTCAACTGCAAGATGGAGTCTCAATATGTTCCCCATTACCAAAACAACAAGCCTTAATATGAAACACCTGCAGATCACCAGTACAATGTTTTTATTTTGCTTGAGGGGAAATGTTTCCCCTCAAACTGTGAGCCAAAAAGTGTCCTTCCCACGATGTCTCTCAGTTGATCTAAGCCCTCTTGTAAGTTGCATCTTGTCAGGTATTTGGTCACAGGTGTGAGAAGAGTAGGCACTATACCCGTAAAGAGACACGCACAATAGTTCAGGATCATGCACAGAGAATACAGGATATAAAGCTGCTACCAACACAGCCTGGGATGGCCTACAAGGATGCTCTGTTCAGAACATTGTTTGAAGACTTCTACTAAAGAAGAGGCAGCTGCATGACCATCATGAAGGCTCTGGCATACAGTACATTATGATGCTGACAGTTGGTAATGTTTGGTAACTTACTGTGGACAGGCACATGACTCACCTTTTTCAATCCTCTCAATGATATTCCTCATTTTCAGATGAGAAAATGAAGACTCTCCAAAACTACTTTTCTGAGTCCACATAGTTGGGAAGTGGCAGACTAGAACTCCTCCTACAGTCCCCTTACACCTGAATTTTGCTCACTAGATTATATACACTGTGGTCACCTTGGTGAGAAAGACATGTCAGAAATGTTTCAAATAATTTTCACCTCAAAATATTCACCATGCATTCCCATGGATGTAATTAGAAGCAAACCTCAAACTACACCAAGAATGACAATAAATACCTTAAGGGCGTTGGTTTCCATTTGACAGTAAGGTTTGTGTTATCGCTGTGCTCTGTGTACTTCATAACACATTATTTGTGGCGCCATGTTGTGTGACTTAACTTTTCTTGGGAAAATGCAACACACACACACACACACACACACACACACACACATCTATTCACCCGAAACAGGAAGCCCAAAACAGACCAAAGTACAGATACCACTAAAGTCCTACTTGCTGAACCAATGAACTTTATTGGAGTTATGCACAGGAATATGGGTAAGAAGTTAACTAAAGGGAGCAGAAGTGACTCAAAGACAGCTGTATCACCAAGGTCCAGTCCAGCATAGGTGGCAGCCCCCAAAACCTGGAAACCTGCAGCACATCGTATAGGCTGCAGGCAGCTCAACAGGTAGAAGAGTGCCCTTTCCAAGATGTCTCTCAGTTGCTCTAAACCTCTTTCAGACAGCTCAGGCAACTCCTAATCCCTCTGGTAACTGGTCTGGTCTTAAGACTCTTCTTTGAAGCTCAGCTTGTCTGATAATTTTCTTCGCAGAGGGACAGATGCTAAGTTTTTATTGCTTACTCTGCCAAGGAGGAGGCCTAGTGAATCTAGTTATTTTCAGAGACTTCTGAAACTATTATGAGTTGTTTACTTTCCTGATTAGGGAACATTGCTGCAGGATGGGATGTTTCAATCACAGAGGAAACTGGTACACAGCAAACCGTATGCAAATATATACCAAATGCTATGCTTTGGAGTCATTGATCTAAACCAGTGGTTCTCAACCTGCAGGTCATGGGTGGTTGAACGACCCTTTCACAGGGGTCACCCATCTGATATCCTGCATATTAGATATTTAGCTTATAATTCATAACAGTAGCCAAATCATAGTTATGCAGTAATAACAAAAACAATGTTATGGTTTGGGGGGGGGGGCCACAACAACATGAGAAACTTGAGCTGCTTGGCTTGCTGAGGACGAAACAGGTCCTTTAAAACAGTAGTATCTGCTTTTATCTGTTGAGCCACCTCTCCAGACCCAGTTGTAACAATAACAAAAGCACCACATACTTCTACATGATTTTAGACCCATTGAGCACTCCTGTGGCTCAGTCCTGGGAAACCTGTCATTGGTGGACTCACTGCTTTACTGACACAAGGCATATTTGGGAAAGGAGTAAATCAACAACCGTTCTTTAGCCAACCCACTATTCATTTTATGACAAGGTTTAAGTGGAACACAAGCGAACAAGCCAAGTCTGCAAGTCTCCATCTCCATTTTCAATTCCCTCCTTTCTACTGTACTTTCCATTACTCTCTGGGGTTTTATTATATCTTAAGAGGTTAATCTTTGTCCATTTAAATTGAGGAGGCCATGTAACTCACTCCGCATAATGCTTTTATAATCTCAATCACCAAGTGATATGACAGTGGCAAGCCAATCACACTTCGTTTTCCTGGGTTGTGAACCCTGACATAAGTAACTTTGTTAATGTAGTATCTGAGGCAGTTATCCTAAACCTGCCTCACCCAAAGACTTATTATTCTTAGTGTTAGGAGTCTAGCAGGGTCCAATCTATTTGATTTAAGTACCTGAAAGATGAGGAGATCTTTTCCTGTTAACTTTAACTGTCAATTTAACCTGCCTGGAGTTTCCTGAGAGGGACTTCTCAACTGATGAAATATGAAGAATAGAACACCCCATGGGCAAGTCTGAGGGGGGATTGTCTTGATTATTATTTATTGATCAAGAAGGCCTGAGCCCACTGTAGGTAGCACCACACCCTAAGCAGATGGACCTGGACTCTAGAGGAAAGCTGGTGAAACATGAGCATGTCAGGCAATGCCCTCGCCCCAGGTTTCTATTTCAGGATTTTTCTAGGACTTCCCTCAATGGTGCAGTAGGACCTAAAAGTATAACATGAAGTAAGCCTTTAGATCCCTGAAAGCTGCTTTTTGGTCAGATTGTTTTTATCACAGCATTAGAGATGGACCTAGAACACACACCTACCATGTGAGTGAGAGGACATATCAAGAGAAATTATTCTCCTCCCACCCCCTGTCTAAGCTCTGATAATGATAATAATCCTAGCAAACTAGCCGATGCACATGTTACCAACATTTGTTTACAGAATGGTAGCAATGATAGCAGGCTCATGGAGAATAGAAACAGAGAGCATCATTCCCTTACCGAAAGAACCTAATTGCAGGGAAGAGACTTGGAGACTATTCACTAGGCAGGCTTATTTTAAAGTAATCCCATTGGAGCCCAACAGTAAGTGGGTAATACGAATAGAACGAAAAGGGAGGCAGTTGTTGGGGTTCCAGTGACATGGTGGCTATGTGGAAAGTCAGATATGTAGGGACTACAAAGAAACAAAAACAGGTAAAGGGCTCATCCTTCCCTGCTGGGTTCTCAAAAAGAAAGGATCCAGTCAGGAATGAAATTCTACCAATATCACTGAAAGAAAGGAAGAGAGGGAGATAAGGAGGGCATTCTAGATAAGAGAACTTGAGAACGGGGATGAGAAGGTAGAACCCAGGCTGCTATGAGACCAGCCTAAGCAGACACAGGCAGCGCACAGTGACATAGGCAAGTAAGTGAACTCTAGCAAAGAACTTTTCTCCTTGACTCTGAAGTGTGCCCCACTCCCCATAGACTGATGGCTGTGTTTATCCCACTACAGTGACATTCAACCAAGGGCAACTCCACTCTCAGAAAACACTGGGAATTTCTGGAGATGATAGTTTAATTTTTACATCTGCCAAAAATGGTAGGGAATAGGTAGGGTTCAGAAGTACCCCAATACTATTCAATATTCTGCAATGCCCAGGACTCTCACAGAGGATTAAACAATCCAGAATGTCAGCAGTAGTCTAGGCTGCAAAACCTTCACCTAACAGATAAGTAGCAGATTACAGTGGTGACACTAAGTATTTCAAAGTACTCGAGGACCTGTTTTCCCAGCACCCATTGTTGCTTTTCTAAACATGGATTTCTTTTCCCTACAGCAGTTTTAAGTTTGCAGGGAAACTCAGTGGGCTCCGAGATTTCCCCATGCCTCTGCTCCTCCACCACATTGGCTGTGCTTCTGGTGGTTTTGCTGTTGTCTTTGTTTGGTTTTGTTTTCACATATAAAAAATTGAGACGTGGACACTCTCAGATTGTCAGCTAGAAAGGGGTAGTTTTCCAGTGTCCAAAGGTCCACAGAATTGAAAGCTCTTGGGTACTACACAGTTCTTTCTTGATGAGTTAGTGCAACACTCACATTAGAAGCGTGTGCAGGCTGGAGAAGGGCAGGGCACACCTGTTCATTCAGAACTCTTTATCTACTTCAGAGTCACACAATTGTTTTCTAGGATGGACAGAGGGGAGTCTAAGACACTGAAGACAAACTGACTTCAAAGAGACAACTCTCCCCTCGGCATTTAAACGCCTTTGTGGCTGTTCCTCATTTCCCCCCAAGGAATCCTGAGTATCAGCTGATGGGAGAGGTGAACCATAAAAAAAAAAAAAAAAAAATCTGGATTCCAGTCAAAGTAATTCCATTAGGGGGAGAAATGACTGGCTGAAACCCGAGGAAGGGAAATCACTTACAGCAAACCAACAGCTGGGCCTGATGACATCACTCCTGCAAATCAAAGGAAATGAGCTAATCAAATATGCATAAAAAGCCTTTTGGGTTTGCTTACTGAGAAAGTTATAATTTGCTTTTAAGTGAGAGGTGAAAAAAAAAAACCTAATCTCTTTGAAATACGTTGGCCCTGATATTCTGCTTCTTTAGACTGTATTCAGTTATTAAAGCACATGTGAGAAGAAAATGCTGTGAATGTCCTCAGTTCCCTGGGTGTTAGACGGTACTGTCAAAGGAGTGATGTCTTCACAAGTCTCTGTCACATGCGACATGTGTGATAACCCCACTGGGCACCCTCACCCTCAGTGAAACAATAAAATATAAAAAGAGCCATCCCCAGGTCTTTCCACATTGCCCCTTCTGCACTCTGACTTTCCTTTGCTGTGCCAGACCAGCGGATGTCTACTGTAGTGATGAACTGTACACGCATCAAATTAAAGTTGAATTGTGGGTAAAATTAGAATTAAATAGTGTTAAGTTAAAAAGCCAAAAGGCAGGGAATGCGAAGTCATCAACTTTGTTTAGGGCAAAGCAAAGCTATCCCACAACTCCCTAAGGATGGAGGGAGGAGATGGTAGCAGACAGGCCTGGGGCTTGGGGACACTGGTATAATTAGGGAAAGCGCATGAAGTACTAAAGTGTTTAGACTTTCCTCAACTCTGTCTTTGCTTTTCATGGCCTGTGATGACAGAGCTGACCTAGCAGAAGCGAGCTGTATTTAGGTACTGGTTTTGAAGATACAGCAGAGTCCACAGTGAGGAATTATTTGGAGGTGCCAGAGAAGGCTGCTGGCTGTGATCCTGAGTGGAGTGGGATGTGGCTAGAGGATGGGTGTGGTTGTGGTCCAGATTCTTGCAAAACAGGCTCTTCCATCGAGATCGTCTAGGAGACAGAGGCTGGCTCAGGTACCCCTGGTGATGACTATTCCATTATCAATATTGTGGTTGGAAAGTTAAACATGAGATCTCTCCCTTGAACAAAATTTTAAGTGCACAGCCTAGCGTTGTTAACTATGGGCACAGTGGGGTCCACTGGATCTCTCAAATGTGTCCACCTTTTGTGGTTGGAAAGTTACTCCCAGCAACTCCCCGTTTACAGAAACTTCCCATTTCCTACTCCTCCTAGTCCTGGGCAACCAACACTCTCCTGATACTTCATGTACATAGGATTATGTAAGTTTTCCTCCTTTCATAGCCAGCTCGCTGCTATGGTTTCAATATATTTCCATCACATTGTATGGAATCCTAACCCCCGCTGTGGTGATATAAGGACAAGAAGCCTATTGGAAAATGATATAACCATACACAAGGCTTTACCAATGAGAGAGATTCCTTATTATTATTTAAAAAAAAAAAAAAAAAAAAAAAAAAAAAAAAGGTTGAAGGAGCTAACTTGGGCACTCTTTGCTCTGCTTCCTGTAGTCATGTGATGCACAGAGCTCAGGCTACTGTCTTGAAGCAGAGAGCATCTTTCATCATACCGTGATGATCTTGGACTTCCAGACCTTTATTCAATGTAAACTGACAATTTCTAAGGGGCTCTTTATTGCATAAATAGATGGAGTGGTTTACTTTGCTTTGAAATGGCTCCTTTTAATGGAGTCCAGTTAAACACCAAAAAGTTCCAGATCCCAACCTGTCTGCCTCATGGCTTGGTGCGAGAGGGGCTGAAGAAGCCCTGAGCCCCCACAATCTGAGCCCCTCAGTTTATGTCACCCGTTCTAAATAAAGGGAACTTTTCTGTTGACTTCACTAAAATCTAGCCATGCATTTTCTGCCTTCTTCTTCATTAGGGGTGTGTCCTTTCTTTTCAATGCAAAGAAGAACATAAACAGTTCTTCAGAAAACCAATCCACAGAAGTGCCCTAAAAATGTTCTTTTCCTCTACAAAATTAGCATCAAAAAGCAAGACGACAACATGACTGAAAGTTGTACAATTTTCAAAAGTTCTATGTCAGTTATTAGCATATGAGAGCGTGTTCACTAGCAGTAGCCACCAGGAAAATGACATTTTGCAACATGCATGACAGGTCAAACACTGTCAAAATTCCCAAGTGATACCAAGTGCTGGTGAAGATGGGCTGTGGCTACCAGCGGGGTGGGCCCTCAGCAAAGGGAAATGAAAACTATCTCATGCTCCATGGCTTCACTTCTGGATGTGTATCCATAAGAACTTAAAACAGAGTTTCAAAGGCTTGTTTCTATACCTATGTTTAGGCAAGTTAAATGGAGAAGCCAGTAACCGCTCATGGAAGAAGGTACAAAAATATACACGATGGAATGTCACTGGGTGTTAGCAACCGTTACTTCAGGACAGACCCCTCGCACAGGAGTAATTGGCCAACACAAAACCAACTCTGTGGGACTTTTTGTTTCATTTTGGCTTGTTTCCTCTTCAGGGATGTGACTCAATTGGTGGGGTCCTTGTCCAGCATACAAGATGCCCTGGGTTCACTTCCTAGCCTTGCATAAAATTGGGCATAGTAATAAACACCTGGCTTCACAGTACTTGATATGGGGAGACAAGAGGATCAGAAGGTCAGGGTCATTTTCAGCTACATGGTGAGTTTGAGGCCAGCCTGCATTACACAAGACCCTACCTCAGACAAAAGAGTAAGTAAATGACATATTAGTCAATCTTAGTGAAGCAGAAAAATTCTGATACAAGTTACAATGTGGGGTGTTATGATAAATATATGTTATTAAAAAGCAAGCATTGTATGGTATAGAATGGATCAATTCATAGACAGAAGTAGAACAGCTTCTGAGAGGAATTGAGGGAATGGGCAGTGGGAAGTTATTGCTTCCCAGGGGCAGAGTTTCATGTTTTTAGGAGAAGAGTTCTGGAGATGGTTGGTGTGTTGGTTATGATATTACAAATTCACTGAACACCACTGAAGGTAGACTTAACATAGATAAGGGGTTAAATGATAGATATCTTAGAAAGAAATAAATAATAATAATAATAATAATAATAATAATAATAATAATAATTAATATAATATAAAACTAACTCCTAATGACTCGTTACATCCATAAATCATTGCATCCTTCAAGCCCCATCTATGAAGTAGATGTGATTAATACAGAGACCAATGACTGGCCAAGAGGTGGAGAAAAAGAGACTGCACAATGCTCTGTCCTAAATGGAACATATATACCAAACACTTGATTCTCTTAAGGCTCAGAGAGAGAGAGAGGACAGAAAGGGTGGGAAAGCTAGAGACAGCAGATCACTACAAGGAAACAGTGCCTTCATTGACATAACAGAGAAGCTACACATAGCAACTCAAAAAAGGTGGGCCATATGCATAAGACCTGTACAAAAACAAGACAGATAAAAAACCCAGCAAAGACCTGGGAGTTGAACAAGAAATCCCATGATGGCACAATTGTAATTGTTAGCTTCTAGGGGAGGGAGACACAGTTTTATCTAAAAATGAATGTGGGGTAAAGGGCCAAGGGAAAATCACCCTGTGCTGGTCTGCCTGGGAGAGCCCAGACTTGGAAATCCCTGCCCCTGTGATTCCTCCCAACACACCCATGAACCCTACTCACATGTGGCCAACTCACACCCACAAATACATCCACTGATGTGTATTAAGGCAATATGTGTTGAATATTGGAGTGATGGAGCAATCTCACAGCCACGGGAGACTTTTCTACCATGAACAAGGAATGAAAGCAAAGAAAATCTTTGACTGGTTAGTCATGTGATTAATTCAACTTCCATTAGAAAGTTTTTAGCTATATAGTTTTTGGCTGCTTCTAATTGGCTAGGCTTTTTAAAAAATTTAATATAGGTACATACAAAAAATAACTCAGATTGTGTCACTAATGTTTGTGAGTCAAGCAAGGCTAAAAATGGGTGTTATCGCTTCAGGGATTCTTCTGGCATGGTCTCATTTTGAGTTACTTTAATATCCTTGTGGGGTTAGGATCTGGACTGTCTGCATCCCAGAGCTGGCATAAAGGACACTAGAGGAGTTGGCTGCTGTATTGAAAAGTCTCCAGGCATTGGGACACTTAGCCAGCTCTTGCCTGTGGTGCCCATATAGACAGATCTCTTTCTGGGGTGTTTCTACCTGGGGAGCTCCCACTTTATGCCTACTAATCTGATATGTTACATGGGATGTTCTCATATTTTGCCTTCCTGGATGTTCACACCTGGGATGTCAATTCACAGGGCTCTCAGGAGAGATAGTCACCCTTATCTGTCAAGCTCATAGGTACCTATGGTTTGGTGTATGAAATTCACCATAGCAAGTCCAGAGATGGGTAACAGTGTCTCTCATTTGAAAGACTAAACAAAAGGTATCAGGATGCTCCAATCTTCTGCCTATGGGAGAATCATCAGATCTCTAGGTAGGATAGAGGGTGCATGAAGATCTCTGTTGTTCTTGTTTTCCTAAAAGATATGCAACTTTACCTCAAAATTCAGCACATATAGCCTTAATACACATCAATGGCTATGTCTGTAGAGTGAGTTGGGTTCATAGGTGTGGTGGGATGAGGGTGTGGTAGAACAAGGGTGTGGCTTGGGTTGCAAAGTCAAAGCAAAAAAAAAAAAATTAAGGATTTTAATTTCACTCCAATTTGATAAACATACTGAGGACTCTGGGCAAAGGTTCAGCGTAGGTCAAGAAAACACAGTTCAGCAAATGGAAGTAGCTTAAGAAGAGCATACATTTCATGGCTGAGTTTCTCAGAAAGAAAGGCTATGTAAGGCACAGTGCTGCAGCCTGGTAAGAAGGGTAGGCACCAGGCACAAAGATTGGTACATAGCTCTACTGGGCCATGCGGCAGCTGGGTAAAATTGAACAAGTTATATAATGGAGTAAAATACGGATTATTTTAGTGCATAGCAACGTCATAGGATTATGGGGACAACTAAAATAAAGGGAAATACAAGGGAGGCTGAGGATGGTGCCTGGGGCATGGGAGCTAGTAAATGGACTTCCGCTCAATATGCCCTATCTTTCGGTCCTCTGACAAGTGGACCAACATTTCTCCTAAATCTTACCCAAAGTCCTTCCGCTTTTGAGCCTTCCCTTCCTGCATGAAAATTTGAAATAACCTCTGAGAGGATACACAGTGTCAGGATGAAATGAATGGGTAAGACTAGAGCTTTGAGAGTGAGTGGGAAGACTGATTGCAAAGCTTACATTCTCTTCAAACTGATACGGTTTGCTACCATCTCATTATCATTCTTTGGAATCACACATTTCAAAGACATTGAGAATAAGAGCTGGGGAGATGACTTGCTGTTTGAAGCATTTGCCATGCAAGTGTTGGGATGGAGATGGACTCCCCAGGGCCCAGGTAGCATCAGGTGGGATGGTGTACACCTCTAATCTCAGTGTCTCTGCAAGACAGAAAGCAGAAACAGAAATCCTGAAAGCTCCTGGGCCAGCCAGCCTGCCTTAAATAGCACCCATTAACAAAAGAGAGACCTCAAACAAGGGGGAAAGTATGATTAAAACCCTTGGTGCCCTTTGACCTCTACATGTGTACAATGATAACTATATGGCTATACCTAGACACATGAATACCTGTGCATGTACCTACATTATACACAATTATACACACAAATACACACATGCACACATGTGCACACACATAAATATATAAAGAACAGGAGCTTCAGAATCAAAGTTCTGAGGTTGTATCCTTCTTCTCTTAAGAAACACACAGCAAATTAAAATGTTGAGAGCATCTCAGTTGCCTCCATAAACTGTGGAAAGAGCCAGTGATGTCACTGGGTCCTTGTGAGGCTTGCAGCTGTTTGTCCTGTACTTTGCTGCCCTATGGAGAGTGCTCAGCAACTGTGAGCCATTGTTAGTTTGTCTATGCAATTCTTAGAAAATATAAAACAAGGTGGAAGGACACCAAGGCTCCTAGGAGTTGCCTTCAGCCCCTAAGACTTCATTCCTAAGCCTTCTGGCCCTTACTGCTTTACCCAGAGTCAAGAAACTGTCTTCTTGGAAAGAGTCCTCCCTTTCCAGATGTTGCCTAAGAGAGAAAATCGAAGTCAGCTAGGCTGTCACCCTCTGAGTGTAAGACTAGCCACAGAGATGGCTGCACAGGCAGAGGCAGAAATGAGTTAAAGGCTCAAAAGTTTAGTGGAGGAGGTGGGGTCCCTAGCACACTGTCTTCCAGGTCTAATTGCAGCACATTCCTAGGGTCTGCCGTCATCACCCCATCACTATGCAAGCGCCTCTCGGCATGGTGGGCGGAGAGGAGTCAGGATACCTCTGAAAGACACATAAAAACACAGGCTGACCCTTTTCAAACTTATGGCCATAGTCCATGTTGGAACCAAAGTAAATGAAACTAACATCTCTACTCAACATCCTAGAGCCAGTGCAAATAGGAACTCAGTGTTTCTCTAAATACACAGAGTATATTACCTTAGTCATAAAATTGGGGACTTTCAAATCGAATTTGTTCAGCCCTAGTGCTGTTGAAGGCTGGGCAGGTTTCCAAAGGAAATCACCTCCACGCAAACAGAGATTAGCAGTTCTCCCCTGTAGACATCTGGGAGTGATTCCCTATAATCTCCAGTAATTGTGGCTGCATTACATTCAAGCCCTGTTTTCAATTTTCTTAAACTTCTAGGACTGATTGTGTTATTAAATCATGCTGGCTGATGTGTTTAATAAGGACCTATTAAATGTTTATAAAATTAGGGAAATAAATATGGGGCTCTTAGTCAGATTGCCCAATGGCTCTGGGAACCTATTGTTAAAATAACAGTTCTGTTAAAGCTGATTTCTCCTCATGGTAGAGGCTAGTACCTGGTTTAAGACATCACCTCAATGTTCGTGACAGGCTGGTTATTCTAACTAACACTCCATTTGCTGAAAGGTTTGCCTCCGTCCCAATTCAACAAAGAAAGACATACATCCAAAGAAGAACCACTGAAAGATGGAGTGTTTTGGCCAACAAATAAGAAATGTCACCTCGGTTTTCAATGAAATAAGGAGAACTCCAATTTCTAGACTCGACCCTGAGAGCCCAGCTCCGTTGTTATTGTGGACAAGTTCACACCTGGCTTAATTTCAAACTGGAAATTGCACTCAGTACTCTGAGGCCTTCAGGAGGAAGGTGTGATAGGCCAGCAGAGCGGGAAGGGAAACTTGGCTAGGATTTGTGCAGCTGGGAGAGGGAATGCAATCCAGTCTTCAAACAGGAGGATTTACTCGGGCGTTATCTATCTATTGAATCTCAGTGATCATGAGTGGCTTGTAGCTACAGAAGTTCTTCTAAATCACATCCCACTCAAGCTAGTTCTGTAGACTTATCTCACTGGCTTTGGAGAGCAAAGTCTGGAAATAACTGTGGAAAGAGATCTGGGTTAATAATGACTTCTAATAAAACAGAAGACTCCCAGTCCCCAGGACATGAGCTGGACCAGGGCTTGTATCTGATTTCATAGTATGCAGCCACTTGGCCTAGGAAATGCCTCTCCAGGGAACCTCTTTCACCTTGTAACTAAAACAAGGCTATTAGGAGCGTCCACCTTTAAGGATTGCTCCAAAGGTCCAAGAGGACGGGGTTGTGTGGGCACTGTGCATTGGCACAGGCAAAGACTTCCAAAATGGTTACTGAAATTTAAGAGAAGTTATGAAGCAGAAACCAGTGTCCAAATGAGTGGTTCTGTTTGCAACATTAAAAGCAAGCCTGAAATGATGGCTATGAGTTGGTATCAACACAGCACTAACCAGCTACCCATCTCTCAAGCATTGCAGGAGGCACAGCACTGCAAGCTTCTCGTTCAGAGGATGCCCTAACACAGACACACAACCATACCTTTGGTCCTGTCCTTGCCAAAATTTTCTTGGCCTCCTGACCTTAAACTACTATTCCCTCTACCAGCGACCACAGCTCAAGTACTTCTATAGTCTTCAGGACAAACGTAAGCCCCATTTTCTTGGATGAATTAACCTTTGAGTTCTGCCCCTCCCCCTCCCCCCACAAGGAAGAAGAATGCAATTAAACAATATTTTTGGCACTTAAGATGAGGGACAGCAGAAACTGACGTCATGAAATAAACATGCCACCCTTAAAATACTTGTAACAAGTGTGTACTGTCTTGTTGCTTTCCCACAACCCCCACTTCTGTCTCAGAATATCATAAAGTGATGGGGAGCTGGCCTGGTTCACATTAGGACTTTGAAAGGTGGGTAGAGAATTGGATATAAGGTTAATACTTGGCAGAAACTTATAAATGACCTGATTGTTATTTTATATGGGCGACAACCTACACATTACGGCCTCTTGCCAGAAAGCCCCCATGTCTGGCTGGGTCGTTACATAGAGCAGGGTCCCAAGCCTGTTCTGTGGACAACACACTCACTCTGCATGATTGTGTATATGTTTGCTAGGATTATAAACAGGGCCTCTCCTGCACCAAGCTAAAATGCAGCACAATCCCAGAACAGCAATTATTTTTACGAATTTTCCCCCTCAGGGGAATTTCTCCCAGTTTAATTGTCTGGGGGATTGTTTCCTTGTGGGATTTTATTTCAAAACACCTTTTTTTTCCCCCATGAAGAGGAAAGAAAGAGAAGGCGGAATTTAAAAAAAAAAAAAGCCTTAAACACACAAACCTTCAATCACATAAAAATTCTCCAAACTCTGTGGCTGAAATTAATAGAGGTATTTCTTGGTGCATACGTTTTAGAATTATTTGTCTACAGATTCATTCAGAATTGATTATATTAAAGGTGTATAAATCTCATTTCCCTTCCCCCACTCCTTGGCTTTGGAAATGAATTCAAGCAAACCCACTGAATTTTAAGTTAAGACAAACAGGGGGAGGGCTCATTTGTCCCCAGTTATACATGAAATGGCTCATAATAGCGGATGCTGAGTTCATGAAGTGTATGTTCGACCTCCTTTGATATAAATTCCATCATCAGCGCACATAGAAATTGTATTTATGCATAAGACAGTGTTCTCCAATGTGAGCCCTATAAATTACAAGAACAGGAAATCCAAATTTATAAGATTCCATTTCTGGATTTATATTTAACGCTCTCTCCCGCATATTACCAAACAAATGCTGCATTAACAGAGCATGAAAGACTTTTTACTGGTGTAAGCTACAGCCATGACATCCACAGCATAGGCTGGGCTAAGGACTAAGTGCAAATTAGAAAGCAAAGACAAAGCATGCGGTGGAGCCAGGACCAGGGTGCCCAAAGGCCCATTGTTCCCTGAAATGTGGATAAGATGCTTATTTGCTCTGGAAGAAATATCAGTGTTCATTTCTCTTCCCACATCCTGCACAGTGAAGCAAAATTCAGTTATTTTTTTCTACCCCTTCCCCTCACTAATTCATTCAGTAGCTTGGGTATTGGGGCTGTAAAAATGAGTTGGCAGAGAAGCAGGTACTGGCGTGTGAAGTTGGGTAGATAAAGAAGGCAGACTGGATCTTAGAAAAGTTGTGAGGAGAAGAGAAGAATATAATCAAAATGCATGATATGAAATTCTCAAAAAATCAGAGTTCAAGTTCCAGCAACTCTACCAAGTGGCTAAAAACCACCTGTAACTTCACTCTATGAAATCTGACTCCATCCTCTGGTATGTATGGGCACTGCATTTATGTATACCTCATAAACACACACACACACACACACACACACAAACACACATTATTTATTTAAAATAAAAATAATAATTCTGGTACCTGTTTATTCATGTACTTATCAAAAACTTACTAACTAGTTAATATGTCTCAACTATTTGATGGAGGACATAGAATCTACAAGGAATGACAAAGTAGGGAATGTCACGATGTTTATGTGCCTAAGTTATGATAATAATGTTACTAACATTGGCTTACTTTTATCAACCAATTGCCTTATGTTAGGCATCATTCTAGATTTTCTTATGTGTTAAAATAACTTATTCTTCTCATAATGCAGTGGTGATAGATACTGTTTGTTTAATGCAACCATGAGAAACCAAAGCTACATGTAAATTCTCTTAGCTAATGAGGAGTATCATAAACAAGTAGACCAATGGCTTTAAGGCTGGTGTATTTACCCACTGTGCTGGAAGGAACAGGCCCTCCAAATCATCCGTTCATCACTCACTTCTGCTCTTCGTTGTCTGCCGGCCTTAGGCAAGTTTGTTAATTACATGGTGCTTTCTTTTCCTCATCGATAAAATGGGTATAAATCTTGCTTGCCTTTTCATGCTGCAGAGATAAAGATGGAGGGCAGGGCTACACAAACAGAGGACAGAGCTCAGACAGTCCATGCTGGGGATGCCCCTCGCTGCCCATTATTTATGCTCACCATATAATGAGCCTCCTCCACTCTCTTTTTTCGCACAAGAGATGCAGGAAGACATCACAGCAGACCTCTCTCAGGACCTTCACTAGGAGAGGCTGCCTTAGACCAGCATAGTTTCCAACTATGGAAACTATGGGCTTAGGTCTTGAAAGTTGGCCACCAAATATCTACTGCCTTTCCACAGGGCATCTGAGCACAATGGTGCTCAGGCCTTGACATTACACTGTGCACTTTACATCTGTATCTACAGCTTAGCTCTGCACCCACGGTGCCTGCCACATTTTCAATCCCTTGTGCCTTCAGGAAAAATTTGGGGATTGCTTCTGACACCTTCAGAATCTTGAAGGCTTGGTATTGGAAAGGAATATACCCTAAAGACCATGAGGACTGGATGTCAAGTACCAAAATGTACAAAAACAGTCAAACTTCAACTACTTGCTAACCGTCTGCCCAAAGTGTGGGCACCAACCCCCTTCCTGTCTGTGACTCTTGACATCAGCTGCTGTTTTCTTGAGATTTTTATCTTCAGTCTCAGGCAATGTTCCCTGGGGGCAGGAACAGAGTCTGAACTGAGCTGACCAGTACAGAAAAAGAGTTTATCAAAAGGACATGGGGTGAAACACTAGTGAGGACCAAGCTTGGATGCCATTAGCCTGAAAGGAGGCACCCCTCCCCCATAATATGCCACAGGATCGGACAATCTGATGGCTGTACTGGTGCTGGGGCATCTATCCTGGACCAGACTGTTTTGACCACTATCACTCTCTTTACCTGGAAATGGTGTGAGGCAGAAATCATTCTCATTGACGAAGGGCATTCCCTGGCTCTGTCGCTCTGCCTCTGGACAGACAGTTAGGAGTGAGTGTCTGTGAGTATCCATTCAGGATCTACATATACCCTGAAAGGACAGCTTTCAAAGCAAGGCTCTTGCATCCTAAGATTCTACAGACAAAACGCTACCTTCCTCAACATGGGGTACTATAACCAAATACCACAGTCTGGGTGGCTTAAATAACAGGTTTATCATAGCTGTGGAGGTCAGAAGTCCAAGGCCAAGGAGATGGTACATCCAGTTCCTAGTAATGGTCATTTTCCTGGCCTGCAAATGAGCGTCATTTTCCTTGTCTTTCTTTTCTTTTAAGGACACAAGCCCTATTATAGAGACCCCACTTGTATGACCACACTGTACCTAATCATCCTTTAAAACCTCATTTCCAAAGATTTTATTGGGGGCCAGAACACCACCCCTTTGAAACAGACAAACGTTGAGTACACAACAGATGTGGCCTCTGTGTACCCTCATATCTCACCAGGAGAAGCCTCCAAAACCAACAGTTTAAGTGTTCACTATCGCCAGCCAAAAATGATGACAAGAAGTACTTTACATCTTTCCAGTTAATCAGTGATACTTTGGGAATGACTTTTCTTGCCTCTACTCAGGGCCATTCATAAGGTCTGTAAGAACTGGGAAATGAGTTGCTAGAATCTGGTGGGTGGAGGCCAGGGTTGCTGGTAAACATCCAGCAATACACAATCTAGTGGGGACAGACACAACAATGTGCCAGGATGATTCTAGAACCAAAGTAGTGTGCCCCTGAGTTACAGTGAGTGTAACACACAAGCAGGAACACTGTCTGGTCTTGTGTAGTTTTATGTCTTGATAGATACCCAAGGAAGTAAAAGTTGAATTAATAAATATCTTTAACAGCCCACTAGATCAATGGTACAGAGGTCAGTAGTATGTTATTTCATTTGACTTCTGAGTTACTTCTGGCCATCACAGCTTAGAGCATATGACTATACATAAGGCAGAACCCTAACACACTGTTCTGGGGTGGCTAGTTTACATCAACTTGACACATATCTAGAGTCATCTGCAAAGAGGGAACCACGATGGAGTGATTGCCTCCATCAGATTGTCTGTAGACAAGCAGAGTTCTTGATTAATGACTTCTCTGGGAAGGTCTAGGGCTATTAATTCCCAGACAGGTGGGGCTTGTGGTATGAGAAAGCAAACTGAGCAAGCCAGTAAACAGCATACCTCCATGGCCTAAGCCTAGCTCCTGCCATGACTTCTCTCAGGATCAGACTCTGACCTGGGGATTGTAAGCTGAGTTATAAAGAAATACTTAAAGAATTAATGAAGTCTGTGTAAAATCCAGACAGAACAGTACCTAGAAGGCCCCAAACAACCCAGCCTTCTCCTGTGCCTGCCATCTCTTCTACCGCGACCTTTCACCTTGCTGAAGCTTTCTGGTATTGATCCTCTCTGGAAATGAGGCTCCTGTTCCCTCTGCCCTGAAGTCATCTCTCACCCCACTCCACAGATAACTGTCAGGATCTCCTGTACAACATTGCTGGCATGACCTCTTGACTATCCCATGCAAACAGTCACCTCCCACCCTGATCATTTCTGGTACCTACTTACTCTGTTTCATTCATAATAAATTGATGGTTTTTCTAGCATACTTCAGAAAAGCTAATCTTTAGCTATTACCTATTAATTGTCTTCCCCACCAAGAGTGGATGTTTTTTGAAGTCATTCTAACATATAAAGGCTTAGGATAGATGATTGACAAATATTTGCCAACTAAATAACCAACTGCATAAATCTGACATTTGTTGTTGTTTTGTTTGTTTGTTTGATTTTGTTTTTTTTTTTTTCTATAACAAGGTTTCTCTGTGTAGCCTTGGGTGTCTTGGACTTGTATTATGGACTAGGCTGGTCTCGAACTCACAGCAATATGCCTGTCATTGCCTCCATAAATGCTGGGATTAAAGATGTGTACCAACATGCCTGAATCTAAACTGACTTTCTAAAGTTTACAGAACAGCAGGCCAGAGGAGTACAACAAACACTCAGAGTGTCTGGGTGCTTGGTGATATTTGGGGCTCCTCCTGAGACCTCCTGTGTACCAAAGAGTGGTCAGGGATTCCAAAATTAGTACCTGTTTTACAGAAGTCTATGAAGGATTTGTGACTATCTAAACTTTACAAATGAGGCTTCTTTTAAAATAACTATCCCCAGGGCAACAGAGTTGGATAGTAACAGAGAAGGAAAATGAACGGGGATTTCCTGATTCCAAAGCTCTTGACCCTAAGCCCAACTGGAAAAGCATTGTGCTTGGGATTGATCTGATGAAAGAATTTTCATGGAGCCTGTACCAAGTGGCCTAATAGAGGTGACGAATTTTGAGGTGAACAGAAGAGGAAAGTAGCCACATTGTCCCACACAGGAGACTTCTTCAGATCAACAGGCAAGTTTGTGACTGTTAAAAATAATATTATAATGTTTGTGGACATTTGACAATTTAATTGTAACCTCTGGACTTCACTCAATTCCAGTGTATATTAGACTAGAAGATGGGACCGTATTTTACTACTAATGACACTGAACCATGGAATGGTCGTATGGCTTTGGTCCATAGGACAAGGGGAAAGGAATAGTTTTGGATATTTTCTGCTATTTTACCCTCAATCAATATAAAATGGAAAAGAAACCTACTAATATGTGTGTGTGTGTGTGTGTGTGTGTGTGTGTGTGTCCTGGAGAAATCATTTAGCAGTTAAGCATGCATACTAGTGCTGAAAAGGACCCTAATTCAGTTCCCAGAACCCCAGTTAGACATCTCACAACTTCCGGCAACTCCAGCTCCAAAAGATCCTATGCCCTCTTCCGGCCTCTGAGGGCACTGCACTTATATACAAAGCCACTTATACATGTACAAAAGAATAACAAAATAAAAATCTTCAAAATAAACATGAAAATTATATGTGTACATATATGAAAACATATATATTTTGTGCATGTGTATACATGTATGTATTTGCATATTTTATCTGAATGCACATAAGTGTGTGTGTGTGTGTGTGTGTGTGTGTGTGTGTGTGTGTGTGTGTTATATGCAATCCCATAATGAGATCTCAAAAGCAACACCCTCCTGTTCATCCCAGGCATTAAGTTCTCTGTTCCAGACATAGCTGGAACTCAAAAGAATCAGAGGGGTCCTGAGAAACGCCCTAAGAACATATGAGTCAAGACATCTGGTCTCTAGATTTGACCTTTCCACTTTCTTTACAAAAGAGGAGTTGGGTCATATGATCTCCGAAGTAGCATGGCCAGTGCTTCCAGAACCCTCTTGTCTCTGCACAAGCTATTTTCTCCTGGACAACAGCTGGCTTCTCCTTGGACAAGTTCATTCCCCCACTGCCTAGCTTAAACTTCCCTTCCTTGGGTGATCTCTCTTCTCACAGCATCCCGAACTTTCCTTATACTGAATTTAGCACAACAGTTTAAAAGCAGCCTCTTATCTGTATGTTGCTTGTTCTAAATCTGTCCATGCTACTTGGGCATCACTTCTCAAGGATCAGGAGTCATTTGATAATTCTCCTGCTTCCTGAGACTCAGGAAGTGCAGGCACCCCTTCATTCTATGTGGGGTTAATGGAGGCAGAGTAGAGCTCAGAGTTAGGCTTAGCTTCCGTCTCCGTCGGGATCTATGTGTGTGATGTAGCCCTGTGTACACCATTCTCTCTCTGTAGCGATGCTTCAAGCCTGGTAACAAAGTACATAACATATACATACAAACCTTCGTGACTCCATTGCATAAATATCAGATCACTGTGAGCTCCTCAGTCCTCAGCAGACCAGCTTTCCTTCTGTCCTTATTCTGCACCAGATGTAGCCCAAACCTCCTGAACTGATAGCTTTCTACATCCACAAGAATGCTTATTCAAATGAACTGAGTGCAAGTTCATTTGTTAATGTTGCTTTGGAGTGTCTGTTCGCAAAGACTTTATAACCAATGATACTGGAAGAGTCATCTAATGACCTCTTGACTTCATTTTGTTTCAAACCAAAGTGTCCCACCCACACTGTCCTCTTCTTTTTTTTTCTTCAGCAAACTCAATGCCAAATGACTTTGGGCCCATCTCACAAGTAAAATCCTCATTCCAACAATGAAGACTGACAGGAGCCAGTGCTACTCAGAAAACCCCTGGACTTCAATGCTAGCAATGTCTGTCTCTCTGGAGGAGGACACACTCTCAGGGTGACTACTTTACACGTGGTAGCATGTGAGTAAAGGAGTTTATTATCACAATAGGCTCAAATTACTTTATATAGTCACAGCTCAAAAGGTCTTGTTGATATAAAAGCAGATTTTATTTCATTGTTCTTAGAGTATTTGGTATAAGCATCTTGATACTACTCATGAGAAATAAGGCAGTAAATAATGCTACTTACTGATATTTTTCCAATCCACTAGATTATATCAGGATGTAGAGATCACATTTTTTCCTACAGCTGCTCTATCTCCAGCAAGCAGCACCATAGCCTAGAACAAGGCATTACAATGGCCATGTGTTCTAGCTTTTCCAAGGCCATTTCCATTTGCTATGTATTTTTTTCTTGAAATAGATATGTTTGACTAATACCAAGTGTGAAATAACAAACAAATGATGCAACAGATGAGTCATGGCCCCAGCACCACCTAAGCCATGTGATGAACTGATAAAACTCTCTAAAAAGAAACAAAGGGTTGGAGAGATTTCTCAGTGGTCAGGAACATGTGCGGCTCCCCCAGAGAACCTGAGTTCAGGTTCTAGCATCTATGCTGGGTGGTGCCATCTTGCCTGGGGGATCAGAGGCCTTCTTCTGGCTTCTGTGGGTACTAGCACATTTATACAACACACACGTAAGTAAAAGTAAATCTTTAAAAAGATATAATCAAAAAGCTCTCATTTGCCGAGTATGGTGAACTCTGTGAGAGAGATGATGACTGCCCCTGTGGCTACTCTCAGTGAACAATGACCTAGACGGAGAGTAGGAACTGGGACAAGCTGGTAGGAACTTGCCACTGTTACAAAGGAACCCCAGTAGAACACAGGTATTATAGTGAATTGAAAGGGGGAAACATTGTTCCATGGATGACTAGCAATAAATATAGCATTGGATGAATCATATGCCAGCGCCAGAAACTGTCTACTCATCAGAAAACAGGGACTATGAATGGCCATGATATCCAACTTGATAGATTACTATATAACCTAGACCCTGCAGAGATCAAAGCCACCACACCTTGACCTGCCTCTTCTGTGCTTAATAAACTTATATAACCTGTCACCTGTGGCAAAAACCAAGGCAGAACTATGGTTTCCAGGTCTCGGTACAACCTTTTAGTGCTCTGTGGACTCCTGAGTAGGGTAGACTAGTTATTCTCCATGTGTGATGCGCTGTCATGGAGCTCAGCAGATCACAGAACATTTCAGATCCATGCTGGGCACTCCTGCTGGCCTGCCCTAGTGGGGAACATCCTGCCGCTTCTCTGTTACCTTGACATGGAAGTGAACTGCGGAGGAGTTAGACAACACAAGCAGAAGAATCCCCGACTCTCCTTTGATTTAAGTAGGAAAGGAAAATTTTAAGATGAGAGAAAAATAGGTCATCAAGACTCTGATTCTTAGAAGACAGGGCCAGACACTTAACTCCATTTCAGAAGTAGCTACTACTCTGGTAGAGGAACACATTGGCTGAAGGAGAAAGATAATGGATCACAACTCGTCATTGGCATCTTGAAGGGTGGTTGGAGGGTGCTGAGTGAACCTGATGCTTGGGTGCTGGTCTGGCTCTCGTCTTCTCTCCAGAGAACACAGATCCCTCAGGTAACTGCCCTATAGGCTGTCAAGCTCTTTGGATAGCAGCATATCTCTTCACACACAGTCATTAGCACATGCCCTGCATACTGGGGTAGGCAGGTGGAACTGTTCCTGGTTTGGAGGGGAGCAGATACATGATTAGAGTTTCTAATGACCTATCATCTGTAAGTTTAAAGACACCAAAGAACCAAGGAGATGCTTCTGTGGGTGAAAACACCACTGACAAGCCGGACCACTTGAGTTCAGTCCCTGGGGCCATGCTGTGGAAAGAGAACAACTCCTACACACTGTCCTCTGCCTTTCACACACATGCTGTGGCACACATGTACACATACAAACATCATAAAAGACACTGCATACTGATATATCACACAGCCAGGCTGATTTCCTGGACATGTGACCTCCGCAGTTGCAAGTACCTGTGGTGGGAGTGACATCTTCCATAGTTTAACCCTTTTCTGTTGCCATCTTGAAATTCTCAGTAACTATTCAACAAGAAATCTGGAATTGTTTTCTAATCTGAGTCCCAGAGTCTATTTGTCTCTTTGAAAATATCCATGAATAGAGGTGAGGTTACCATTTATCAAATTCTATATGTATCTTGGAGGCCTAGAAAATATCTTGAGCAAGAGAAGAATAGGGATTCATGACTTTAATCCGGACATAGATTTCTTCCCCTGTCAATAAGGATACATTTATCTGAACACAAAAACAGTTATAACTAATAAAAGGAACAGTGAGAAAGAGCTCATGTGGGGCAAGGGAGTGAAACAACATGGAAAATGTGCCTAGAATAAGGAGAAGTTTATGGAAAAAAGCTAAAAAGAGAAAACAGAAGTAGACCAATTGCCCAGATTAGAAAATGTCACTTCTACATTGCTGCCCATATCTCCCTGGATTTGTCTTCACCTCTTTATTCTTTCCTCCTCTCCTCTCTCCTTCTACTTTTCCCACAACCATTCAGTGATGGGAGACAATGAAAAGTGTAAGAAAAGAGATGAGGACACAGTGCTCTGAGCTTTCACACAAGGGAGGCATCCCTCCCAGCTGGTGAGAAGGTATTTGGAAGAGTTAGCATTGTAGTTGGTCCTTGGGAGGTGGGACTCTCTGGGACACAAGGTGACAGAAAGGGTTTCTGAGGCGAGGGGACAGTGGGGGACAAAGGCATGAAACGAGAGAGCCTGGGGGTGATTATAAAGACAAGTGTCTAGCTTTGTTCGGCTGGAGAACAGGGTTCGTGAGGAAGAGCGGTGGGTGGTAGTGCTTTCATTTCTCCCTCTATTGATTCTTTTCCTAAATATTTCAGAAGAACAGAAGCCACCATTTGGAGAATGGCAGGCTGAGCCAAGTAACTAGTCCTTGGAGACAACCTTATCTCTCTGCCTTACACTGTGATGTATCATGATTTCCAATGTGGAGGCTGTCAGTCAAGACAGGGTCGAGTCATATGGCAGAGCAAACAATTTCCACATTTCAGTTGCTTAAAAATGTTAACAAGGTTTATTTACCATCCATGCTGTGTATGCACAGCAAATCCACCAGGGCTCTGCTTCACTTCAGCTAGGGATCCAGGCTCAACAAGCCAGCCATCTGGAGCTCTGCTGGTAGCCCTGAGGGATGGAAAGCAAAAGAGTAGCTGTGCAGTGCCTCTTAGAGGCGTTGACCCAAAGGGAATCTGTGTCACCTCTATTCACAATCTCATTGGCCAATAAAAATCTTATGAGCCTACCCAGCAGGCTAGGAAAGACATAATCTTGCCATATTATGAGTAGAAGCGAGGTTGGGACTAACTAATGGATGACAATAATGAATATCACAGTGTATTGAGAGTCAGTCTATTCCAAGACAGCCTTTTTGCCCCCTTTGCTATAACAAAATACCTAAGGCTATGAATTTTTAAGGAAAAAAGGTTTAGGTCAGAGTTCAGGCACCAGGCTCTGCTCAGCTCAGATGACATTCCCATAGTAGACAGAATTCCCATGGTGGAAGTATGTGTACTAGGAAGACAGGATATTGAAAGAGAACACTAAGCTATATTCGTGGGAATTTCCCAACTTGATCAGTGCTGTTACCAGCAAGGCAACACCCTTGATGTCCTAAGTTTCCAGCACCTCTTAACTCTACACACTGTGGGCCAATTTTCCAGCACACAAATTCTTGGGGTACAGACAAAAGCAATATGCAAGCTATAACAATACACAATATCTACTTAAATTTATGAGAATAGAACTCAATAGGTAGTTTTTACTTTCATGTTTTGGCAGGTGAAGTTGATAATCAAATTTGTTTATACACCGGAATGAAGGTTTAAAATAGATTTCCATGAAACCTCTTACATTTAGTTTCAAAATTAAATTAATACCTTCTGGTTTTTGGGTTTTACTGCTTTGCACAGATATTTATAATTTGAACAATATGATAAAGTATTGCTTCTGTATTAGTCTTGAATTTTCTCTAGTCTAAGGACACAGCACCACTTTCTCCTCTTTTGCTCACAACAAATGTCACCACTCAATCATAGACCTCTTTTTCCATTAGTCCTAATTTGAAGCCTCCCATTTTAGTGTTCTAGTTCGTTACTGCCATATGATCAGCTTTAAATATGATTTAACCAAGTTCTGGAGGGGGTTTCTGTTTAAGATGAGGAGCATGTCTGAGAAAATCAGCAACATACCAATAGGAAAGACGCTTTCACATATGCATCAATTCAATTTCATCATTTGGCCAACAAGAATAAGTACACTAACCATTGACTAACTCTAGGTATAGAGGACACTGGGAGAAAGAGCAAGCATGGTTTCTTCTTCAACAGCCCAGACAGGGACAAGAAAGGGAGTCAGAGAAACAAACAATTATAAGACAGAAATACTTTGACAATGGTACCACAGAGGAATGGCTGATTATTTTTGGTTGCACAGGGGAGACTGCATAGTGCCAAAGAATGAGTGGTAATTTTCTTGAGAAAGACAAAGTCAAGGGCACAGAGGCTGAGGGAGCATCCACACAGCATAGAATTAGAGGCAGTATCTGGGACATTGGCTGGAGATTGGCAGCTCTGGAATGACGAGGGAAAAGATGAGGTCAGGACACTATGTACAGGTGTAATTCATGACAACCAGTAAAGTATAGGCTGGAGTCTGAAAGACCAGCATGGGAGTGGGAGAAGTATTTATCAGTGCAAGGCTCTCCTCCCACTGGTGGGTATTCCAATGCTGCCCATTTCATCTACTCACAGGACAAAGCTACACATTGTTCTTAGGCTTCCTCTCTTTCCCATCGCCCTTTTCCTCAACTGCAATAGAACATAATCTTGCCAAAGGTGTGACAAATACTAAAAATAAATTAGTAAAATACTCTATTGGAAGATATTCCCTCAGTGAATGACATGCAAAATTTTGTCTTTAAACTTGATCAAACCAACCTCTACTGCACCATAATACCAGTGTCTACATGACTGGAGGTGACAGGATGCCGCCCACAGTGAAGCTTGTGGAACTTCATCTTTCTATAACCAGGAGGAGGACGTTAAGACCAAGTCTTCAAGTCTTCTTGTTTGTTTATTTTTCTGCTTTCAAGACAGGGTTTCTCTGTGTAGCCTTGGCTGTCCTGGTCTCACTTCATAGATCAGACTGGCCCCAAACTCACAGAGATCCACCTGCCCCTGCCTCCCTGAGTACTGGGATCACAGGTGTGCACCACTGAACCTGGCTATCTTCAAGCTTTTTGAAGATGCAGACAATGCTGTTTGTCTGAATAATGCTCATTGTTTGTAAGAGTTCAGGGAGTCCATTGAACTGAATCAAGCTGCAAAGGGAGGTTGTCCTGAGAATGCTGCTTGTGGCACATGCCTACTTCATTTCTGCTTCTCTTTGAAGACTGACCATCTTTGTTTGTGGTGTATGTAGTGAAGCAAGGCTACACACACACGCGTGCACACACACACACACACACACACACACACACACACACAAAATATTCCCTCTTCAGCTTTTAGAGAGAACCATTTCCTTATAGCTCTTATAATGTTTGGTCCACCTAATTTAATTCTGACTAACAGGATACAACTGGTCCGTAAGCCATCTTTTATGAGTCTCTGCTTCTACTATCATGACCTGACAAACATGTGTTCCTATGGTACTGCATAACTTGTCATGAGACTGACACTTCTACAGTGCAGATAACAGGCTTTCCCAAGTGTGCACACAGTGTTAGCTTCTCTGATACTGCCTTAGAGAAATATGGCTCTCCCTAGTAGTAGGATTTAATTTTCTCTGTTGAAAAGACCAGTCCCACTGAGATTTTAATCTCAGAATTACTATTCTAGTAAAATGAGTCTGGTTTGTGTCTCATTAACAGAATTCACAACTGTGATCATATTGCAAAGTGTGGTTTCTAACTCAGGAAGCGTGATGAAAAAGCAGGTACGAGAATCAGTTCTAAGACAATTCAAGACACATTCTACAAAGGATGGGCTTGACAAACAACTAAGTAGATAGTGCCAACATCTTCTCAGGGAAGAATAAGAAAGTGAAACCTATCCTGGTCATCCTCAGACAGTCCCAGGCTTCCCTCTGCCAACACCTGCCTGCGGGTTTCTTATTACTGAAGAGCAAGAGAGTTCAAAAGGACCATTTCTTTCAGAAGGACTTTCCACCTCATCACTCCATCCCAGGATCTCCATTGTGGTTGCCAAGGAAACGTAGAATGTGGGACTCAAACGCTGAAGCTGTAAGTCATTTTCTGTAAGCTACTGCACAGCTGGCAGATGTTGATAAATTTGACTCAGTACCACCCAGGAGCAGAACTCTGCGGACAAATGTGGGAAGTTTCCAAGTGTATGACACAACTAGTCACACCCTCTGTTCCTCCTACAGGAGGTCTATGCTCTGAGGGAGAAGGAAAACTTGCTCCAATGCTGTCCTCAGCCACTGGGCTGGATGCAAGCCCTACACTTTCTACAGAGCCATTTCTTTAAGACCTCCTGCCCCAGGTAGTCATGCTCCACAAAGGCAAATGGATATTTCTGGCATCACCCTCCACGAGCAGCTGTCCACAGACAGACAGGTCTTGTTGGCCCTCAGCTCCTTGGCTTATAACTGAACCTTCCAAACCTCCTTCTCTCCTATGAGTTGAAACACCTACCATAAGGGAATGGGTGGCAGCTTAGAGAGAAGAGTTTGGAATGCAAAACCTTGCTTAAGGGAACCAATGGCCCTTCTCTGCGAGGACAATGACCAGATGCTAGTACAGTAGGGGCATTCTGATGGAAGGCCACAGGAGATGGATGTTTGTTATATCTAAGCCCAAAATATATCTGAAGTACACCCAGCTTCTTTCTTCATAGCCCACCCTCTGGGTCCTTCTGGGCTACTGTCAGAATTGACTTGTCTCCCTATTTTTACCCTGACCCATTTCCAATCCATTCTCACTGGCAGCCCAAGTCATTGACATAAAACTGATGCATTCATCTTCCTTGGCCACAGATCTCTCAAGACTGAGGAAGAAAGCCAGTTACCTGCTGTGGTCATGAAGGGGCTGACCCCTGCTCCCCTCCCTGTCCTCATTTTGTTCCCTTCTCTTTCATTTGTTACCCTGGCCTTGTTGTGTCTCTGTTTGAAGCCACCCAGGGCTTCCCTTCTGCCAGCCTAAGGCCCCTGCTGGGACTCATGTCATAGTTGGGTTCTCTTTCCTCCGTTGCTGCCTGTTAGCTTCGGTATCACCTTGTCAAAGAGGCAGTCCCTGGCCAGCCTGATTAAAAGAAGCCTTCCTTCCCACCCTCACCAGTTGCTCTCCTTGCTCTTGCAACCGTGTGCTTGACAAAAGCAAATCAAAGAAGGAGGAGATTATTGTAGTCCCAGTTCCAGGGTTTAGAGAAAGACATGCCAGTGGGAGGATGAAGCAGTTGGTCACATTGCATCCATGATCAAAAATCAGAAAGGGATGGATGCTAGCGCTCAGCTGGCTTTCACATTTTTATATGGTCTAGCAGCCTAGCCCATGGGCTAGGGCCATCACACTTACAGGGTGTCTTCGCACATCAATTAACACAGTCTAGAAACATCCAGAGGTTTGCCTCATGATTCAGTGCTTCAGGACGAGGTCAAATTGATATTCACTATTGACCAACACACTTCCTCTTCCCCATCACCCCTCACCCTGGATAAACTCAGGCTCTGTGAAAGGGTTTTCTTCTAGCATGTCATCCTCCCAATGCTTTATACCTGCCACAAAGGGAAGGCCATGGCCATTCCTTTCGCTCATGGACTCCCCTCTACCCAACACAGTTCTCAGTGCTGACATAAGACTGGCAAATGATCTTCCCTCCGAGTCCTCATTTCCCTTTTCTGCCATAGGGATAAAAATGGCACATTCCTCTTAGATTTGACAAGAAGATGACACTGCTCAAGAAACAGTTCTCAGTTAATGACTAGCTGCTAACAAGTGTTCAAAGATTCTAGGTGCTGGGGCTGGAGATGTAGTTTGTTAGAGTGCTTGCCTAGCATTCACAAGGACCTGGGTACCAACTTGAAACACCCCATAAAAACGTGTGGTGGTGCATACCCATAATTGAAAGACCTGCAGGGTTGAATAAAGCAAGAGGATCAGAAGTTTAAGGTCATCCTTGGCTACATAAGGAATATGAGGTCAGTTTGGGCTGTATGAGACAATGTCTTTTAAATTTTAGGTGTGGTTATTGTTGGCTGTATCATCATCATCATCATCATTATATTTTGGTCTACTAAACATGACCTTAAATCTTAATTGAGTGGTACATAGGTCTTCTATGCTTTCCTGATGGGAGTGTGTTTGTGTGTGTGTGTGTGTGTGTGTGTGTGTGTGTGTCTGCTGTGCGCACATGTGCGCACACGCACTCTTCTCTTATTTTCATCATGGTAACACATAACTCCAGCCTTCTGTTCTATTCCTTTTTATACCAGACAGCATTTTACCACAAAGAGCGGCTGCTGTTTCTCTAACGGCAGTCACACACTTAATGCTTCAATTTCCACATTTTATTTTATATGTAATTTAAAGCCCATGGTGCCTTAATTGTAAAATAGGCCTTATTAAAATAATAGCTTGAAAACCAGTGGGGCTCCCTGTGCCGAGCAATGAGGGTTTTTAGCGTAACGGCTGTTTACTAGGATTTAAAAAGAGACACAACCCAAATAAAGCTGTAAAGACATTTCCAGCGTGAGTGATGGGCCAAGGACCAGCTGATAATTAAGCTCTCCCCAGCCCCCGCACCAGTTTTTTTTTTCCTCCTTTCTTTTGGTGCTGTCTGGAGCTTTCCTTAGCAATCCAAAGCACACTCTTTACTGCTTTTATGATTGATGAGGCAGGGAGGATGCTTCAGTACGAGGCAGCAACGCGGTGCTTTGATTAATGATGCTGGTGGGGCTCCCAGAAGACCAAAGAGAATAACACTTATCAGAAAGGCAGCTGATGCCACTGAGAGGGACCGCAGTTCCTAGGGACCTGTCGATTGTGGGAGTGGGGAATGGTGTGCACCTTGAGGGCTTTTAATGTAGTTATACCCTAACCTTACCTTCTTAAAGGCCTGGGAGAAGTACTAAAGGTTATTATGTTCCACCATTGTACAAATCCCGCACTGGCCAGAGTCCCCTAGAAATCTCTAACACTCAAGAACTGCCAGCAGTCTCTGGCACTATCTTAGCCATAACAGGTTTTCTTCGCTGTGATTTTTCTTAGCCAGTTAAAGTCAGGTAAAGAGATTTCATAGGTTAAGAACGCTTAACTGCTTCTACCCATGGGTCTCTGGCTGTTACTCAGATGTGTTCTAGATGCTCTTAATAGCTATGAAGTAGGTGTGAATATTCTTCTTCCTTCATGACTAAGGAAACCTAGGCTCACACTACTATCTGGTATAGCTCAACCTCATCCTGAGCTAGAAGCAAGGATGCAAGCATTGGTCCCAATGCCCAAGTCTGCATGGCTCCTCAGCAACCCTGTACTTCTTGAAGATAGTCAGAGGACTCATGGGAAGGTATCCAACTAGGCTTCCGAACACCTGGGAATTAGCCTCTGCCTCTGTCTGGAAACTCGCATGAGATTCTCACTTCTGGGTCTCAGAGTCTGTAACTATGAAATTAGAAATGCCCAAGAATCAGATATATTCACACTCATAAATGTTCTTGGCAAAATGAGAAGCCTAGCAAACTCTTTGTTCTAGTGACTGCGCAGAAAAAGCATGCATGAAGCAAAACAGTGCAAACTGAGATTCTTGGTTTCTGAACAACCTGGTATCGTCTCTGAATCCAAAATGTGTGACTTTGATGAGGTGTGGAACCTCTCTGAATCTCAGCCTTCTGCTCCACCAAACCAGCTCAATATTCACCTCTCAGCATCACCAGGAGCATCCCATAATAGTGTGTCCACAGAGTGGCTTACACACTGCCTGGCACCTGTGCCCCTGAACGTTAGCTTGCATCATCATTTCTTTTATGCCTTTCCACTGGGCTGCAGCCTCCTCCTCACTGCCCTCTCAGGGGGATCTGTGCCTGCATTTCCAGCTTGCCTCTCCAGACCTTTGGAGCATTGCAAACTGAAAAGGGAAATAGAAGTCAAAGAGAGCCCCGAGGCTCCAGAGCTGTGGTTTTGAAAATCAGTATACCTGTTCACCGCGGCACTCCCAGACTCTCCTGGGAGTGCATACAGCATGTGAGCTTTGCACCCCAGCATAGAACACAGAGGAAGTTGTGAGGTAAAAGCGCTGACCAGAAGGCAGGTTTGTGCTGTGGACAGGCTTCTGTAGCTGCAGTAACATGCAGGGAAAGCATAGAGAGGGTCTCAACCTTCCTAATGCTGCAACCCAATACAGTTCCTCATGTAGTGGCGGTCCCCAATTATAACATTATTTTGTTGCTACTTTATAATTGTAATTTTGTCCCTGTTATGAATCATAATGTACATTTTGACATATAAGATACCCGATATACAACCCCACCCACAGGTTGAGAACCAATTCTATAAAGGAAATTTAAACACAAGATATGCCAGATGATTCCCCCCCCCCTCCAACACCCTCCTTCTCCCACAAAAATGCTACAAACACTCTTCTGCATCTTTCCAGGGGCTTTTACATCCTTCATGATGGAGATGAGGATGAGGATGAGCGTGCTGCTGAAGGAAACATCAGGCAAACATATACTTTGAACTTTTTCAAATACCTGAGCATATACTAAGAATGTTTGCATATTGCCAAACCAAAACTGCAAAGGAGAGCATGAAGTGTTGCACAGAATGTGAACCCAGACACACCCAGCTTTGAACCATGGCTCTGCCATTTCTGAGTTCAGGGACCCCAGAATTCTTAACTTACTCATTATATTTCCTCATAGGAGGCAGCAACTCAGTGCACTGTCACAGAAGGCAGCTTTAGTGGCCAAACACTGCACCCCAAAATCCACTGGGTAAATGCATCTTAAGTGATACCCTTTTACTTTATATGAAAAAACAGGAGAAAATAAAATTATATATATATATATATGAGATCTGTAGTAGCAAGTGTTAGACCGATGTCAGCCTGTGCAATCAGTATGTTGGTAAGGATGGGCTGAGCTACATGCTAGTGAAAGAGAAACCGTGGCACCTCCGCGAATTGGCTCAGTGACAGTTGGTTTCTCATTCAAAGAAGAGGAGAAATTTCTCTCCATCAGAGAGCTTTGATCTTTACCTCTGCTGACACCACAGTGTCAATCAATCAAGCTGCGGCTTTTCAGTGAGCTACAACAGAGACCAAGCAGGGTCAAGGAGGCAACATGGCTGATGTTTCCCTTGCCACAGCTGCAGCCCAAGGGCTCCTTGTCCCTCAGTCAGAGCTGGTTCTAAAGCCACATGCCAACACAGCAGTCGTGATCCCTTTGGGGGCATCATTTCACATATTTACAATATGATTCCTAACAGTAGTGAAGCTACAGTAATCAAGCAGCAATGAAATGATTTTGTGGCTGGGGGTGGGGTGTCACATGAGGATCTGTATTAAAGGGTCACACACAGCATTGGAAGATTGAGAACCATTGCGATCCAGGGCAGCTGCTGTTAAACAAAGTGGACTGCCCAACTCCTGGCATTGGTCCATGGTGTATCGAGAGTGCTCAGCCCTTTGCCTGGTCCCTGGTTGGTGTGGGCTGAGTGCTGTGGTCAAGGTCACTGCTTCTGGCCCTATCCTGTCCCATGGATTCAGTGCAATTCTGACTTGGATCAGACCCTCTTGTGTTCCCAGTGTATGAACCGTGGTGGGTTCTAAGGTGCGTCTGTTACTTTTCTGTTGCTGTGATTAAAATACCATGACTCAAAGCAACCTGGAAATGAAGCGTTTGTTTCGGCTTGTGGTTTTGGAGCAGTAAGAATCCATGATGCCCAGGGAGACATGGCAACAGGAGGCTGTGGCAGGATGCTGAGAGATCACATCTCTACTGTGCAAAGGCAACAGAGAAAGTGAACTGGAAGTAGGCTGGGCTGGAATTCCTCGAGGCTCACCCAGTGGCATCCTTTCTCCAGCAGGGCTGCAACTTCTAGAAGCTCCATAACTTTCCTCAAACAACACTAACTGGGTACCAAAGTCTGCGTCTATGGGGTACTTTTATCATTCAAGCCACCACACATGGTGACTTAGTTTCTCACTGTCATCAATGTTTCCCTACCTTTGTGCTCCATGGCCTGTTTCCTTTTATCTTACCCTAACCCAAATAACAGTGGCAAGGTGGGGCAGTAAGGTGTGATGTTCGCATGCACTCATAGTGTCCACTGTGACCCTCATCAGTTCCTTCCAAAGAGAAGCTGGAACCTAATGCCTCTTCCAAGGCAGAACATGGGTGAGGTATGGATGTCCAAAATAACCTAGAAGTCAGTCCATCTTAGCACTGATTTTTAGATATACAAATAGAATGTCAGAGAAATTAAGGGACGGCTTTTAAGTCACACAGCTTGATTGAAGTAAAAGCCAACTGAGCAGAGGTTGACAACCTGTCAAGGGGCCTCCCGATGCTCCTCTTGAGGCCTCTGAGGTTGACACTTATTTTCAATAGTTACACACATTGTAAATCTTTTCTAAGCCTTATCTATATCTCTTTCCCCTTCAAGGTAAACCTAATACATTGATTAATCCAAGTCAATCTTGCAGAAGACAATGGTTAACCTGGTATTCAGTGTGGGACTTTCAGTGGCTACAAAGGTGCTGTCCTGGCCCCAGAGGCTGCTAACTGTTAACAGTAGCTGTCAGGTCCTGAGCTAGCTGCTGTGAACATTGTTGTTTTGAGGCAAGAATAAACATGTGTAAGGTGTCCCCAAATCATATCATAGGAATAACAGATTTCCAATGACAGCAACAGCACATGGTTGCTCTCTCTGGCCTAATTGGAAGTATCCAAATAGGGAAGAAGAAAAATGCAATATTCTTAACTCAGAAATCATATACTCTATGTGTGGATGCAGGAATAAGACATACAAATAAAGTATTATGTAGATTTCCACAAATTAATATTTTTTTCTCCTTTCTTTTTTTCTTTTTGTAGCTCCCACCTGCTAGATGCAATGTGAAGGATTTTAGAATCCAAGGCGGAATCGCTCTAATTCAAAATTCAAAATGCTAAATTCCAAATCTGAAACTTCTTGAGCTGACACAACAACATTTAATGAAAAAGAGACAATGAAGTTGAAAAAGCAAAGTAGGGGAAGGTTTAGATGGAGGAAAAGGAAGGGAAATATGATATAATTACATCATGACCTCAAAATAGAAAATAAATAATTAAAATAAATACATAACTTAAACATAATTCATATCTGATCCCAAGCATTTCTGATTAGTGTTTCTCCACACATCTTAGCTTTATTCCTTAAACCCTGTAGGTAATACCAGGATAATTATATCTCATAAGATGACATGGAGGTTCAATAGAGTAAGTATCCGAACCAGGTCACACAGCACATGTCAGAGTTGAAATTAAACTAATTACAAAATCTATCCCTTTTATACTACCAAATCACCAGAGGCTACAGAAGAGGGAGGCTTTAATAGTGTCTAAAGGGCACGCTGTTTTCCCCAGACTTCCCAGGGTGGATCAGTATGGGGCCTCAGAGGCTAATGCAGGGACACAGTCTACATGAGCCAGCAAGCAGAATCACCCCATAGCACACAGTCTATTCTGTCAGAGAAACTTCACTCTTGTATTTCTTATACTGGACTATCTCATAAATACTTTATCTTAAAACCATAATATCTTACACAAGGCAGATAAAAAGAAAGGGAAAACCCCTCAGAAATAAAAAGTCTATTGCATGCATGTATGGGAGAGGACCATGTGTGTGCACACCCCACCTGTGGTCATCAGAGGACAACTAGTAGGAGTTGATTCTCCCCTTCGACCATGTCAAAACTCTTTCTTCAGTATAATGGACTCAAGTTAGGATGATGATGTTTACACTCAGAAGATGAAGTGATTTGCATACGGCCAAGGAGTGAAGAATGACAGGTCAGGGTTTAGAGTCTGGCTTTTGGTAAGAAGCAAACTGGTAAATATCTGAGGCTCTTTTCAGCACGGTGAGAAAACAGGCACACTTGGTGTGTAAGCAAATGAGTGTGAAGGAGCCCAGTGAGCTTTGGTTATGGTTATTAAACATACTGGGTGCTGTACCAAGCCCTGACTGGTGTGTGAGGACCCCTGGATTAGAACGTAGGGTTCTTGGCCAGTTCATGACTTTCCTACAGGACCAAAGCTGCCTCCTTAGGGACAGATGGCTATGTGAACCTGTTACCGGCTTACACTGAGAGGGAAATGAAAGATCTTGGTGGGAAAGTCCATGAGGATTTTATTAAAAAAACAAAGTGCATGGAAACAAGAAAGTAGACATTACATGTTAGTGTGGCTGTGGAAGAGACTGGAGAGGATGAATCCATTTGGGGAATAATTAGACATGATGGTTGTATGACATTGTGGATAAAGTCAGCAAATGCTACCAGTTGGTACACATTAAAGTGATTAATTTTATATGTAAGTTTCACTTCAATTAAAATTTTTTAAGCGCATCAATAGGTAAGCTCCTGACAGCCCCCAAAATAGAACAGTATGGCTCCCCTATACAGCTAGAACTTCCAATATGAGTTAAAGGAGATGTAAACATTAAGCCCATATGACACATGAGTATAGCCTGATGTTTCCATTTCTGATAAGCCTGTGGCACATATTCCTTTATTACTGTTTTTTCACATATCATTTCCTACAAGTGGGTTCTACATAACATAACATAACTTTTCTATTTCTCCATAACAGAGTTCTCTCAAAAATTGGTCACTTAAAACAATAATCATTTATTATCACACAATCAGAGTTGGATCCATAATAAGGCTACCATCAATATGTGGCCTGGAGTCATGGTCATCGGAGGGCTCCATTTAATGGACCAGCTCTCTGGCATTTCTGTTGACAAGAAGCCTTATGCCCTCGTCAAGTGAATAACATAATTATGAGAGAATCACTGGTATCCTCCAAGAGCATATCATGAGAAAAAGATAGAAAAGATGACTGCGGTGTCTAAGTTACTTAGTTACTGATAAGTCAAGCCACACTTGTGGAGATGGTATTACATAAGAGCAGTGGTTCTCAGCCTTCCTAATGCTGGGACCCTTTAATAAAGTTCCTCATGCTGTGCTGACCCTCAACCATAACATTATTTTCATTTCTACTTCATAACTGTAATTTTGCTACTGCTATGAATCATAATGTAAATTTTTTTTTGGAGATGGAGGTTTTCTGGGGGTCATGTTATTGGAAACTGGACTCACTTATAGGCTGGTTAGCATAGTACCTTATTAGCATGAATTCTAGTGAGTCCAGCAATGAGGTAGATGGCCATTTAATTTGAAAGACTATCAGGAAATAAGAATGTATCAAATTACTATGTATCTAAAAGCATAACAGCTAACTGGGATGTGGCATTGAAGGACAAGCCAGAGTAGGTTGTGAGAGGCATTTAGCTGAGGTACTTGAATCAACAGAGTGATAAGAATGCATATCTTAGGAAGTTGCATTTTAGCTGAGAATTAAAGAATAACTGATGGATAATTAGGTCAAAATATGATGGTACCACAGGATGTTCATATTAATGAACCAGTAGGCCTGTACCTTAGAAAAATGAAAAAGTTATGCACATAAAAATTCTATCCATGAATAGCCATAGTAACACTACTGTAAAAAAGTAAAAGTAACTAAAATAGTCTTCAGTTTGTGAACAGACAAGCGGATTATGGCACATTCATAAAATGGAATATTAGTTGATTAAAATGCACTAAATGTTGATGAGTGGTCCAACAAGGACGAAGTCCAAACTCATGGTGATGACTAGAAGAAGCCTTGTATTATCTAAGTCTATCTCCATCAAATATCCACAGTAGACGAGATGCAGTAGATGGAATAGATTAATTATCGCCCCAGGGAGGGAATGTAAGCACATAAGGAACTGGAGGAGAATGGAAAGTTACAGAAAGGGGAAGGGGGACATGTGCATGTGTCTGTGTGTGTCTCCATTTGTGTGGAGGTCAAAGGTGAACCTCAGGCATCCTTGTAGGTGATGCTCACCTTTTTGCTAGCTTCTCTCACTAGCCTGGATATTGGTAAGTAGATTAGAATGGCCAGGAGTCAGCTACACCAATCTGCATGTCCTTCCTTTTCAGCAGTAGGAGTATAGGCTCAATTCACCTTAACTAGATGATGGTGATGATGATAATCGTGGTGGTGGTGGTGGTGATTTTTTTTTTAAACATGAGTTTGAGGAGTTGAACTCAAGTTCTGTGCTTTTGAGGCAAGCACTTTTACAACTGAGCTCTGGTCTTAGGCCTAAAACACTACTTTGGTAGTAATAAAAACATTTGAAGTAAACTGTATTAATATTCACACAAAACTGGATGTGATACAATCTACTGAATTGTACATAAACTGTGTGCTATTGGAATTATTTTTTCAATGATGTTTAAAAGGAAGACATGACCACTCAGTGGTTAAGTATGTCTGCCACTGAATCTCATGACATGAATTTGATGGCTGGGACCCATGTGATGAAAGGAGAAAAGAGACTCCTGAAAGTTAAGTTATCCTCTGATCTCCAAGCACATGTGCATGAATACACAAAAACATAAATAAAATAATCCCGGTGTAGAGGTACATGCCTATAATCTCAGCACTTAGGGAGGCAGAGGCAAGTAGATCTCTGTGAATTTAAGGCCAGCTTGGTCTATAAAGTGAGTCCAGGACAGCCAAAGGTTCACAGAAAAACCCTGTCTCAAAACAAACAAACAAATACGTAAGACCTCGGTTTTGTTCCCAGTACCCATATCAGGGGTCTCGTAACAGCCTACAAAGGATTAATGACCTGAAACAAAGGCCTCAAACAACTCCCAATTCACATACTTATAAAAACACCTGCCTCACAAGAAAGCCAACACAGTAATGAGAATGTCCGTAATCACTCAGGAGCTGGGAGACTCCTGATAACAGGTCAGTGCATAAGAACATCCACTGACACTATTCAGAGACCACAAAGAATAAGGCTACAGATAAATTTTCCACCCCCAAAAATTCCCTTTTCTGTCCTATAAAACACTGAAGCCCCGTGCACCTTGGTACAGTCTCCACTCCTGCAGAGACTCTGCCATTCATCATTATTCTAAATAATTGGCTTCTGAGGAGGTCACTCTCCTCTGTTACTTCCACATCGCCTCAATGAATCCCTTTCTTACAGAGTGTAGCTCCAGTCGCAGGATAGCCAGTGTCCTCTTCTGGCCTCTGCAGTTGCCTGCACGCATGTGGTACACATACATACACTTAGACACACACAGAGACATATAAAGTAATAAATCGATCTCTTTTTCAAAAGCACTACAGACCTGCTGCAGAGGGACTATCTTGAAATAGAAGACAATGCAGACTGTGAAGGAATAAAAGGCAAAATAGAATACCTGAAGACAGGATGGAAAGGGAAATATACCAAAAGAGGCCTGCAGGTGAGCCTGTGTAGAACGCCTGTCCTCATCAGTATAGTAATGGGGTCCTTTGAAGATGTTCTTGCCAGAAACCAGTAGTCATGTTTGAAGGTTTTTAGGTTAAAAAGAAATTGCCCGAGAAATTAAAAACAAGGTTTTTATTATGAATACTAAAATCCTTATTTCTCTTAAAAAGTCAACCATCATGCCTTATTTCTCCAAACAGCACAGGCTCTGGAGTTTGGGGGTCAGTATCATGTGTTAGTCACTTATCCTTTTATGTCCTAAATAGATCCCTATAGTTCAGTGGGGGACACAAGCTGGCCCCATGTTTCTGTGTTAAGAATGCCTGGGGTCTGCGGAGAGGCCTCACTTGGTCAGCTGCTTGTATGAGAACCTGAGGTTGGATTCCTGGTACCCACATGAGAAGTCGGGTGCAGCTTCAAGCTTTTATAAGCTCAGAACTCACTCAAGAGGGAGAGATAGGATGACCTTTTGTATCTTGCTGGTCTTCTAGTCTAGGCCTATGTCTAAGTTCCAGATTCAACGAGAAAACCTGTCTCCACAAATAAAGAGTAACAGTAAGACAGTAGACATCAACATGTGGCCTGCATGCACACACATGTGTTCATAATTGCATACACACACACACACACACACACACACACACACACACACACACACCAATTGCTTTGGAGCCTGGGCCAAACATAGCTCCTTATTCTTCTCCACAGGGCATAGGGAAAAAAATATGTGGCAAAATGTGAATTCCATTCTGTTTAGCATAGCTTACATAGGTGTGGCATGGTTGAGGCCACTACAGGAAAAACTGATTTCAAGTCCTGGCACCATGATTAGCTGATTCACAAAAGATGTGCGTCTCCATTTCTCCCCTTCACATCTCCCCTGTCTGCTTTTAATTTGGAGGAACCAGTTATAATTTAGTGGCAGGACTGTAAACTTCATTTCTGTGAGCAGAGAATGACAGGCTTTGCAGGACCTCTGGCCAAGATCTTAAGTAATTGATGGCAACTAGCTGAGAATGTTCCAGCACAAACACTTCTCATAGCAAAAGGCCCCCTTAAACAGCTGGATGGCAAGCAAGCCTTGCTGGGATACTCCCTGTTTAAATACAAGCCACGTCCTAAACTATGGTCCTGGGAACCTGAACAGAAATCAGTCAACCCACCCTATGCATTGTCCTGAACAGTGAGCCTAGTCAACCCACCCTATGTATCAAAGGTCTTTGCAATCCACAGCTCCCTCTCATCCCCTACATGCTGGGAGGTTGTGGCCCAGTGGACAGATTCTTCATCTTCGGGAGGCAAGCATGTCAGGAAGGAAGCTTCTGCTCTAGGGACTGTTTTGTTCTGGTGTAAAGGACACACTTTTCATCACGTTTGAAAACTAATTTTTAAAAATCTCACTCATATCCAATATTTTGTGTGAGAAGGGGCAAAGAACAGGCATTGAGTTGCATCACCCTTGTGGTTTAAGACATCTTTTTAACAATACGTATCTGCTTTGTGAGGTTTGAGAAGAAGAGAGCAAAGTAAAAAGGAGAGAAGCACAAGACAGAAAAATAACTTCTCCTCCAAGCAATAAAGAATCGGTAAGCAAATGAAACAAAATGGATAAAACTGGAATCTTCTAGAATATACAGGTGGTAACTCAAGATCACAGGACACTTTTTCTTTTAATTAATTAACTGTATTTAAGTCCATTTATCTTGAATTTCCATCGAGTTCCCGTAGTGGTACCTACAACAAAATAAGTTTTAAGATACATTTTTAAAAATGTGCAAATAAGGAAGTGAGTAATAACTGAGGGCCTTGTGTGCTCCCAACCTTCCTGTAGGTCATGTGGTGTGGGAAATGCAAGTGCATGGGGCTGAATCCCAGCAGGAGGCGCAGGCCTTGGAGTTGGTTACACCTAGGCCTGAACTCTTTACATCCTCTCTCTACCTCTCACCAGTTGTACCGCCTGAGGGAAAAACATTTAAATTGTGTCAGTTTTAGCTTCCTCAAATGGAAATGTAGATCATGCAAGGACCCATCTCTAGTGGTTTGGGGGGGGGGGGTCTTGATTGAGATCAAAAGTAAAAGGTGCTTAGAAAAGCTTCTAGAACATCTGAGGTGTGCAGCACTGGTAGTTGCTATCAGTCTGTGGCATGGAAGTGACACATGGCCTCCTCAAGCAACCAAGATGTCCTTGGGTTGCCAATTTTATTTAATGTAGGCTTAGTTGTCAATTTCTTCTTCCAGCCACAGCGAGGCCCACAGCACACACTGCTGTTGATTTTACTTAAATGTCAAGAGTCCTATTATTCTGAAACCAATGTGGGTTTTGTGAGAAACATCTCTTATAGAGGGCAAGGGCACTCCACTCCAACAGAATATCTCAGACGCGTTTTTTTCAAACTTGTTCTCTTCTCATTTAAAAATCCCTGCATATTTTAAGTGAAATACAACCCACTGGTACCAGTCAAGTAATATTAGGGAAAGAAGTAGGGGGGAGGGGGAAGAATGGACTTTTTGCGAGGTGCAGCAACCGAGGTTGCGGGCTCCGTGAGCATCTCTAGACACCAAGGTGAGTACTTGAGCTCCCTGATTCTCTACCCAACCCTCCAAATACGCCCCATTCCATGTTTAAGAAGCCCACACTCGGGCCGGCCATGGACGCACACATCTTTAATCTCAGCACTCTAGGCAGAGGCAGCAGATCTCTGTGAATTTGAAGCCAGCCTGGTCTACAGAGCTAGTTCCAGGAAAGCCAGGGCTACACAGAGAAGACTTATCTCAAAGGAAAACAAAAAACAAGAACAAGCAACAACAACAAAAGAGGTCTACACTGTTGTAGGCACTGAGAGTCACACAGAAAGGACAAATGTGATGCCCTACAAATTAGATGAATGAGCAGCAATAGACTCATGGGAAGGCCCAGACAGGAAGTGCTTTGATCTGCTGCAGGGTGTGGCTTCTACAGGAATTAGCTCTATGGTTTGTGTGAAAACACCCACAAGCTTTGAGTATATAAGCAAAGGTCAGAGGTTTTATTCTAGTTGCTATGACAAATGTTTGCCTGAACAGTTTACAAGAGGGAAGTTGGATTCTGGCTCCAGATTGCAGAACTCTAGGTCCCTTGCTCTTGGCTCTGTGGACTTTGGGTCCATAGTGAGGCCAGCATCACTGTCTGGGGTCAGGGGTGGAAGGGGAATGTGTGGCAAAGACTCTCTCCTCTTAAGACAGGAAGCAAATGGAGAGGGAGGAGGAGAGGGAGCGAGGGAGACTATGCTGTCAGGTTTCCCTGTTTTATTCCACTCAGGTTCTCCTCTCAGATCTCTTGCCTCCTGCACCATTTATAATTAACTCTTTCTGGAAATGTCCTCATACACACCCAAAGGTATGAATTACCAGTCTTCTAGGTGCTTTTTAATCTAATCCAGTTGGAAGACAAGATGAACCGTTATAAATGTGATCTGAGATTATATATATACGTACACATATATGTGTATATATATTTTATTTTATATATAAATATTTAAAATAAATACATTATACATATATATCTTACATTTATGTGTGTTGTGTTTATATATAATTTTATATATAAGTATATATTTATGTATAAATATATTTCTATAAATATATATTTAAAAGACAAGGAAACCAAAGTTGACTTACATGTTATTGTTTGCTGATCCTTAGATTAGATCAGTGGTTCTCAACCTTCACTTTATTATAGCCCCTCATGGGTGGTGATTCCCCCCCATCATAAAATTACTTCATTGCTACTTTATAACTGTAATTTTCTATTGTTATAAATCATAATGTGGATGTCTGGTATGCAAGATATGTGATATGTAGGGATGAGGACCCACAGGTTGAGTATCACTAGATTAAATCATACCAACAGATAGCACTCCACGCTCATTAGGCAGGTATCCAGTGCTCATCAAGGCATAGCTTGGCTGTGACTGAACAGGCACAGAAACTTGGTGACAAGAATCTATCATAATAGTTTCCAGGGAAGGATAGATTCAAATTCCAGTCTCATCTATTGTAAACTAAATGGCTTAAGACAAATTATGGATTTTTTTTGTAAGCCTCAGCTTGCTCATCTTTAAAATAAAGACAGTCATGCTTCCAGTCTTATGTAATATTATAACATCATTTATGACTGTGAGTAATTGACATTATTTAACCTCGGGATTTGGTGAGACATTACATAAAAGTTCCATGAGATGTCTGGCATCTAGTAGCCAGCTTGAGTTCAGAAGGAATGAGGCACAGATTTGGAGACTGATGGTCCTGGGTTTGAAGTCTGATCGGCCAGTCATCTAACTGTCATGTTTGGCTACATCTAAGTCACATATGGCCATAGTCACATTGCTTTTTAAAAGCTATACCTCTTTAAATATGCAGAAGTCACTATGTCATTTTTACTCTATAAGCCATACAAAACCAGGCTGTAAGCCACATCTGGCCTAGGGCTGTGGTTTGCTGACCTCTGCGCTATTCAACAGAAACAGAATGCAAACCACATTCTGAGGCACACATGTGATTTCTCTCTCTCTCTCTCTCACTCTCTCTCTCTCTCTCTCTCTCTCTCTCTGTGTGTGTGTGTGTGTGTGTGTGTATGTGTGTGTATGTGTGTGTTATTTGTATATGTGTTATACATGCACAAGAATATGCATATGAATATACATGTTCATGAATATGCTTGCAGACTGCAGAGGACTCTGGGTGTCTTTCCTAATTGGTTTTTACATTATTACTCAAATATTTTGGTACAGAAGTTCTCACTGAATTAGAAGCTTGTGAACTGGTTAGGTTACTGGCCAAGGAAATTCAGGGTCTGCTTATCTCACCCCTAAGAAAAACTGGGGGTCACAGGAACCAGCAACCAGTTCCAGATTTTAACAGAAGTATTACTGTTTTTATTTTAAAGGAGAGCAAGTTGATGCTTTAAAAAAAAATCCACAATTTGTCTTAAATCACATAGTTTACATGGGTAGGACTGGGAACTTGAACTCAGGTCCTCCCATTAGCAGGCCAAGTGCTCTTATCCACTGAGTTATCACCCATGCCCCATAATTCAAAATTCTCTGGTAATTGAACTAGGCATGAAAACCACAGGTAGGTAATTCTAATATCAGTTTATTTCATCTGACATGTTCAGTATATTAGCCATACTATAAGTAATTAGTAGTAAAATTAATTTGTACTAAGCTCTGAATTTCTTCTTGAATTGTACACTCAGCTGATCTCAGATGTAAAGACCATCTGTGACAGCAGTAGCATTTTGGAAAGGGCAGTTCTTTTCCAAAATAAGTTTAGCTGTACAACTAAATTGGTAGTGTCCCCAGGGTGATTTAGTGAGCTGTGTGGAAGGTGCTGCAAACAACAACTGGGAACATTCTATATTCCAGATTATCATCTCACAAAGAACCACCCTGGAAAGCAATGATGGAAACGGCTAAAGGGGGGCTGGGATGAGTAGGCAGTGTCCTCACTTCTGCATGAAGATTCTTAGTCTTGGGGGTCAGAGGTCTTTCCCGCGTTCCTGTAGCTTGCCTGATCACTAGTTTCAGGACCCCAGAAGTATTCCTCTGGCTCTTTGGAAATCAACTCTCCTGAGATGGAGAACAAAAGCAAGAGACTTGGCAATAAAACATGGTGTTTAAGAAATGAGCCATAGGCAGTGCCCTCTCAAAGACCCTGTAAGAGTAAGCAGCATCCACTCTTAAGGGCTTAACTTCTAGTCTAGTTCTCTAAGAGTCTCCTTGTGCCACCTAACACATGGTGTGTGTGTGTGTGTGTGTGTGTGTGTGTGTGTGTGTGTGTGTGTGCGCGTGTGCGTATGTGTCCCCTTCTATCCATTTCTTATTTGATTTTCTTCCCCATATTTCATTTTCCTGACTGCATTGCCTATACTCTACATGAGTCATAGGCTCCTTGGTCTCAAGTGGGAGATCTTTGAAAATAATGGGGGAAATCACCCATTGGAGACAAAGATTCCAGTCCACTTCCTTCCTCTAAATAGCTGGGCACTGCTGGGCAACCTCTGCTGAGCTAATCTCTTGAACAGTCAATAGCTTGATGATCCACACCTTTCTCCTGCTGGGATGCAGAGCAACTCTTATCAGGGAAGCATGCATCTTTAGATATCCAGGACTATGCCAGATTTCATCACCAATGAGGCAATAGAACAAGGAGAAAGAAGGTCCTTACATGGAAACAGAAAATCCCCCTTTTTGAGCTTGCCCAGTCCAGCCATTAAAGAATGGCTTTCTGAATCAAGAGAGTACCTCTTCTCCATGGGTCAAACTATGTTACTTAGGAAACCCAATTCTTCCCCCAAAAGCCCCTTACAAGCTTAAATAGCACTACGGTGGTATCCTTGCTAGTCGTACAACATTGTGGTGCTCAGTGAGCCTTGCTGAGCCTCAGTCTTGTCTTCAAGTGAGGACTAATCGAATCCTCTTGGCTGTGGTTCTGCAGGCAAGGGGATCAACCGTTACTAGTTACAAGAAAGAATTAACTAAGAACCTGGCAGGGGAGAAGTACAGTGGTGATTAGTAATTATTCCCTTTCTGCAGTGAGGTGACTGGTTGCCTGGACCAGTGTCCTTTCCTTTCTCCCCAGTGCCTTGTCTCAGCCCCCTCTTGCACCTGGTATGTTGAGGAAGAGTTTTCCATAAAGTTTAATGCCTGGCCTAGGAGCTGAGTGCCGCGAGGATATGGGAGACAGAGCATCTGAATGACATGTCTGGGAAGAAGCAGGAATTTTTTAAGGGGCCCTCCTTGGCACATGGCTTACTCCTGCAGAAGTAGAACACTGGCAAGCCAGGTCTGCAAGGGTCACCTTTCCATGGCATGGTACCATGTTTTCTTGCTGCTTCTGGGTGACAGCCTGGCACTTAAGAAGGTATGCTTGTATGGAGCCCAGAATATAACAACATTTCTGAGGGCCTTGGACTCCGTTCTTTGAAACTGAACTACTTGGGGAGGGTGGAAAGGATGGTGCAAGCTTTACTGTGTGGCATTCCTACATCTGGCCAAATTGATGCAAAGGATTTCATCCTCCTTGTATTTAACTTGGGCAATCCTGGGAAAGAT